>NC_089204.1:23532400-23869067 GCF_963930695.1 Labrus bergylta
ACAGTTCTCTTTCTTTTGCTGCATTTACCATTTATTGGTCATTTTCTCAGCATTTTCAGATTCAATAAACCTATAAAATCAATAATTTACACATTTCATGAGGTGATCTTATTATGGTAAAACAAACACTTCAGAAAAGATCTGAGACAATGTCCAAATATTTCATGGCAGCTTTCAGAAAACTCCCGACCTCAGTGTGCCTACACAGCTTTTCAAAGAAGTATTTTTCTCAGTCCACGGACCTTTGCAGGGGGCAGAGGTCACCACCGATATAGCCTACATTAGGTTCTTCTGTATGACTTTAAATGTATACTGCACTTCCTTTTAGTAGTCAATGCAATTGCATACAGCAGACCCATGAGCGTAGCTACCATGCAAATAGTCCTTCATGCCATGCTGAATGATCTGATCCTCCAGGACGACCTCATCTTCTATTACCAGGAGGATGCCGAAGTTTGTAGTATCCTATCCTATTGTTATGCAGTCCTCAGTGTCTGTAGATTTACAATTCATATTATATATTATTCTTTTCACACTACACAAACATTCCACAACATTTCTTCAATAACTAAAAATAATAGACAATTGACATAAATGAACAAAAGAAAGAGACAAACACAAAGGCTCTGTCTGATTTACAGCATCTAAGACATAGCATGGTTACACAAAGGCCCAGTAGTCCTCTCCCATCAGTACTGACTAAAGTTTCTCCGTATATAATGTTCTTTAAGACATTTTTTAAAACTGTATATAGTGCTTTGTTGTTTAACATTACTTGGGAGTGAATTCCATTCCAGCGTTGTTCTGTATGTTACTGAACATTGAGATACTGATGTTCTGTGTCACCATGTAAAAAAAAACAAAAAACTTTAAAAGTGCCCTCTAGTGTGCCCTTCCAGTGCTATGTCTGTCCTACATGTTATGGCTTTGAATATTCAACACTAGAAAACTGCTGCAAAAGTGGAATCTCACCTTTGGAGTCAAGAGAGAAGAGAGAAGGGTTTCTACAGAGCTACCTTTCAAACCAGCCAGCCACCATACCACATGGGTCAAATCACTGGAGTCACAGCCCAGTGAAAAGTGATTAATTACTTATCACTCTGTCAAAAAAAAGCCTGGCCTAGTCTGCAGGATTTGGATAGGCCTACTTTTTAAGAATTCCCAGAGAGGAGAAACCATTTCACAGCACAAACGCTGGGGGGGGAGGCCAGTTGGAGAAGATGAAGAACCATCTCAACACAAACACCACACACTTTGAAAAATCCAGCTGCTGCCAGATGTAGGATAGTAGCTGGTCGGGAGGAGTAAGGAGAGACAGAAGTTCTACTGAGAGCAAAAATCAAGTTTGGTAGACGTATCCATGAAATTTTAGAGCCCCAGTCTTTTTCTTTTTTAAACCAATCATGTTATTTCTACCTCCCACGCCCAAGGCTTTCCTAATACTCATATCTTCCATGACAAACACCGCCCACAGTGTGTCATACGGTAGTGCTGCTTTCAAAGGCGTCTGTGAAACTCCGACTTATAAGCTTCATCTTCTGTGAATCTACAGAGCTTGATCAATTTATCTCCAAAACAATTTTCTAATTAAAGTAAGGTGAAATAAAATGTTGTTTTGCTTATTTCAGCTAATTGGTAAGTAACGCTGACCACCATGCCTTTACAGAATTAACGTCACTGTGAATGTTTCTGATTATAACATGTAATTTCTGGAAAAACGTCTCAAGAATTAACTGTATGGTCGAATAAACGGCATTAGTTTGCTATATTTTATATATACATAGTGTATAGTACAGTTATAGTATAGTATAACAGAAAATAATACGCTTATTTTCGTTTTTCGCTACAACTGTTTGTGATGAAGTTGTGTTTTTCGATACACCCGAGAGTACCTGAAGGCAGCAAAAAGTCCACCCGGTGGTGCTGTGATATTGAGAGGTCATACATTTTCAAATACAAAGAAAACGAACAAGGTACGTCTAAGTGTTGACTGAATTTCTAACCTTTAACAAGTTTACCACAAACCCAACTTTATGTTCACGCTTACCCCGACTCAAAACGAGCCCTTAGCGACCCTACGCAAAGAGCTAGCACGATGGTTAAGCTGGTTTGTGAACTACCTTGCTAGCTCGTTAGCTGCACTTCGTTAGCGGGAGTCTCGCTGACAGGAACCGGCATCGTGTCGTGACATCCCGGGTCCCATCTGTCACTGTGGGATGTCACGCTATTTCTTCGAGCCACTACTTTCAACGTGGCAGCAGCACAGTAGTGTGAGGTTAAGACTTAGAAAGCTAAAAATGATCTAAAATAACAATCAGATCTTTGTATTTTTGTGATGCAGCATTCGCGTCATTGACTTCTCAGAATCAGCTGTTCTGTCCTTGTTGGTGGTCGAGGCAAGTTTCCATCCTACAGATATTACTAGAGGTGTTTATGGCCTTGTTATGACTTAAACATGTTAGAATTGCTGCTACGTAAAGACTCAAACTCATTGTTGAAATGGTGAAGTATATCCAGATACCTGAGTGTCACCTGTGCCCATAGGGGGATATTTAGAGGTATAGAGCTGAAGAGTAATTGGTAACTTTTACTTTTTTTTAATTTTCCGAGTATAAATGTCTTATTATCTTGTCCAAGATCCTCAGAAATGATGATTTACAGTGTTAATTGAATGTCTTTGTGTGTAATAAAAAAGCTATTTCAGGTCGTCTCCATGGGCCTAGGAGTGAGAACTGTGATTTTATAGGTTTTTATTTCAATGTAGATCAGTCTCTGCCAAGTATTTTTTAAGAGTAATGATCTAATCCACAAATATTTCTAATCAATAATGCTCATTACTTCTACAATTTAACAATTCTACAATTCACTTAGCAGACGCTTTTATCCAAAGTGACGTACATCAGAGAGTAAGTACAACACAAGCAAAGGATCTAGAAAGAAAAAAAGGGAACAATGTGAGTAAGAGCAAACGATCAGCTTTGAGTCTGATTGGACACACAGGTGCTGACAGGAAGTGACCAGAGGCAAAGCACAACATTGAGGGCAGTTCTTGAGAGCTCTAATCAGTATAGAAACCATCTTATAAGTCGTCGTTATCGAACAAAAACCATCGTCACAACCATCATCATCAATGATATCGAAACCATCATCATTAAGTTAGTAGGTATTCATGAAAGAGTTGGGTCTTTAGCTTTTCCTTAAAGGTGCAGAGGGACTCTGCAGATCTTTTTCCCAGTTTTTTCCAAATAACAAGTGAAAACCCAAAAAATCTTCATCAACTATCATGAATGACCAACAAACCCTTACTTTTAAGAAGATTGAAGAAGCAAATGTTTGCAATTTCCCCTGAAAAATGATTGAAATAATGACAAAATACAAGGGGAATTGTTGTCCTTAGATTGTTTAATCAACTGTTGTTACAGGTGTACTGAGTATTTTTCCAACATAAAAGTAAAATAATTCACTAGAGATACATTGTACTTTGTTGTTCCCGTTATCAGGGTACAAACAGCCCAAACACTGACCTTCATTTCAAGCCCAGTTTTTCCTCTAAAGTTACTTTATGTTTTGTACACAGCCACTGAAACATGCCTGTTATGATCATGTTCCCCATGCTTTCAAAGACCCCACGGCAAACTTTGAATTTGACACCGTGAGAGCAACAAACTAAAATTCCTTATCATTTTGCAGTGAGTTTTATATACGCAAGCTATTGAAAGGTAATGCCATCATCTAGGCTGTGTTTTTGTCTCTGTTTTGTACTGTTGTCTGAACATCAATGTTGGGGGAGGGGGGGGCTTCACCTCAATGCAGCGCTCTACTGCAGTAGGTCTATTAATGGAGCAGAGGTGGAGGCTTAACTGTGCATCGGAGGGTTTTATAATCATGAACATTTTCTGACTGTATTACAAAACCCTGTTTGATAACCTTAAAAAATGTTACATTGGAGAAAAGTTTTGAAAACCTCCCCATCGAATGGCTGGCCAGATTATTGGTTTATTTTTTCTGATCAGCCATTGAGTGATATTCAATGTCTGTTACTTTAAAAAAGATCTTAAAGCAAGTAGGTACGTGGACTGAACAGTTGTGATATTTGTACGTTCTCTGTTCATCATAGAAAGGCAGGATGTCTGCAGAGTTGTCCCGCAACATCAATATCAAGGAGCCAAGATGGGATCAAGGCACGTTCATGGGGCGCGCCCAGCATTTCTTCATGGTCACAGATCCCAGGACCGTCCTGCTGTCCTCTGAATCTTTGGACGAGGCCCGAGTAATCGTGGAGAACTACAGGTAGATGGTCTGGAAATAAGATGATGGAGGAGGATTTCGGCATATCACACACAATGTCAAAAATGAGAGTGTTTTTGGAGTATGTAGTCCTGTGAGGCGTAGAAGTAGATTTAAGAATTGTTGTAACCAGGTAGCATCACCATTAAAAAAAAAAAACAACAACAACAATGGTGCTTTGAGTGGCTAAATGTGTTTCTCAAACAAGTGAGAAAACATATCAGAGATGTTAGTTATTCCTTTTTTTATCAGTTTGTTTTTCAAATTTGTGTTAAAACCTGAAAGAATAAAGTCTGCGTGTTCTGCTCCTGCTTCCACTTATGTATAAATGACCACATCACTCCACTCTGACTTTTTCAGAGCCGGGATTGTGAAGCCAGGTTTGACAGAGGATGAGCTCTGGAAGGCCAAGTACGTCTACGACTCCGCCTTCCACCCAGACACAGGGGAGAAGATGTTTGTGATTGGCCGGATGTCTGCCCAGGTGCCAATGAACATGTCCATCACAGGCTGCATGCTCACCTTCTACAGGTAAACATGACAAGAAGCTTCACTTCATTAAACCATGTGTATGACTATTGCTTCTGCTTAATCACAACATAGATCATATATAAAATACGGTATGTTGTCTGGGTCAGCAAAGATGGCCTAGCGGTTTGGTCGTGCCAATAAACCGAGGCTAAAGTCCTGCAAGCTGGCGGCCCAGGTTCAAGTCCGACCTGTGGCTTCTTTCCCACATGTCAAAACATCCAACTAACCCCTGTCCCATTTAATAAAAAGGCAAAAGCCCAGTAAGAAATCATAAAAATTGTATAAATATATATAATATATATGTCAGCCAACATACTCAATGGATGCGAGATAGTTTCTGTGTGATTGATTTAAACCTCAGTACAGGATACAGCGCTGAATAAAAATAGTTTAATCCCTGCACAGACTGAAAATCCTCTTAAAGAAAAAAAAATATCACTCATCAGTTAGCTGGAGACGGCAAATGTTTGATATTTATGCTTAAGGAACAACTAAACATTCAATCAACTCTAAGAATATATAGCAATTAATTCTCAATTTCTAATTTCAGTGTCTTCATTTGCATATTGGTCATATATCTGGTGATAGTGATAAGTGGGGATGCCACTCACTTGCAACTGCTGTCATTTCAGCAAACCACCACTAGTGGGTGCTAAAGTATGACTTTTCCAATTTTACAAATGTTTTCTGTAAATATTGACACAAGGTGACAACAAGCATAAAAGTAAGGTAAGATATAAAATAATTAGTTTTATGAAAAGAGTATGAAAACCTTCGTGGTTTCATCTGTACAGAGTTTAAAAAAACAATCCAGAGAGACAGGTTTACTTAAAATGACTATTAAAACCTGAGGGGACAAAATACAATTATTCTCTACAGATTAACAGCAAAATAGATATTTGCTGGACCGCTGAATACAAAAACTTGTGACCTGAGTTGTCCTGTGGGACTAAGCTTGTCAAGTTGATAAACATCCACACTTACAGCAGAGAACGGCTCCAGTCACGAGTGGTTTTGTGGTTTACAAATACGCTTGACGAACAGATGTCTTAATGTTTCACTTGTGCAAACCAGCAAAAGCAAAACCTGTGGGTTGACTGACGATGCAAATCACTGATTAAATCAGATATGATCAAGGATATATTTAAGAGTGCTTCATCCTGAATGTTTTCTATTGATTTTATGATTGAATGCAACTGGAATATTTTCAGTCGACGTGTTAACAGTTTTAAAATAGTCAGCAAACCTTTTTCCAGCAGTGCCGTAATTTTTATTTTTGTATCATACACTTGCAGGACTACGCCGGCAGTGGTGTTCTGGCAGTGGGTTAACCAGTCCTTCAACGCTGTCGTCAACTACACCAATCGCAGTGGAGATGCCCCCATGACCGTGAAGTAGGAAGGACTTCTCACTTCCACCCCCACTCTAGATCATTCCTGTCCTTCCTCTAAGATAGTGTCTGTAAGGAGGCTGTGGGAGCTGCTGTCCTTTCCCCTTCCCTCACAGCGGTATTCTGTTCCACTGTTAAGCATGCTCAGCTCCATGTCACCATGCACTCATGCTGACATAGCCCCCCAGTTAAATGTCAGGTTCACATGCTTCTGCAAACTCTTTCATTCCACAAAATGCATTAGTTGCATGCAGAGTTGTTGAAGAATAAGAGGGCTGCTTTCAGAGAATATAAAAATAAGGGAGTTGTTGATCGAGCATGTCAATGAGGATGACATATGACATATATTAATGTGTTAGGATGTTCTTCCTGTTCTTCACCTTTGCACATAGCATGCATTCGTGCTGTTCACTGTGGTAGCTCTACTTTGAAATGTCTCATGTTGGTGTAACTGTTAAATTTGCAGGCACAGTTTTTTATGTTCTGTAGAAAAGCTCAGCTAATTATAATAGGTGAGAACATTTAGAAAAAGGATGTGGGTACATTGTGTGAAATGTGTCTCATGCAACTGTCCCTTTGCAGTCAGCTGGGTGTCGCCTACGTCAGTGCCACTACAGGAGCTGTGGTCACAGCCCTGGGACTCAAGTCTCTAGCTGCGGTAATGCCTGCTGATCAAATGAATTATCAGTCCAAGTTAAAAAAAAAAAAAAAGATATCCCAGATACAGAAACTCTGTTCTGCAGAGAAAATCTTGTGTCTAAATGTGTCCCTGATTCTGTCCGATCTCTGCAGCGTCTTCCTCCAATCGCCAGCCGGTTCGTCCCTTTTGCTGCTGTCGCTGCTGCTAACTGTATCAACATTCCCTTCATGAGACAGAGGTGAGAAAACCCGATGAAAAGCAAATCACTTTTGTTTAGTTCCCCCCCGAGCTTGTACAAACTGTGTAGTAAACCACTGCAACAATTCTCCCTTATTCCAGGGAGTTGAAGTACGGTATCCCGGTGACAGATGAGAACGGAAACAGGTTGGGAGAGTCAGCCAATGCTGCCAAACAGGCGATCATACAGGTGGTGGTGTCGAGGATCGGCATGGCGGTGCCAGCAATGGGTAATTCTGAAATGATGTCAGCTTTTTGAAGTGGCCATAGTGGATAGTTTTCTTTAAAAAAAAATGTAAAGCTCTTTGTACACAGTAAGTGAATGGCTGGTTTAGAAGGATGGTGAGATTAAAACAGATTGATGACTTCAAGAAAATGATAATTTAGCTGTGTAATCCATTTGAACCTGAAAGATGATATGAAAGTGTTTTGTTTTCTAACAAATTCGTCATCTTCAACTGCATTGATACTGTGCTTTGTGGAGCTTAAATCCTAATTCAGATGTTTTTTTTAATTATTACACAAAGTCAAACTTTTTTTGGCCCTAAATTAATTTGATATAAGCGACAACACAACAAGGACCTTTTATTCATTCAGCAGTTATTATCCCGATTAATCAGCTTTGGTTTAAACGAGAACTGAGCCAGCATTATTCCACTTATCATCCCGTCTCCTCCTGTTAACTCGTAACAGTTGATGTTGATGTTACAAGACAGAAAAGAATTTCACCCTCTCTTTAAGACGCACACTGGAGGTATTTGAGGACTGACCACACCTGACTTGTCTTTCTTTGTTACAGCTATCCCCCCTGTTATCATGAATGCTCTGGAGAAAAGAGCTTTCATGAAGGTAAGCAGACTGCTTGCATCACTGTCACACTGTTGTTTGGCCATTCATTGATTGCTCAACTGTTGCAGAAAAAATGTTAAATTTCTGATTTTTCTTTTGTGATTTCACAGCGATTCCCACTTCTCAATGCTCCAGTTCAAGTGGGACTTGTCGGCCTTTGGTAAGTTATTGATTTTTTTTTATCAGTGTTGCTTTTTAAGTAGACTTGCCAGTACTTTAACTTGAATAAAGAACATTAGACAACGTCTAAGACCCTCCCCTCTCTTTTGTTTTCAGCCTGGTGTTTGCCACTCCTTTGTGCTGCGCCCTGTTCCCACAGAAAAGGTACCAACAGCTCGACCTGCTCTCTCTATAGGGGAAATTAAACATGCATGTGAAGTGTTATCAGACGTTTTCCCGCTTATTTAATCGTGATCACAATCTTTTTTCGTAGCTCCATGAGCGTGAGCGGCCTGGAAGCAGATCTGCAGGAGAGGATACGAAAGGCCAGTCCCGAGACCACCAAGGTCTACTTCAACAAGGGCCTGTAGGACCCGCAAACACATCTCCATACACGTACACACACGCCAGACAGACACTCATACACATATACACAGAGTCTGTTTGATTGTGTGAGAGCAAATCATAATTATGTATGCATATTTTGTTGTTACATGTACTGCTGCGTTTGTTTTTTTGAATTTGACTGCCCGAAGCTGCTCCAAGTTTTTACAGTGTAGGGCGTTGATTGTCTGACAATTTGAAGAAGAGGATTCACGGAGGGGAAAACAAAACAAAAAACACTCTGAGAAGGAACATCACTGACAGCTTTTTACTGTACATTCGTGTACTCCTTAGAAATACAACTGACCCCTGACGTTTTTTAATGTGTCGTGGTGTGTTTTCTGTCTTCCTTTGGTCAAAACTGCCCACAAGGCGGCGGCCAATGATGTTACTGATTTATGTGTCCATATACCTTTATTTCATGTTGCGTTCAGGTTCATGCAGGTTTTAAGTCCTCTGATGACTCATTTGTAACTCCAGTTTAAAATGAAGGCTTGTGCTCGTGTGTGTGTTATCACTTCTGAATGTAACATGTTTTTGGCCTTCTGTTTTCTCACTTGGTTTTCCTTTTCTTGTCTGGTTTTTGATGCATTTTTCTGATTGTATAAGTAATATTTTAAGCTGTTACACTCTGTCTGTAGTATGTTAAGCCTGATTATTTTCCACCATGTATAATTCCAGCTGGTGGCTATACTGGAAAAACCAGCATATTAATAACTCTAAATAGTCCCAACCCTGATGAATAGCATCCTCTTATGTTGTCCTCCTTGTTAACTGTTGCAGCTACTTACACTCACCGATTCTCCTTGAAGTGTACTTATGCGTCTTCATATAGAAAGACCGAGTAATGACGTGCTAGGTTAAGAAAACACGCAGAACTGACCCTGCAAAAGCTCATCAAGCAAAGCCATATGGTAAACCAGTGAACCCTAGTGAGTGTGATTTTTGTAAACTTAGATATGGACTGTCATGCTATGGCAGCGGCAGCCTGTTTGTCAAGGCGTTTCATCACTTGAGATCACTTTAGTCACCATTGCACTCACTATTATAAGCTGCGTATTAATGGAATTCTTTGATTGTTGTAGGTGGTAGTGTTTGTTTAGTGGTTGTGTCTGGTGGAAGAATATACTATACTGTGCTGTGTCTAGGTGTTGTTAAGAGAACGACTTCGGTCTGGTCTTTAACTCCCTCAGCTTGGCTAGTTGTGTGTTTCCAAAACAGTGACACGCAGAGTGCGGACAACAGTTTTATTGCTGGTGTCACATGGTAACTTTGCACACGCTGTGTCGGATGGATTGCATGAGCAGGCTGAATCAGGTCAAAGCTGGATCATTTCAGCTCCTTTAAGGTGGAGATGCAGGGTTTTGTCAAACAGCCAGCTAGTCTTCTGCTAAACTCTGTGTGTGCTGCAGTTGCTGATTTCTGATTGTACCAAATGAAAGTAGCACATGTTGCGTGATACAATGATGTTCTTGTTTGTAAGGTCTGGGCAGTGGGGTACTGTGGTGTTGTTGTTGCTTCAGTAACAGTGGACAGTTTTGCCTGGGGTGTAGCTTCTCTGATCAAACTCACTCACATTGCTAACGAAGCTCTCAAAGCACACAACTGTCCAGTCTGGTTCAATGTTTGTTGATGGTGTACGTGAGGAAATATCAGCCGTGTGTCTAGACGATATAAGAATAGTTATATTTTTCATGGATATATTTATAAATATATAAGATGTATGTATGATGTCACATATTTGGAACACGTATGCATAAGGAACTTTTAACTAATAAATGACTCCACCTGATGGCCCCTCGTATGCATCAGAGAGAAATGTCATGAGGATGAGATCACCTCTTCCTTCAGGGTTGATACATTCTCAGATTAGAGGAGCATGATTTCTTATCGGACAAAACTTGAAACAGAGAGCACCTTCACAGATTAGCAAGTATAACTCGGTGTTTGTGTAAATGGATGTGTATGTTGGTAAAAAAAAAAAAACTATTGTAGATTTTAAAATGAATACCCATCAAGCACCTGTGGTCATTTCAGGTTATATATTATTATTTTTTTTCTAAATTTGATGTTCAATCATTCATTGAAAGTGATCCCATCGAGTGTGTTAAGGGACACAATCATTTTTATGAATCAACTTCTTTACAGACAGAAATGTACAAGGATTGTGTCTATATGCAACCCTCAAAATGAAAGGTTTTATTCCAAAGTGCTCTCCAGATCATCTTTAAAAAAAAAAAAAAAATGTAACAACCTATAACAAAGTCTCAATCCTAAAGCAATGCCTTGATACGACTCTTTGTGAGAATGACAGTCTTCTTTTTAAAGATAAGTGGATGTCTCATTTTGGAATGAAACTGCTCATTGAGCTGCTCTTTAAATCTTTCATATCAACACTTAACCACCTGTCAACTGTCTCACTCCTTCTTTTTTTTTTTCCCCCCCTAGCCTGTTATCATGTTGTGTCGGGGTGTTTTCCTGCTGATGCTCAAACTGCACTATCTAACCTTTGCTGTGCTGCTGTAGGACTTTAGACTTGTGTTGCTTTTTAAAAAAGAACTTTTCAATTGTGTACTGAAGATTGTATTTGTTTGTTGTGCTGGATAACGTTGAATGGATTATAACCATTATTCTGCTGAGATGTTATTCATTCATTGTCTGGCAGCTTTTAATGCTTGCACGTTGATTTTCTCTTGCTTTGATTCCCTTTGTGTTTCTATGCTCCTGGAATGATTGTGCAAAAGTTTCAAGAACAAAAACTGGAGGGTTTTTAAGTCAGCTTGTCAAAACATTTACGATGAACATGTATTTCAGCGTGTGACTGTACTGATCCACCTTTACATGTCACACCCATAGATCTAGCCAAAGACGAGACGGGTATGATTTGTAAGGACTGAGGAGAAGAAGTGTCTAGCTTTTTGTTTCAGCTTTAGCAAATGGACCTTTGCCACTTTTTTTTCATGCCGAAACATTGTTTTTACTGAAGTGGGCTTTGACCTTTGTAAGTTCAACACTCAACAGAACACCAAAAGTATTAACAACATCCCATCAAGGTCACATTTCTTTGATTTCATGAAGTTTGAAATCAAATCTCAAGTTAAGAGTTGACCCTGACTTCACTTTACAACAGAGGATTTTTGGTGATTTTCAAGGTTAAATCTTTGCAAACTGAAGGGCACAAATGTAGAAGACAATCTGTTTTGTGTTACCACACCATGAATGTTTCTATTATTTCATATTATACAAACATTCAGTCAGTATTGGTGCACTGTGTGTCCTCCCTTTATTTTGTATTGTGTTGAAATATATTTCCTTGATGTGAAATGTATTTTACTCTGAGCAATAGAATAAAAGATGTAACAGTAATGTCCACACCTCTCTGCTTAATTTCATGTGTGTTTTTGAATTTGCATAAAGATTTCACATCCTGCCCCTGGGGACGGGCCAAATATTCGCCTAAACAACTGAATACCACAGTAACAAACAAACCGAGTGACATGAGATGATAAAGGCTTGTTTGTTCAACACTCAGGAAAGCAGGAAGCAATCAGATCAAATGAAAGCCATCTGACTGTTGCTAAGTACAATTTGTTTCAGCAACAATCCCACACAAAGAGATCATCCCAGCTTGAAAACAAACATGTCATACTTAGACAGCGGCTCTGATGTAAGTGAGTCGTCTTCATTTAGAAGTGTAGGGATAAAATACAGGATTTTACAGGATTACTGATTTGAACATGATACGAGGGGAATGTTTCCTGACATGTTTGGACCCAGTTTTCACTGATGGCACATAGATAGCTTTGACATGAGGCTGTGATACTGTGAAACTTTAAGAAATAGGGAGATTTATTGACCAGAATATAATGTTTTATTCAGTCTATGGATTATAACATTATGTTTTTGCTCATTTTTAGTTTGAAGTAACAGAGACATGCTACTCACACACAAATACAAACACATGCACAGACAGGACCTATGGATGGATATACTTTAAAGAGAGATGTCAGAGTGGGGCTGCAGCTCTGCATACTGCAGTACCGGGACTGGAACCGGCGACCCTCTGGTTCCCAACCCAAGTCCCTACAGGCTGAGATACTGCAGCTGGTGAAGAAGCTTCTGTTTCTGTTAAAGTGTCTTTTAATTTACATACTTTTACAATTAAAAATAGTGGTTATTGAAAGAATAGGCCCCAAAATACCACCTGTGGAGGTGGAGATGTCAGAGAGGGGCTGTGTAGCAGAGTGTTAGGGTTCCTTTGTTAGGGGGCATTTCGACAGTACTAGGGAAGTCTCCAGCTACCCTCTGGTTCCTAACCCAAGTCCCTACAAACTGAGCTACTGCCGCCCCCTTTCTTAAACAAACACATGATTCCTAGAAAGAAACACACAGAAGAACTGGTGATGAGGTGTTCTTTATTTATTGCTTCACAAGTGTAGGAATGCACTTTTTTTTTTTCTTCTAACTCTAACACAAGTTAACACACATGCAAGCCACGCCCGTTTCAGGCGCCGCAAACACTCCCAAACATGGCGACAGCATCTGAGGCCTGGATGTGTTTGAGCATCAAACCCCCTCCTCTCACTGTCGAGTTTAGAGTCAGGTTGTCATTGTAAACACACACAGATCACACACGCACGTCTGCCATGTTGAAAGCTTATTGCAGAGCCGAACCAGGAGAAGCAAACAGAAATAACACACAGGACCATTATTATAAATACATTTCTGTCAAGATTTAAAGAATAATTCATCCAATATTTAACCTAGTCTTTAGCCTGACTAATAAAGGTCTCTAAACGACACATTTCAAGTGATGTTAAGTTAAAGAGGTCATATTCTGCCCTTTTTGGGGTTCATATATTTAATCTATGTACCTACTGAAGTATGTTCAAAATAGGTAAAGTTTGAAAAAAGCGTCTGTTTTCATGTACTGCCGCTCCGTGCACCGGCTCGCTTCTGACTCTTTGCTCTGAAGTGCCCACGTTCAGAGTCCCTACGTGTGCCAAGTCTGATCTGATTGATCGGCCTGTCGGCTCTGCCCTAATTGGTCAGTCGCTCAGCACTGTTCTCAGAAATGTCCCACCCCTTTTACCATATTGGGAATGCAGCCACTTTGGCTCCGAGGGGAGCAAAAACATTAGCACCTTAGCACTACTGTGCTACCGCAGGCTACGGCATATCGTGGGCGTGCAACAGAAGTTAATGGGCGTGCCACAATGAGCCAATGGGCTTAGATCAGTGATATCACACTGACAAGACATCACACTGACAATTTTTTTTCGAGGGGGGCTAGAACCGAGAGTTACATGCGGCTAATGCTGCAGCTAACAGGAGGACGTGGGAGAAGCTGCGTTTCCGCGGACTTTGAATTTCTGCACATAGATGTGCCTAATAATATGACCCCTTTAATAGTTGATGTACCTGAATGAAAATGCTTCTTTGAAGCCCCTGGCTATCTGATTATAATACCCATCTCAGAGACACTAGCTCTATGGTGTCTGCAGAGGTCACGAGGACAAACCCTGAGGAACCCCTCTGTTCTTCAATTCACAGCTTGACTTCAGTAACCAACGTTAAATTAATGTGTAAAAGACAATCGTGAAAGTACGCTTAAATATCATGTCAGTGATGGAAGAACTTTGACAATTCTGTAAAGTTAAAACATATTTGTTAATACTTGATTTCTCTACATACAGCAACCCTTCTCTTTATTCTAATGCCATCTGCTTAAATGAAGTTAAACTTATTTCACTGCCACTATTTTCTTAACAGCCTCGGACACGTCTGCATTGTCCACCTTGTTGCCGAACTCCTTCTCTCGGTGTTCCAGGAGAATCCCCTGCAAACACACAACACGAGGTTAAATAAGCGCGATGTTTTATATCGAAAGCTTTTGTGAAGCCCAAAGGAAAGCTCCCTTACCTGCTCTCCTGCTCCAATGACAAAAACTCCCCCCAAGATGAACCCTTCGCCGTTCATGTTGCCCTGGTAACCCGACCTCCAGGCCCGCATGAAGTTCTGCCACACTCCGAGGCGAATGAAACCCAGACCCCCCATCCTCCTCTGCAGCGGGCCGTAAAAGCGTTTCTACAATCACAATTAAGATCGAGTCTGAGCAACATGCAGGAAAGGATGAGATTACATTGCTTTAACCTGTTTAATGAAGGTCTGACTAAAGCTTTGTCACCTCCTTCACTCTCATACAGTACAGCACAATGATTACTGTAGACTCATTATTGAGCCTAACCCATAAAAGGACACGATAACAGATGGAAATACCAAAGTTCATCACTGTAATGGTCCTATACAGTATGTAGCCCATAAATGAAAGAGGAGTTCAACTCTTAAACCACAACCACATTTCCTGTGAATGAAAATAAAAATGTGATGATTTTAAAAACTCAACACATCAAATGTTGAAACTGAGAACGTGAATTGATTTGGAAAATGATATGCCTAATTTTAATCTGATGCTAGAAACCGTTTCAAATAAGTTAGGACAGGGTCATGTTTACCTCTCTGTTGCATCAACTAAGGAGACCGGTTTTACTTTTTGAGACTTCAGGGGCGCCGTACCTTTCATATAAAATAAAAACTAAAAGAAACAAATCCTTTAGATTCTCTTGGTGAGACAAAAACAACAGGCTTTTTGAATCTGTCAGCTTCAGCAACGAAATAAAGACTGATAAATCAATCAAATTAAATCTAAATTCTGCAGAGGCATTGAAAAAGAAATCTAAACGGCATGTCTGATAACACATTCACTGTTTGAGACAGTTTGGCAGTTTGAGACGTGAGGTTTATCTGCCTCTAACACAGCTAACCTCTTCATCGATGTAGATGTCCCCAGCGAAGTGCGGTCTGAAGTCCTGGATCTCTGTGCCGACATTCTCCTTCACCACAGCGACCAGAGGGACCCCGAGCTCTTCCAGCAGGGGCTTCAGAGAGGACAGCTCAGAGGCCTCCTATGGACAGAGGCAGATAGACCATCAGGGAATGTATTACCCACAACTCTCTTTAGATTTCATCTCTTGAGTCATAACGCGACTCTACATCACCTCTCTGCACAAAAATCATCCGGGCCGCCGTACGGCCATGACCACAGCCCCGTTCTTGTCCCACAGGCTCTTTGCTTTGATGACCTCGCCATCTGCAAACAAAACAAGAAGAAACTGTTTTTTAAACAACAAACCTCCACCTGACATATTCCTGATAAAAGGTCATCACGAGGTTTCATGTATTTTACGACTGCATCATGCAAGAATTTAAAAACCCCAGATTTGAAGATGAAATATGCAGCCTACAAATAAAAAAAATAAAAAGTTTACACTCATGGAGCATGAATAAGCTGAATATGTTTTAAAATAACTCAGTAACGGCCTTCAAGCTACAGACAAAGACCTTCACAGTGATCTAATCTGGAATACCAGCAGATTGAAGAAAGCAGCTTTGCCTTAAATGTCACACAACACCTCTTTCACTGTGTGAATAATGCATACAAACATGCAACAGTGAAACAGAGCAGAAACCTGCAAATGGCCTATGTAATGTTAATTCTTATTCTCATTAGCATCAGAGGGAGTAAAAAAACAAGCAGGCTTGTTGGTTTGTTTGTGACATTATAAAAACAGCCAATCAGAAAGCTTACTCACCCACTACGGTGGAGCGCAGGTCAGCCCCTTCAAGGTACTCCAGCGTTGCGTTAGATGCTTTAGACAGACACAGATCGGTGTTGGCCAGAAAGATCCCGGCTAATGCAGCTCCAACAGCACCCAGACCCAATGACCACATTCCCATCCCAAACAGCTCCCACTCCAACCCGGACCCGGAGGACAGCACTGCCGCACAGAGAGGCAACAAACAAAATGAGGGGAGAAGAGTTGCACTATTATCACAATGAAAAATAAACCGTCTTTCTTGTTCAGTTTTATGATGCAGTTCTCTTTCATGCATTGCCGATCAACGCTGAGCTGATAAATGTGCAGAGGGGAGGTATTATTCCCATTTTACACTGTGAATCACTTTTTCTTTCAATGTTATCTCTGACACAGAGAGACTTAAACTCCCTGAATCCAAGAAAACAGCATGACTCAGGTTTTTTTTTTTAGGAATGAGGAACAAAGTGCTATAAAGTCTGTTGGTGCCGTGCTTTTCACCAGCAAACCTTCTTCTCACTTTTACACTCATCTGATTCCCATCCATGAGATTAAATAGCTCACATACTTCCTTAAGAGATGAGACGCAGCTCATCATGACAAGATGACCCAAGTTTGTTGTGCCACTGAAGGGTTTCTATATGAGCCACTCTTGGACAGCTAAACCTTTCAGTGTGAAGTTACGTTTGTGTGTTCACTCATGTTATAATAGTTGATTTCTTTACGAGCCATGCAGCTAAATGCAAAGCAACAAGTAAACGGTCATTATATTTAAAAAAATATATATCTTAAACACTTAAAAAGGTGTGTGGTCTAAAAATGTCCCAAGAAATATAACAGCTTGCAAGAGCCCAAAGTAACATTCCCAAATGTAAATCTTTTGATCAATAATGATGCTAAAATCCAAAGATTCTGACTCTAATAGGTGGTCAAAACCAGAAAATGATCTCAACTGAGGATATAATCAGTTTGTTTTGCTTGACAAACTCATTAAGAGTACTTAGAAGATTTAATCAGTGTTTTCAAATCACTAGTTTATCTTGGAAGGGAAATGCGGTGCACAGGTCACGGTTGAAGCTACTCTATGCAACAACAACACGCTCTATGTTTGGGTTACAGCAGAGAACATCTAACTGTGTCAGCGGTCGAATATGTCCTTGCCTTGAGCGGGCTTGTTTGGGTCAGGACTGGCTTTGGCTTTGCTTTGATGAAACGCAGCAGTCGGGGTTCTTAGGAACAAGGACCCGGCTGCGGTGGAGGGCCGGCTGCTCATGGCAGTGCTCCCCACAGAGAGGGCAGAGCAGCGCAGACATGGTCTCCACCTGAAAGCTGGAGAACACCTGGACAGAGCCAGCATCTGGATGGGCCGTGGAAAAAAGGTCTGACCCTCCGACTATAAACCCTCTCAAGATTTCACTGAAAGAAAACAAATGAAGAAATGTCTTTTCTACGGAAGGTAAAGCTGCAGACCTTTAATAGGACAATACAAGCCATGTCTATTACACTCCGGTTGCTTTTTAGAACTCTGCATTTGTTCAAAAGAATGTTCTCTTTATGCTCAGAATTTGAACATTTAAAGCATACTAAAATGCATGAGGAATACATTTTCCACTGCGGTATAACAGCTCTCTATGTGCAAGCAAACATCCTATTTTTGCACCCTGAGCTGTCTTGTGTGTGGTTAACACATCAACAAATTCAGCTGAAAACACAAACACATAGTTCAGTGCAACATAGCTACAAGAGAAATTCACATGAGTAGACACATGACCTACCCTGGAGGTTTGACACAAGACCCAAAACCCTTAATTTGCAGAAGTAGCCAATGAATGTGCTGAGAAGTAAGAAAAGTTGCATACTAACTTGTCCCTCCGTTTTGAAAATGTGAGGACAATCACGTTCTTCTCCTGAGATTGAGCTCATCCGGTTTCAAACAGTGAATCACTCAAATACATTGTTGTTCTGAGATTTTATAACTGGGAGGACAGAGGGGGCGGAAAAAAAAGCAAAAACTGCAGCAGCCAATAGACAGACGTCAACGCCTGGCACACACACCAGGAAGATTGTGGTTTCCATGACTGCGTCTGTAGAGCGTCCAATGAAAACAGCTGTCTCTACTTACTAGAGGTGGGGAAAACGATTTGTGTAAAAACTGAGATTTAAAATCGAATCATAACTTCCTAAAATGGATTTTTTTTTTTGTATTTTCTTTTTGGGCTAATATGTCACTCCCTGCTGAGTGCTGAGGCCAGCTCTTTAACGCAGTAGAACGCCAAATAGAGCAACAATAAATTCAGAAAGTCCCACAGATGACAAGAAGAATCGTGAGACACCCAAAGATTCCCGGCCCTACTACTTACCCTGCTTAATATTAATATATATAAATAATAATATTAATGAAGTGACCTAATAAATCAAGGGAAGGTTGTGTTTCCAATCAGCACATTGCACTTTGACACCCTGGACACTTTACACTGTTTACATTATTCTATTTTATATTTTGTATATTCAAATAATTATTTTTTAAATTTTACATTATATTCTATTTGACTGTATACATGTGTATTAGTAATTTGAGTGTTATTACATGGCACAGTCTTTACATTTCACTGCACATCTGTATGAGCATGTGACAAATACAAATCTTGAATCTTGAATCTTGTTGGGCTGATGAGCTGGGTGATGTGTGGAGGAAACTGTCTGTCCCTAATATTCTTTTTGGTAATTTAGCTCATTACTTATAAATGTGTAACCCAGCTCTCAAAAAAACTGTATTCATTATTTGTTAAGCTTGTAAAGATAGGTGGCTTACTTTACTTAAAGAAAAGCTGAGCAGAGCAAATCCACATGGGTTTTACGTTTAATCAATTTGCTTTTTATTGCAATTGTTATCATTTTTTATTATAGTTAATCAAGTGTGTGAAAGGGGAAACTCCTGTTCCTGCTTATTCTGCAGCAGAAAACAGATTACTGAAAGCCGGTGTTTTTACATTTCCCTTGTTTAACACTGACACACTGCTATGTTTCCTTTAAGTAAATGTTCTGAATACTTCTTCCAATACTGACACGTAGCCTACATGTTAAAATGAAACAGAAAAATAGCTTAACAACAAGTCACCTCCCCTTCAGTGTGCACCTTTGGTCTGCAGAGTCGCTTAATGTTGTGCAGATTATGACCTTGCTGACTGTTAATGAGTAATCATCACATTGCTGTCTTTACAGGATACACTTAACTCTGTAACTGGGTGCAAAAAGAAGGGATGTGTTAGAGGTTTTAAGAGCCTGAGATGATGGATTATATAATGCATGCATTCTTGCAGAGTCCTACGAAGTTACTGTAGTTCGTCACTAATCGCCGTGTTGAGCCTTTAGCTCCTCTGCTAATGGTTTAGTCTACTGAGTCTGCGCAGGGAGCTAACAGGGTTTAGTGGGAGTAGGTGTGATGGTTTAGAGGCTGTAGCTGAGATACCAATACAATACAATAAATGAATACAGGCATTAGTAAAAAAAAAATAAAAAAAAAATATGGACACTCACCTGAATCAATGGTGCGACTGGAAGAGCCTCTCTGGACAAGTGTTTTGAAAACAGATCTCTGCGCAGGCGCACTAGGCGAGCGAGCGAACGAGCAGGGAAACCAATCGAACAAGATGACAGGCTTGGAAGATTAAAACTTTGACCAGAATATCAAAAAGAAGGAGGAGAACAGGGGGAAATGAACACACAGCGGACAGGTATAATGTTCTGTCAGTAGGATGGGTTTATTGTTTTTTAATATATGGCACAGACAAAAATGACTTTTTACCCCCTCCAATGGTTCAATCTCCCTCATGTCAGGCCAAAAAGAGGCTTCTGGTTTAAAGTGCTGAGTGTTTGTGCTGCTGGCATCAGATCTGTCCTCTCATCAGAGTTTAGAAACAAGTCGTCATTAAAGCACACAAAACACCATCACAAGTCAAAGACCAGATATGAAGACAGTCGGTGAATGAACAATTAAAGTGGCACATGTTGAATTACATTGTTGTGAAATTGCAAAACATAATTGCCAAAAGGAAATTGAGTCAGAAATATGTGGAGGGGGAGGGGGATGATGAGATTACATTGTAGGAGGCTATGCTAGAGGGGGCAGATAAAAGTCCTGTGTTAAAAACCAGAACATGGAAATTGAAACGTGCTGCAGCCACCATTACATAACACCATACTAACAAACGGTTCTTTCATTCCCCACATTGACGTCTATCTTGCCAGGTTTTCCTGCATTTTGCGGGCTGTTGTCAGTACTGCCAACATGTTAACTTTATCCCCAAACTCCTTCTCGCGGTGCTCCAGTAGAATACCCTTAAGGGGGGAGAAAATACAATCAGAACTCTTCAAACATTTTTGAAACATTCAGAAAATAGTCATTGTTAAAGTGGCAGTCTACCTGATCTCCTGGCCCGATGACAAAGACTCCACCCAGGACAAGTCCTTCACCTGTTATGTTACCCCTGAAGCCCCTCCTGTAGGCCTGCCAGATGTTCCTCCACACGCCAATACGCAGAAATATGGAGAAACACATCCACCTCAGTTGAGGGCCGTAGAAATGTTTCTATGAGGGCGATATAAGCAGGTTATGTTATGTTACCCTGCATGTTTCTTTTAATTGTTGTAAGCCAAGTGTAGGAGGGCAGACCTTCTGATCCACGTAAACCTTCCCAGAGAAGTACTTCTTGAAGTTGTCCAGCTCCTTGCCGATGTTTTCTTTCACCACAGCCAACAGAGGGACTTCAAGGTCCTGCAGCTGGGACTTCAGAGAGGACAGCTCAGTGGCCTCCTGGAGAGGGAAGCAAAAGAAAAGAAATGCATGAATGGCAGAAAACTAGTTTGGTGAAGTTTTCACAAATGCAGAGACATGCTATCTCATACCTCTCTGCACAATAATCACCCAGGTCGCCGCACAACCATGACCACAGCTCCAGTCTTCTCCCACAGAGTTTTGGCCTTGTATCGCTCATGGACTGAAAAAAAAAAAAAGACAGCGAGTATGAAGAAATCCATGACGGTCTTATATTTTTCAGTCAAGGCTATTTATAGATGCAATCACATTTTTTCAGTTAAGAGTTTGCCGGTTGTTTTATTTTTTTTTACCAGTCTCGTGTTCACCATCTTCTTAAGTGTTCATTTGCTCAATACAGGGAATTCAATACAGAAAAGACTGCTCCATTTCTACATGTTCATTGTCTCTGTTTTCTGACTCACCTCCTCCAGTGGTCCTCAGTTCTGTCTCCTCCAGCACCTCTAAGTTAGCCCATGCTGGTTTGGTCTGGAACCAGTCTGTGAAGGAGCTCATGAGCTCTGCAACAAACATGCTCACCGCCTTCAGGACCGTAGTCACAGTCGCCATGACCCTGAACCCGCTCCACCGGCCACCTACAGAGGAAACATGTCAGAAGAGAATCTTTTTCTCCAATGCACTTTCTTCAGACATTTTATTTTTCATTTTAGAAGATTATACCTCGTCTGACAGCACACTTTAGCAACACCTATGAATGTATATTTATTTGGCTTTGTGCATCCGGAGAAGGAGCACTTTTCTTATTTTTTAAAGTTACAAATCAGGAATGTTCTCTTCCTTATGACCGCTCGGCACTCATTCAGAAGTTGATTGGATTAACAACTTGGATAAAGTCCTCATATTAAGATAAGAACAGATGTCAATATACTGAAATTGTCAAACGACTTAACGTTAAAACCAAAGTTTGAAAATACAATAAGTTAGTAAATAAGTTTATAAAAAGGAGATACTCACCACAGTGTGCCGCTCTGCTAACAGGGAGGAATCTGATGTTTTCTACCAGCCCCTTTAAGCCCTCTGAGTTTGAGATCAGTCCAATCACAGTGAAAGCCTCGCTTATGTGAACGTAACACAAGAGGAATTCCTCAAAGACTTGAGTGAAACAAGGCTCACACTAAGCTGAATGTTTGTGCCAGGTTAAGCATGGTGCAGAGTGAAGCACTTATCAAAGAGCAGCGCCAATGTTATGATGCCATGAACATTTTAGAGGGTTGACCCCCATCAGTATAAGAAACAGCATCTGTAGATAAGTTCAGTACACCTTTTTAATGTCTACATGTCAGTGGAAAGAAATCTTTTTTGTAAGTTTTGGATTTTTATTGTCATTTCAGGTCACTTGCTGCAAAGGCTCTGAGATCACTCTCCAGTTGTAATGACTCAGAGCAAGACTGCCCCCTGCTGGAGGTGAGCGACATTACAGAATGGATCATTCAGCTTGTTCTTCTTTGCTCATTCACAAATGAACAGAACATAGTAGAAAATAAAAAGGTACACACAAATGGCTAAAATAATCCACAAAAACATACCAGGACCTAACATGACGTCTTTAAATGGTTTGTCAGCTCTGTAAAAGATACTCAGATACTTCTGTTTCAGAGGCTGAGACCTACATTTTGTGTTTCTGAAAAACGCTGAAGAAGCAGAGTGGGGTTTTCTGGCACAACTTAACCAACTACCTATGTGCATGAAGAGTGAAAGGCTTGAAGAGGTAGAAAAGCTCCAGCAACACTTGAAGTATGAAGTTTCTGCTTCTGTGGCCTCCATCAGGGTCATCCATGATGGCACGTCGATCTAATCTGCTTGAAAAATACTCACACGATTCATTGTTTATCAAAAAAGTTGCTACTTATTTTTGGCCATATCCACTTCTTTTTTTTAGCCTTATTGCTTCACGCCTTGCTGACTTAAATATATCTTAATTTCAAACAAACAAAAAACTAGAGGCAATCTGCAGGATACCAAAAAGCTGTTAATTATTATTATAGATTAGATAGTGTTTTTATTTATAGCGGCCCCTGGCTATACAGTCTGTAAGGATTTGTAATGTTTACAGACTGTGAGAGAGAAGATGCATATGTAATCTCTGGGCCATATAAGGTAAAGTAGGATATATTTTGTTTCCACACTATGGATGAAATATGATAGAAATGTTTCTACTACAGTCTTCCAAAACGGTTGATAACACAAAGAGTCCGACCCTGTCAGGTGTAGTCAAGGGGGTTCAGTGTGTTTAGTGGAATGTGAGCATGAAGGGAGTAAACATACACTACCTATGTCTCAGTTTCACAGTTTTATTGCTTTTAAATGTGTCTCTTTCCTACAGAGTATCATTGACAGACAGGTGGAGTGAATAGTTTGTAGTTTGGTTATATTTCACTCATTGGTGGCAGCTTCACACAGGAATGTGCTGAGGGTCCAAAATGAGCTGGAAGAGAGGTGGGATAGGATGACACTTCACAACCAGCTGCTGCACTCTTTCTGGCTGTTTAGCCTGACCATGTGTCGGGTCGTGTGTGTGTGTGTGGGGGGGGGTGACAGAGTCTGCCTTGAAGCTTGTGTTTGTATGTAAACCAGGTCATCCGCTAAAAAAAAAAAAAAAAACGTGATTTCTTTTTTTCCCCAGAATCTTTTCCTCCAAAATGTTTTCAAGTCAAATGATTTATTTGTGCAAAAAAATAATCTAAAAGAGTCAATTCACAATAAAAGTGTACTGCAAGCTACAGGTTCAAATAAGGTCTTGGGTTTTATCAGACTGTTTTTCCTGCTGGCATTCTCATGGCAAGAACACACACACACACACACACACACACACACACACACACACACACACACACACACACACACACACTCTGGCAAACACACAAACAGAGAATGCTCTCTTCTTGGACCGATGCTGCGCCTGTTGGGAGTGTGCAGGAAAAGCAGCCAATCAGAGCTACAGATCTGCACCCCACCTCCTGTGTTGTGTTTTCACTTGCATGTATTGGTTGAGATGTTACATTCTTATTGCGCTGGTAAGGCCAATCAGATCAGGAGTGTGATAGTAATTACAATGTACAGGGTTCAGTTTAGAAGAGAGTCCTAATTGTTGGGTCCTTTTTTTTTTTTATTGCAGAGAGAGAATTATATAACCTTTTGCACAGCCTTTATGTTAAGAATAATCTAACATTTACATCCCTTGCATTTAAAACAAGCTGCCTGATTATTCTGCAAATGATTCACATGTTACATATTCAGAAGCAATAAAACGATAAACCAAAAAATTTAACATAGCAGGAATAACACCCTAACACAGAGAACCATATAAAATACTATAAAACACAGAACAAAACACTGATAACAAAGAACTATAAACATCAAATAGATCAGTGATAATGACAGACTGTTAATGGGATTATCTACCATTTATTGTCATGTCATGTCTTATATAACAAGTTGTCTACACTTATTTTACCACAATCTTTAACATGCCATAAAAGTTCATGACTGGCAAAATCCAACATATTCTGCCTACTCTGATCACCATCCAGATGAAACTGGTTGGTGACCAGACCAGCTCAGAACACAGAGAGAGCGGAGCCGCGGAGGTAAGCTGCGCGTCCTTGAACCTGAGGAAAGACAAACAGGTGTTAACAGCCTGTGAGGCGGCCAGGGTTCATTTATCTCATCCTGTTCTGTCAAGTTTGAGTCTGACTCCCTCTCTAACCCAGAAGTGACCAAAGAGTCCTGACCCCGAGATTTTTTTTTTTAACATTGCGAGAAATGCAGTGGAGGTCAATATGACATACATTTCATTCAGCCAATCACACAGAAGGTGGAGACACTATCATCTTGTTAGCCTGATTTGGGATTGGTTTAGCCTCAAAGTGTCTTTATCTTCGGGGTGTTGAGGGTTTGTAAGTGTCTGCGTGTTACATGTTAAAAAATGGGATTTCTGTGCCCTCTGACACATTACTTGGAAGGTAATCGACAGCATGCTCTACTTGATAAGCGATTTGAAAGATTTGAAATAACTGGCAAAGCCCCCTTTGTAGCAACACAAAGGTCATCGGGCCTTTATCGTTTTACTCTTCATCTTCTTAGGGGCCCAGCAGCTCTGTGGATGAGGGTTTAAACTTTATCTTGATTGTGTCCTTAGAAGGTTTCATAAATCCACCTCTGCTTACTGACCTATTGGCCTTCAGAATGGCACCAATAACCTCCATTCCCTCTAAACCAATAGAGTTATGTAAATCTATTCAGATTCAGAGTAAATCATCAATATTTATAAACTTATCGCATGCAGTAGCATCATCCCGATATTGAACAGTGTTATCGTACAACGCTGATTTGCCTAATTTTTGCGAGCCTATAGAGCAAAGTTATCTTTGTGCCATTGACTGTTTATCTCAAGTGATGACACATCTCGGTTTGATACACAAGTCCTTGCATCTGGTTAAGTCTTTGGAAAAAGTGATATCCCAGTTTCTTTATCACAGCTGTCACTGGGTTTAAGTTATAAATCTAGTATAAAGAATACCTCATACGGCTCAAAATAGTGTTTTGCATGCTGACAGTTTGACCTCCATGTGATATGTGGTGCACTTAGAGGTCAGATTTCTCACCCTAGCAGTCGGTGTTTAATTGAGCTGAAGTCATGAAGTTACACTTACATAGTAACAATTCCATGTTAAGTACATTATTTTCATGTATTCTTTCAAAATGTATTTAAGAAGACAGTATGGATGATGTCAAAACTCTGATAGCTGTTATCTTTTAACGTAACCAGAATGATCTTGTTGACGTTAAAAAAAAAAGAAAAACACCCACTGCTTGGTCAGTCATTAACCGATGTTTGGAGGCAAAACACACAAACTTTAGATAGAGTTCACGTTTGCCCACGTAACGTAAAGTGTCTTTGGTGTTTTCATCCTGGCACATACTTCCAGGCCAAAACAAACAGCGGTGTATCATTTTAAAGGTATCAGACTGCACCTACATCTACGCCTTCTCTTCTGTAATCTAGTTGATATCAGTTCCAGTTGTCTCTGTCCTCTCCATGTAAACATCTCAAGGCTATGAGCGCAAATCAGAAGTACAACTTGAGGTGGCAGAAAAACATCCCACAATGCAATGGACAAAGGAAGGAAGGGAGCTATACTCCCAGTGGCAAAAGCTAAAACAAATTGTGGATGGTTGTAAGAAATAAATGATCAAATATTGTGAAAATGTGTGTTTAGGTTTATTTGGATATTGAGGCATTACACATATAAGCAGTAGAACTGGGGTGATCCTTTGTTAGCATGTTCTTCTTCTGTAATCAAAAAATGTGGCAGTAGTTCTATTGATGCATTGCAAAAAGTTAAGCCCATGAATTGAAACAAATAGGAGTTTGATCCATTTATTTCAGCTAACTACTACAGCTATGTGCATTTATTTCAACCTTTTATTTGATCAAACTACTTCAACTTATTATTTTTACTATTTCAAGAGTTTAGCTAACTGTTCTTAAATTACATGAACTATTTCAGGTTTTTCCTTGTCTTTATCCATTCATTTTTTTCATTCTTCCACATTAGCCATGTATTTTAGTAATCTTTTTAAACATTAAATTAGGCTTACTACAGTTTCTCAACTATTTCGCTGTTAGCTTGCTAGTTTGACTATTTAGCGATTACTACTAGCTAGCTGTTTCAACTGTTCCAACTTTTTCAACAGTTAAATCCTAATCTATGAATTTTGGTTAACTAACAACTGTTAATAACTTTAAGGTATCTATTTTACCACTGTTTAACCACTTTTTCATCGGTTTCCCCATTCATTTTAGCTTTTACAAATATTCACAAGTTTAGCTAGCTAATAGCCTACATCTTTTTCTTCATTACAAAACACAACTTTTTAACGGCTCATTCATTTTAGCTAACTATTACAACTGTCCGTGCGTTTGAGGTAGTTTTTTCAACTGTTTCTTTATTTGTTTAACTAACTATTTCAACTTTTTATCCATTAACTGTTAGATAGCTATATCAGTTGTTTCTAAGTTTACCTCAGCCTACCATTTAAACTGTTTCAGCATTTCTTAAGATTAATATTTGAAGTGCATTCAAGTGTGTAGTGTACTAGTATATAGTTTCCTCATTACATTAGCTAAATATTTAAACTCTTTACTCATTCCAGCTTTATGGTCTGTAATTTATTTCAGGCCAGTAAATTGCTGCTAAAATCTCCTTAGCTTAAACTACACGGCTAATTCATTGATTTAATGCAATTACAGAAACATATTTTTGCCAATGATTGGAAATGTTAGATGTCAGATTTTTTTCAACCATTCCTGAGAACACTTGTGAATATTAACAGTGAACAAAATGCATCAACCAAAAGGCCAAAAAGATACCAAAGAGAGAAGAGTCAATGAATGCATTTCAATACTGAAGTGCAACACAAGCAACATGTGGGGAAGAAAGGGGGTGTACAACAACTCTGTACATCAGCTCTCTGGTGGGTTTAAACAATCAAGGAAGTGTTGTATTTTATTCACTGTTGAGGACTTATTAAAACTCTCTCCTTATTTCATTAGGCCAACTCAACACTAACCTAAATTAGAGCCAGATGAGGGCAGGAGGGAGAGAAAGGGGTCTGTCCCTCTACTCTGTTTACGCTACAATAAGCAGAGGTTTGCTCGTCTCTCTCTGTCTACAGAGCTTGCACCATATGAAAGGGTACGGCGTCGGTGTCTGTGTGCTGGTGACGGTCCCATTGTTTCTCCAGGTGTACGTTTGCGCATGCACATAAAGCATGTTTTTGTGTGTCTGCTGCATCACCTGCACAAAGAACAACCCCATACAGTCCATGATTTTCAGCATTAAAAACACAGATGCAGTAAGGTGCATAGATGCAGTGATGTCTGAGAGACACATCGTTATGAAACAGTTGACTGTCTGCTTCAAACTAAATCATTTGCAGTGTTGGAAAGAAGCTTAAAACAACTATTACTTATGTATTGAACAGTAAATTATTACTTCAGTACTTAGATAAGTATTATGCATTTTAATCTACTACATTATGTCAAAGCATATTTTTTCATACAAAACACAGTGGTTGAACTACATTGTTAGTTAACAACAACTCCATCTCTACATATTTTACATTCACAGATCTTTGCTTTGGTTCATTTAAATGCTCATTAAGTATTAACTTTAACCACTGTTAAACTCACTCGCTTTGCGTGTAGCGTGATGTAAACAGCAGTAGTTGCATCATTTAAAAAGTTATAAATATATCCCTTTATCTCTTTGTCAATAGGTAGAGCTGTCCCACTACTATGACAGGAGAGGTAGACCCCTTATTAAAGATCTTCCTGCTCTCGTTCATAAAACATCACACCTTGAGGCAAAGCCTGCAACCCCAGAGGTGGGGACCATAAACACACACAGGAATTGTACAGCACACAAGAGGTTAACAAGCTGTTTCCACACACTGAAACACCCTCCCATCATCCACTCCCCCCTGAAATGGACTGTCCCATGGATTCACATGACATGCGTGTGTGTGTGTGTGTGTGTGTGTGTGTGTGTGTGTGTGTGTGTGTGTGTGTGTGTGCGTGTGTGTGCGTGTATGTGTGTGTGCGTGCGTTCTCTTAGCCATATATATTGGCCCATGTGGACACAGACGTGGAGTTTAGAAGGATAGACTTTGTATTGGCTGCAGGGCTGTTGGCTTCTCTTCCTTCATTTCTCTCTCAAGAGAACCAACAGGAATATAAAGCAGCCTTTAGATCTCTCTGGACTGTTTCTTTGTGGGAACCGAGGAACCTTTTCTACCTGAGAGTACACTGTACCTGGCCCTGTAGAAAACATGAGTGATCTGCTGGACGATGGCTCTTTCATGTTCACGTCGGAGTCCGTAGGAGAGGGACATCCAGGTGAGTCTTTTATTATCAACTTTTTGTGTGACATTTGGACTTCAGATTACTCTGGAAATGAGGTGCATTATAGGTTTGACTTCAAGATATATTACAACTTATAGAATCTCCTAACACTTCACCAATTCCAACAACTTATCTGTACCTCTTTCTTACCTTTACACAAGAATAAAACAACATTGCTACTTAAACACAGTGTGACTTTGGAGAAAGAAAAACATCCAAAGAACAAACTTATTTTAATTTGGACTTCATGTCCACTATAAGTCTACAGTTCTGCGTATTTACTCTCCAAGCATGGTTGGTATTCCATTCACAGCAACATGTGTTTACTGCTCCTCATTCTCACTTCTGGGGTACAGAGTGTGAATGTGTGTCAGTGTGTGTGACTGGTGTAAGGTTGCACACTGGGGGGAAAAAAAGACCTACAAACGAGAGGGGCATGTGGGCTCCATGGTGGTTGTTACTATTTATGATTTCAGGGTCAAAAAGTGGGATATCAATTTCATAATACAAATGTAAAATGCATGCAAATTATTGCTACAGTGCAACCTTATCTTACAGCTTTCACATAATCAAAATATATCAGTTCAAATCAATCCTCCTCCTATCAGCACCCAAGGGTGGTGAATGATGAATGAAAGTTACTAAGACGATATGTGAAATTGAAAATTTAAATCCAAATAAGGAGACTTAAAATAAAGGGAAGCCCAGTTGTTCTATTTGCACTTTGTTCTTTAAAGCTTCTCTGACATTAACCCTAATGATAACAGTTAATATCATGTACTCTACCCTCTAGGCTGCTGCCTTTGGAGCCCTCCTCCCATCCTCCCCTCTTGTCAGTGTGTTGTAATCCTTTCACAAATATGTAACCTTACAAAGTCCCCGGTGCCGGATCAATAATCAGTAACCTCTGCAGACTGAGCCAGTCCAGTGCAGCTCTGTAGTACAGAATGTGACACAATGATCAAAAGTAAAAAATCATTTTAGACTCCAAGAGAAAGAAACATACAGAAGTAGAAAAGTGGTAACTTATGAACTAAATGAAAGGAAATGAAGGTTGACTAAATCACATTTGAAAAACGTTTTCTAAAAAGGGAGTCAATCTGTCAAAGCCAATTTCCCAATTTCCATGCTGTCAAGAAAAGCAGATGGCTTAATTTTCCAGAAGATTTATGCATTTGTGTTTATTACAGTCTTCATGTTTTCTATTTTACCAGCAGAAGGCAAAGCTGCCAGTTCTGATCAAATGTCTCCACACATTATTTTTCTTCTTACTTCACTGTTAAGAAAAACCTTTCTGTTTAAAGGAAATCTTGTAACCAGGCCTTGGATTTGATTTCTAATAGATGTAGTCTCTTCAGGGGGTTCAGACTTAGACAAAAAAACAACAATGTTTGCACATATAAAGAGGTGCCTGGCCTTGACAGAAGGCTGCAGCGCACCCCACTTTGATTTGATAACACACCTCACAGTCTGGTCTTTTCCCACTGATAGCGGGATCAGAGTAAAAGACACGTCTGGTCCTTCAGGTGCACTTCAACATTTAATATAGATATTTTTGCTCCATGCCTGAGAGATTGTGTTCAAAGTAAGTATTGGGGTTCACAGTGTTCTGAACAGCCAAACAGCCAGATGTTGATGTATTTCTGATGTAATCTGTGAGTTGTATTGCTTCAGCGGGATGCCAAAGTGATGAATAGAGCAGTTTGTGAGGCATTGTCCTGCTGCTGCACTCAAATCCAGCTGATACAAACAAGTCCAACACACACACACACACACACACACACACACACATACACATGTAAGTGTTTAACCCTTCAACAAAAGTTGGTCTTTCAACTTAGAAAATCATTTTTGTTCATTTAAAAGCTTAAAAAGCCTACATTAGTAAAGCTACACACATAGTTTCTTATATCCTTCTAATAAAATTATTTCTATTTCAGCTGTTTCAACCAAACAGGCCTTTGAAATCTTATAGCAATTACAAAGTCAAACAAACTACTTGTGTCCTGAATCTAAACATTTACTTGTTGCTTCCCAACAGACAAAATCTGTGACCAGATCAGTGATGCTGTCCTGGATGCCCACCTGAAGCAGGACCCGGACGCCAAAGTCGCCTGTGGTGAGGAAACTAGAATTCAGATCAGTTCAAGTTGTTGTTCTTGTTACACTGAAAAGACAAAGGGAGGTAGAGATGTTTATTTTCCCTTTTTCTTTAAAATCATAAATGTAACATTCTTTTAATACAAAAACAACATGGCCTGATTGTTTTGGAAGTCAAAGGCATATCCGAGATAATGTATCGTGTTTCAATATTGACTTCTGAAAGTCACAAAATGTAAGCTTGCTGGGGGAAACCCAGTGACCTTCCATGTTGTTTTCCAGCCAGTTTCCAAGAAATTGAAGTCCAAAGGTAATCCTAAGATTTTTGCTTGAGCCGCAGATGATTAAAAATGTTCAATATGTTTTTTTAGAGACGGTGTGTAAGACGGGCATGGTGCTGCTCTGTGGGGAGATCACATCTAGAGCCAATGTGGACTACCAGAAGGTGGTCAGGGACACCATTAAACACATCGGCTATGACAACTCCGAAAAAGGTGTGGGGGGGGGGGGAATCCTGAAAATCAACAGAAATATTGGTAATATGTGCTCCGTGTTGGCAGAGTCGCAGCTTAACTTTTCTCTCTCTCTCTCTCTCTCTCTCTCTGTTTTGCTTCTCCTCTGCAGGTTTTGACTACAAGACGTGTAACGTGCTGGTGGCTCTGGAGCAGCAGAGTCCGGACATTGCTCAGGGAGTCCACATTGATAGATGTGAGGAGGACATTGGAGCTGGAGACCAGGTGGGACTGTCGCAACAGGACAGAGTGTCCTCTGGCACAATTGATAGTGACATAAGTCAAACATCACAGTTTGTTCACGTTGTTTTGTATTATAAGGCAAAGTTAGCAACTTTCTGTTTCAGTTCTGTCTCTCTCTCTCTCTCTCTCTCTCTCTCTCTGCAGGGTCTGATGTTTGGCTACGCCACAGATGAGACAGAGGAGTGCATGCCTCTCACCATCGTCTTAGCCCACAAACTCAACTCAAAGATGGCCGAGCTCAGACGCAGCGGCACCGTTCCCTGGCTGCGTCCCGACTCTAAAACACAGGTGAGGATATCAGCTGATGTCTCCCAGAAGCTAAATCTTCAATTGTACTGCCAACTAAAAAAAAAAGTGCAACACTTGATACTTTAAGTATTGAAGATGAAGCTCCTTGTGCAAAAATAACAGACATTTGATTGATTCATTTAGCTGACTACACTTCTATGACATAAAGTGTAAAAGCTCTGAGGCCTGTAGGTTGTTGGAACATCTTGGTTTGATCACAAAACTTACCATGTATCCTAACAGCAGCTTTATAACGTGCATAAATCAGAGGCTGGAACTTCTTGAAAACATAAAATGTTATCTAAAACCTTAGAGTAGGGTCTTCACAAGAAAACACAGATTTAGCCAAAACTATTAATGATCCTATGGAGGTATTAAGGTTACCAGGGCAACAGCAGCAGAAGCAGGATCTAGATTTATATGAGAGAAAGAGAGACAATTGAAGATTAAGTTCATATTTGTAATACCAACATTCTTTAAATGAACTCTTGTCTTTGCTGTCCGTCCATCAGGTGACGGTACATTATGAACAGAAGGACGGAGCTGTGATCCCCAAGAGAGTTCACACCATCGTGATCTCTGTGCAGCACGACGACTACGTCACTTTGGAGGAACAGAAGAGGGTCCTCAAAGAGAAGGTAGAGCCTCAGGAACACACGTAACTGGACTTTAGACATGCATGTTGTTTCAGTCATTAAAACGCTTTGATTTGCATTGATTTTGTCAGGTGATCAAAGCCGTGGTTCCTGCTAAATATCTGGACGACAAGACCATCTACCACCTCCAGCCGAGTGGTCGCTTCGTCATTGGAGGACCTCAGGTGACTGTCCAGCTCAAACTGCTGGTTGAATCTACGTCCCAACATTTATTTATCTTTTTGCTCATGCCCAATCTGTCTTTGTCTCTCAGGGTGATGCTGGTGTGACCGGCAGGAAGATCATTGTAGACACATACGGAGGTTGGGGAGCTCACGGGGGCGGAGCTTTCTCTGGTAAAGATTTCTCAAAGGTCGACCGCTCTGCTGCCTACGCCGCTCGCTGGGTGGCCAAGTCCCTGGTCAAAGCCAAACTGTGCAGGAGAGTTCTGGTTCAGGTGCGAACACTAACGAGGGCTTATGCTACATGTTGGTGACCAGTGTTTGTGGCATAAATCTGAACTGATGAAAACACTGCTATCTATCTGTTTGCGTGTGTGTCGCAGGTGTCCTATGCTATCGGAGTGGCCCATCCTCTCTCCATCTCCTTGTTCACCTACGGTTCCTCCGAGAAAACAGAGTCAGACCTGCTGCACATCGTCAACAAGAACTTTGATCTGAGGCCAGGAGTCATTGTCAGGTAAACATGAATTTATGACGTCTGTATCTCACATGTGTAGGACAAAGATAAGACTGCTGTGTGTAGTATAGTTTAAGGGATTATGATGTGTTAGAGTAGTTCAAGAGTTCAATGAGACTTATTTTGGTTTCTGTACAAATTAGAAAATCTCTGCAGCATTAGTGTAGCTTGTGTGCCGTGTTGAATTGTACACACAATTTACATTTACATCCAATGTACCATAAACGTTTAGTTCCCAAAGCTTCATGTTACTAATAATACCACAACAATGACGCTATACAAAGCAACAACTTATCGTTGCTGGTAGTCGTTGCTGGTAGCCAGGTAACCCCTGAATTTTGATGTCTGCAAATGTGCTCAATAGGTCATTCTATTTCTTTCTTTTTTGTGCATTCATTCATCAGTGGTAAGCTTTCTACTCTCACTCCATCAATGTGTCAAAGTTATATAAACAATGTACTTACGAACTGTTTAGTGGATGGACATTTTTATTAAATGCTGGTTTCAGTTTGGATGATTCCTTTATGATGATGCTGCTGCATCCAAAACAAAACGTAATTTTTCATAATAACTTGAAAGGAAAGCTTAAAACTTAAAAAGTTCCTTGTCTCTGGGTAGAGGTTGTGTAGAGGAAACACAGGCAGTAAATTTAAATCTTTGTCTACACAGATGTTGTCCTCAACTACTGTGCAGCAAATGCTCTGTGTATCAAGGATGTATAGTTCCAAAAGTTTAAGATGTTCAGAATCAGAGACAGAAATACTTTTAAAAATCCCAGGGAGAAATTTGGTTGTTACAGTTGCGCTTTAACAGATTATCGCAGTGGGAGTATAGAAATACAATTTAAGAATATAAAATAAAATAGAAATATCAGAATAAACAATACATACAAAGTGAGGGTAAGAATAATAAATGTACAAAGCACAGGGAACTGAAGATATATGTTTTTATTTTTCAGTTTTTAGGTTGAATGCCTTCTAATGGTTTGATGAAATACATTTTTTTTTTCCTCAGGGAACTGAGGCTGAAGCGGCCGATCTACCAGGAGACAGCTTCTTACGGCCACTTTGGCCGATCAGAGTTTACTTGGGAGGAGCCCAAAAAGCTCGTCTACTAAAATACTCCACCTGGCTCGTCCTAATCGACTCACCTGGACGCTGAGCAAGAGGCCTCCACACAGGTTACAACCAGCCAGCTCCATCTTTTGATAGGACATTTTTATATAATAGAGAGTAAGTTAGGGCTATGTCAGCTTTAAAGAGGTGAGGAGGTCATAATTTGCATCTGACGGACATAAAGGGACACTGCAGAGGACATCTCAGAAACATTCTACAAAACTATTGGTGCTTCACAAATATTCATACAGTCACTAGACACTACCTGATAGCTTACTACACAGGTACAACACAGCAAATACAATACTTTTTTTTTTTTTTTTTTTTTACCTCAAAGCTGTGATAGTTCCTCTGTCAGACCAGTATGATGTAAACAAACAACCTCTGTGTATTTTTTAAACAACAGTACTTCTGTCACAGGGGTCATTCCGATGTTCCCAGGGATCTGTGATCGATTGGTTTGGGCTTTCTTAGTGGTTTAATTTTTTTTTTTTTAAAGAACAGAGGGAGATGGATGTTTGAAATAAAGCTTGTACTGTTGAATTCAATTAGAGGTGGATTTCAACAAGTTGATCTTGGAAAGCACACACCAAATATAAGACATAAGGAAACAGATTCTTGAATGTGTCTTATATATATAAATGGTATTGTGGATTATAGGACCTTGGGAACAAAGACATGATTCTTTTTTTTCTTTTTTTATTCAAATGAGTGTAAGAAGTGTAATTATTGCTTAACCAAAGACTTGGCTTCAGAAGAAAACTTTTTTGTTTTGGTCACAACTGTGAAATGAGTCTTACTTTGTAATGTATGCTTCAGGCAGCTGTTTGCCTACAATCAGAAGACAGGTCATTAAAACCCTTTTAATCATATATTGCCATTCATCAACCACGCACAGCCTTATGTTGTCATATCGATCTTCTTGTACCATCCTTATGGAAGCAATGTTTGATTTGAATATCAAGTCACTTTTATTGCACACAGCTCATCTAGTGGCTTGCTTGTGAATGATATATGTGCCTTTTGTACCTGCAGTCCTGCAGCTGTGACTGAGTCTGTATATGTGACTGAGTTATCGATGCACCAATCATAAAAAATTTGGACCCTTACAGATGTTTGACATAACTTAGCTGAGTGCAGAATCTGATCCTGATGTTTTTATGATTACTTCTTCATAACTCTTTCTGTGTCTGTTTTTCAAATGAGCTCGGATATATTTAAATGATTGTGAGTATCCCCCTCTCATGAAACATGTCTTAAAAACTGCGCTGATATAACCACGAGGCGTTGAAAGACTCACACACTACCAACATTTTCTCTCACGTTTGACCCTGAAAACTAATCAATTCATATCGGCTATAATAATATTCATTTGGTACATTGGTGCATCCCTAGACTGAATTTAGCCAAAACTCGACATCTTCTGATTTCGCTCTGCATCATTCTCTTCTCTTTGCTAGCTGCTGGGACTAAAGACTTAAGAATTAAGTGGACCACACTGATGTCTTACAAATGTTGCATTTCAACGTTAAGATGCAATATCAATGCTGCGTGATTTTATACAATCTGATCCTTGTATGCCTTTAAGATTTTCAGCTGGTTTGAAGCTTTCTTTTAATCTTAAATCATTTCAGACTTCTGCCATGTTACACAGCGTATTTATAGCACATCCTTCTCCGTGCATTTCAAGTTAAAACGAGACCGTTCTTATATCTCACAGGGCATTAAGAAGATTTCAAGTCAGCTTAGTTACAAAGCATTAAATGATTGCCTTCTCAAACACTTTTTAATGCATGTAGGAGTTGTGAACAGTCGTTACACTTCATGTCTGTAGAGGTTTTGGACTTTGTGGTGGACCCTGCTTTCATCTACAGCCCACATTGGTTTTTTTTTTGTAAGAGACATTTCCCTCTATTTAATGTGTTGATCTCTGTCATGTCGCTGTCAAATTTACTGGCAGAGAAAGTGGACAATGTAAATAATTAAAACAATAAAGAAAATCTGAAATATAATACCAGTTGTCTGCTTGTTTCCTCGGCATTCTGGGTAACAGATTCATATGACTGAACTGTGAAGTTGAAGGACATTCAAACACCAGCTTTTCTTAAAACATTTATTTGTTGAACATTAAGGCATATATATACAATCATATGACTTTTCATCAAAATAGAATTTACAACCTAAACCTCTTTGGTTTTCATTATCAAAATAATACATAAGGCACATAGGGAGCATTTAGCATTTAGCATTTAGCATTTGAGAATGAACAGATGTTTGTCAGTTTGTCAGAAAGCTCACCAATGATCTACTGATTGAATGTTTTATCTTGTAGATATTTAACCGTGTGTGTTTGAGTCGCATACACATGCTCACAAGCCAAATATACAGGAATGTTTATTATTTGCAGCTTTACAGAGTCTTGATTAACAAAAATAATCTGATATATTATGTCTAACCATCAATCCCACAACTGTGAAAAAGGCAGTCGCACCTACGCTACACAAAACGAAACAAAAACATGAAAGGTCTTCATGAGTATAGAACACATTCCTTTAAAACAAAGACAGCAGAAGGCAGAAGCAAGCGGAGGTCATTCTGCTTTGAATCAAACCACGAATGCAGCTGGTGTCATAACGTTTTCCTGAGAGCAAAGTACAGACTGATCAGTAACCCAGACTAATACGGACAGAAGGTAGAGAGAGCAGCCGTGCAGGCTGGGAGAACGTTTCTAAAACTAAATATTTGATTCTGTAGTATTCTTTTGGAAATGCCCATTTTGCATAGATTCTTAACATGCACTGAGAGAAAACTAAAATACTTCCAGTTACTGTGTAATGACAACATGTTTATTTAAAGAGCAGCACAAGCAGCAATAGGCTTTACATTTAAAATGCACTGAATTTGTACGGTTAAATTAAGGCATATTGTGTGTCGAGTGTCAAAAGGCCAGTTTTCCTTCAAAGGGATGCCATGTAACATCGCTGCACAGCTTAAGCCAGACGCACAGACTAGGATTCAAGTGCTCTTCATTATACCTTCTTTGTAGATCAGGCCTCGACGTGCAGCTGACTTTGCCTTTTCTGTATTATTTTCCAACAATTAATCAACCATCTGTGAGGTTAACTCTGCCACAACAGCCCTAATCTAATCTGCAACACGCAGTTTGGCCAGCAGAGGGCAGCAGGTGATCAGCATAGTTGCTTTCCATCTTATTCCAAACACAAGCATGGGGAAGCTTTTCCCCTTTCAGTCTGTTCAGAGATAGTCATGCTTTCAGCTTGAGTTTCCAGTCCGTCTGTAACGGAGCTGCAAAAACTGAGCTGGAATTTTTTTTTTTTTTTGAGCAACTAAACCACTTTCACTCAAAATACAGGCGCTAAATAAAATCCTGAGCAAACATGTGGCCGGTGGTGGCATGAGGAGAGCGGTATTTTTTACCATGAGATGGTGTAATAACGAGACTTTTTTCTGTCGTAAACCCTCTGCTGGATGTGTTTCACACCAGAGAGCTCAGAGTTTCTTAATATGGTACTGAGATGGGGAACAGGGTTTAAACATTAAACAGTAATTCTGTGTTATGTAACTTCATAGAACTTCAGAGAAAGTCAATGAGTACAGAAAATGTTTCAACTGAAAGAAAAACAAAAGGGTTAACCTCACTTGAAACAACCTAAAGTCAGTGTAGGTGTAAGCAGGGGGCTTTGTAGTGTTCAAAATCAATTTGTAGTGGCAAATATCTGCTCTGATATTCCTGGCACTCACATGTGTGCATGCAACCTTCTGTTCCAGCTCATTCACTCCCTCTTATTGCTTTCAGATCACAACTACATCACAGATAAACTCAGGGGAAATGGCAGCATAAGGACTTCTGTGTTTTAGCACCAATGCCTCTGGCAAACAGGTATTTGGTATTTTCTGCAGAAAAGTCACAAGGAAGCAGCACAGTGAACCTCAGGCATGATCAAAATCCCTTTTCCCTTTGTTACAAAATACGGCCGAGAAAAAGCTTAAAAGTGTGGTTTCAAAGAAGTATAGTAAGTAGTAAACCCAAAAGACCCCATTAACGCTTGAGCCTCTCCTTGTTAGGATTAATGAGATGCAGCCCTCCACCCACAGAACTTGAGAACATGCGTGATGCCTCGTCACTAAACTCAATAAAGCCAGAGCTCTGGGTTGAATTAGCTGGCTCACATTTTGCTGCTGGACGCAGTATCATTCTCTTCCTTTGGCAGAACTCTACAGTACTATGTTGACCTTAAACTTTGAATAGTATTTGATTCATCTTCCTTCCAGTAAACAATAAGAGCGTGAGACAGGGTGCTGTCCAGAGTCAGACGTCAAGGTTTGAAGTCACGAGGCACCATGGACACTACAAAACGTAAGGCATGCTTTTGTGGATTTAACCACACATCAAGTGCTTGATGAAGCTTATTTCAAATCTGTATAAACCAAAAAAAAAAAAAAAACTAACAGACATTTCCATGGCTCCTCAAAAATGTCGACTTTCTTTAACATCAAGCTGTGGCCTGTGGCTGAAAGGCAGCATACAGTCTGTTTGACAGAATATTCAGGCTGAATAAACGAAGCAATCAGCTAACAGCAGCTCAAACTTACTGAATTTAATACAATGAAGGAGTCTTTTACAGAACAGTCATTTGAATTTTTTAAAAAATATTTTTTGATGCAAGTTTAAATGATTAAATGCAAATGGATGCCCTGCTCTATCTCAAGAAAACATTCATTAAGCTCTCTATTTAATCGACTGTTTCATTGAATTTATTGCTTTCAACATTCTTGTGGGCAAAGCAACCTTGCTCTCACTGTAACTCTTATGCACTCTCTCTCTCTCTCTCTGTCTGTCTCACAGCTATAATACTGTCAGCTCGGCCGTCCAGCAGCCGCCTTTATGTATAATGAAAGCATCAAGGCAGACACTCCAAGTAGAAATGCTCCAAGGCCACTAAGTGAGACTAAGAGAATACAGGATTTCAAGGGAACCGAACAAATCTTGAATTGATTGATTAAATACAAACAGGACTGGGTTGGACAAATGTTGGTTTCACACTTGTGCAATGTGCAAACGCCAAACAAGTCCTTAGGAAACCCCCGAGCTCTGATGTGAGCACAGTATGATCTGAGCTCTCCACAGTGGCAGCACATCGACACCCCTGTGGTCGAAATAGTAGAATCCACTCTGTCGTGAACAGCGACGGTACTGGCCTGGATTATCTCAAAGCTTCAGAGGAATGTGGCTGGAAATGAATAATTAAAATTCATTCAACAACCGCAGTTTATAGAGGAATAAACAAGCCAACTGTGTGGCATGGAGATGTGCCAGCAGGCTACAGGATGGACATGTTTTCAGGGTGGTGTGGGTGAGGCTGTGAGTGTGGACCGGGCCCTCCCATTGGTCCCAGTGCGTCCACCTTGTGTTCTCTCCCAGCAGGCCCCAGGGCCCCTCCTCTAGCCAGCACGGCCATGGTACCTCCTGACATGCCGGCGAACTCGAAGGCAAATGTCCCGTAAAACAGCATGACGATGACGCAGAACACCCATTCGAAGATGGCCGACGCGTGTTGAAGGACGAAGCTCTCCTGGCAGAAAAACACGCCGCCTGGAAATATGGTTAAGGGCAGCAACAGCGAAGCAGTGTGGGTGCTCAAAGGTTACGAGCTGTTCATGCAATAAACAATCATTTTTTCCACAATCGGGCAATTCGGCTACCGTAGAAAACAAGGCAGGGCAAGAAGGCTGATGGGATAGGACCTATTACCAATTATTTTAGGCTTAAAAACAAAATATTATATACAAATATTATGAAAACAAATCATTAAGACCTCAAAATGCAATGTGGTGTGGAAACAAGCATTAGCAGCAGTTCTAATTAAACCATTACAGTTATGGTGAGGTTTGTTGTGTTCTCAGTGAACCTTTGAATTTCACATATAGCCGGAATATAAAGACTGCTACATCTAAAGACAGGGTCTGAAATTGAATCATTACAGTGAGTGACGGTGGATGTTTCTGTCTTTCATCAGGCTGGCAGGACTACTGTATGCTCTACATTAAAGCACTTGACCGCCTCAGGGCTGCCATCTGTTTCGTGGCTGCAGAAGGATACTGAGCACCAAGGCTACGAAGGCCAGCAGGGTCATGCAGAGCCGGAGGTGGGCCACGTTGTACTCGCCCTGGGTCTTGGCCAGTCGGTAAGTCAGCGCTGACTGCAGGGACACAAACAGCATACTGGTGGGGAAGGCGATGCCTGCTCCGACATAGTGGAGAACTTTGGCATTATCCACCTGCCATCGAAAAGGAAGCAGACAGGAGGAGAGAGAGAGAGAGAGAGAGAAGGAGGGTTAAGACGAAATATTCAAAAGGGGCAACATCGGTCAGCTGCTGGGTCAGATTATTCAGTGTTGGAGCGCCGGAAAATGAGTGGTTAGTGTGCACGCCCCATGTACAAAGGCTCCAGAGCAGGCCGGGTTCAAATCTGACCTGTGGCTCTTTTCCTTCATTTCATTCCCCACACTCTCTGTCCTCTGTTCACCGTCCTGTCTCTTAAATGGGGGCATAAAGAGCCCATTAATAAACCTTTAGATTATTTTGTGTTGTGGTATAGTGTCTTAGCAGCCAGTTAGACTTCTTCTAAAAGGGAGCCAATGATGAATAAAGGAGGGTGATACAGAGTGCGACAAGATCTCCTCCTTTTCCCTGCTGGTCACAAGCACGATATGAAACAATGCACAAAAGAGCCGCACTGGATCACGTGACTACAGCTGCCACTGCAGGATCCACACACACACACACACAGAGACACACACACACACACACACAAACACACACACCAGATGAACTGATCAGAACTGATAAAAGATTCAAGAGAGCCAGCGACGAAACGAGCCTCCAAGGAATAGAACAATCCAGACGGATGACAATAAATGCTTTTCCTGGGCTAACGCTGACACAGTTCAAACCCTGCTGTGTTGGAATAGCAATGAGCCCCCTGCTCCTCGTAATTCTCAAAGATCATTACAGCAATAGCCTCAAAGTTATTCAGGATTGGCCTTTTAAGCCATTCGTCAACTGACCCGCCAAGTACATACTCAACATTCTTGAGCAGTATGTTAATCCTGTTAAGATTTCTAGAAAGTTCAACGTGAAAAGCACGCGCAGCAATATGCCAGATTTCGCCACAGCTGGAGGATGAGGATAGGCGAGAACATGCAGCCAGGTTTGTGTCGACAAAGTGAATTATATTTTGCCGTTTCTTTTCCGACTTGAACTACTCTCCATCAACTGAAACACCAACGGGTGATCGTGGCTTCCTCAAACAGCCTGTGGTGTGTCATGTCATTGTAAAGGCCTGAGACGTGAACCGCTGCAGTATTCAATCTAATATAAGATGCAACGTGGTGACTAAGCAAGTTGGGTCTGATAAATCAGTTCCTGCAGGCTGACACTGACCAGCAGCTCCCCTGCATAAATGAATAGTAATGATGTTCACGCAGAGCGATGTCGGATTCAGCAGAGCTCACACTCCCCTACATATGAGGCTGTCACCGTGTGTCCACTGAAGGGACTTTGGATAAAATATGTAAAATATATATAAAATAAAACCCTTAAAATGTTTCGAAATGACTGTCTTACAGTCCTAAGGAAGTGTGCAGGGTGATGAGGGGTGATGAGGGGTGATGAGGGGTGATGAGGGGTGATGAGGGGTTAGGATTTACACCCGACTGGAGGAAACACCCGACTTCCAGCTCTCTGTTAGCTTCTGTTTTTCATTGTTTTTGAAACTGAACGGAAAGAGAACGGTTAACAACGTAACTGCTGAACTTCATGACTTCCCATATCTTTAACTGAAAGTGTCATCCTCACCCCCAACTTTCAACAGGCCTTCAGGGCTCAGCTCGGCCCTACATGTAAAATATTTCACACATTCATTAAACCTACCACCCAAAGCGTTAACTTTGTTAATCCCCTTTGCTTTCATCCTGCATGTGTACATATTTTTGGGGAGATTCCCCCCCCCCCTCAGTCTTTTATAATGTTATTTAAAATTCAAAGGGTTTACACTGTAGTATTGTATCTTTTAGTTTCATCAACTTTATTCATCAACCCAATTTTAGTGTAACGTAAAACGTAAGCACAAACTTTAAACCAACCCTGTTTGTTTTTTTCAGTCCTACAGACCAATTTAGTTATCTTAACTTAGTCCATCTCTTCTACTCTACTAAGTGAGCTTTACAGAGGATGGAAAGATGTCTTTGTTATCTGTTCCCAGTCTAAGCTAAGCTCACCAGCTGCTGGTTTCAGCTTCATGTTTACTGTAGGGAGAGGAATCGATCTTCTTATTCAGATCTCAGCAATAAAACAGTGAAGGGACTTGTCTGATATTTACGAGCTTCACCTTTTCGTTTGGTGTTTTATGTGCACAATTAACTACTTGCTAATACAATAAATGTTGCAGCCGTCTCACGGTAATGGGCCTCTGTGTGGCAGTGATTTCTCCATCATCTTTATATTTGTTTCTCAGGCCTCCTGACAAGAAAAATCCCGGTGGCCACGCCACAGCTCTGCTGCCAAAGCCTTACATAACACAGAACTACAAACTGAAGCCGAGTTTGTTTCCATGTGATGTGTTTTTTTTTTTTTTTGGTGCGTTCTCTCTCTTTGATCAGTCAGCTTCTTCTGTCTCCTCCTGATGATCCAAACATGTTTGTTGAGTTTTCCTGAGGACGTTCATGTGTTTCAACATCTGGACTCGAGTCTGTGCTGCATATTTTCAATCTCTCTTCTGAAATGGAGTTTAAACTGTAAACGTTTCCATCAATGACACGTTTCCATCCCGCTTGAATTTTCCCGCCTGGAAGGGATGCAAGTTCTCCAGAAAGCGGCCAGGATCCCGCCTGTGATTGGTTACAGGCAGGGCCTCTCCTACACACACCCTGTCTGCCCAGCTCCTCTCCATGCATGGCCAGACTTGATGACTCACTTCCCCCTGGCTCTTCCAGTTAAATTCCTCCCAATCCTGCAGAGCAGAGGCCAGGGACGAGAAACGGGAAGAAGGTGCAGGCGACCTTTTCATACTGTCAGATAAACTGCTGCAGCACATCTGTTTAACACACTCCTGTAGGTGTGTCATTTTCCTCTTAGCATTCTTCATCTCACAGGGCGCTTCAGACGTACTTTGGTTAGCTGGTTAACACCAAATGATGCATGCAGAGCAGAATGAGGAAGATACCCTTTACTTATCACAATTCAACGCTCCATAACAAAGCCCTCACCTCCAGAGAGACTACAGAGAGCTGCTCTCTTAGACACCTGGTTCTGGGACTCTGTTCACAAGCAGAGACAGAAACCCAACAAAAAGAGAACTCTTTAACACGTTGGAAAGAATCAACCAAAAAAAAAAAAAAAACAGAGCTAATTAGAATGTTATCTGGCCCTCAATAGAGACAGTGGCGGAACACCTGAGCGCTGTGAGTGATCCAAAACTGAGTAAACGTAGGACGATGTACAGACTCACGGACAGACTTGGCTTCCCAAAGAGGACAGAGTCTGCACCCAACAGGAGGTGGAAACAGAGCTGCCCTTTTTAAACTAGCTTTACACTGTACCAGAACATCAGACACACTTACTGCCCTCTCATCACAAACACAAGATGAACGAGCAAAAACGTCTCTACCTTCTTGATTTTTTGCTTTCAATGCCTTAATTGTGGTGACACGACAGTGGATAGAGTTGGAAAATGGGGAATGACGTGCAGGAATCTCGGTTAATGTCATACGATGATGCCGCAGGATGATGGGCTCTGTCGTCACTTCTCCTAAATAACCAAACATGATTAAACGAATGAGTCAGGAGACTATTTTGATTCAAAGTCTTGTATTTAAAGGTGGATGACATTGTGTTAAAAAGCATCATGAGGACCGTTTCCTCCTGATAACATACTGAGAATGTTCTAACGGAGACAACTTTTATCAGACATAATCTCTATCCACTGCAGATCCTTCAACTCTGTATCGAAATCTGAAAACCATATTGACGTTAAGGCTGGGCCAACGAGCGCACCATGTGAGTCATGTGTTTTCTACCTCCTCATCTCCCTCCCATTAGTTCCAGTAAACAGCAAAATCTTTTATACAATTGTTTAAAAGTCGGAGGACAGAATCAGAAATGCATCAAGATGTCAGAAGTCTCCAGACTTTCATCAGAAAGCAAACTATGTAACCATGTCTATGTTTTAGTTGGAACACATACACAGTTCATAAAAAATACCAAAGATGTCTCCTAGACGTGACACGTAACAACTCGATTGGTTCTTTTCCTTCACAGATACAGGGATGACACGAACACACACACGCACACACACAGCAGAGGCATCCAGCCACAGCTCCAAATATTTAAACTTGAACAAATTCTTCCCCAAAGAACAAACATCTAGAGGGAAGGAATTCAGGTTGGATTTCCTCCTTTAGTGTCGGACACACAGTTCAGGGTTTGGTCTTTGAATGCACGAAACACTTCAGCGAAGCAGAGTTTTAAATTGACTGTGGGACAGATGAAATAGACAATGTGTGAAGGACAGTGAAAGCAAAAAGAAGAGTCACGATTTAAGGCCCGATCATTGTTGAGAAACTGTGAGATGACAATGAAATGCAGCTCTGTTAAGGGATTCAGACACTTTCACTGACAAGAACTGCTGCTTCGTTCAATTAAGCTTTTGACGTAAAAATAAATAAATAAATGAAATGTCTATTAAAGGATCATTGGGTCTATGGTGGTGTCATGTTCTGGAGGAAACCAGTCCAAATAAAAAAATCAACATGAGGTGATTTAAGAACATTTAAATTCAACACACTTTCCGTAACTCAACATCTCTTGACTTATCACTGCAGATATATATTTTAAAGTTTCTTATACTTCAATGTAGTAATAAATCCCAGACTGGTTTTACTGTAATGTAATATCAGTTAGGAATGAAAGGGAACAGAAGGGTTCTTCTTCTTCTACCTTATCTTTCTGTTTTGTAAATGTCTTGTACTGGATTTTATGGAGGACATGTAGAAAGGGTTCAATTTGTGTTGATCTGAGTTGCCTGATAGTGTTAAACACACCATCACTGAGGTGCGCACTCTTCCCCTGTGTGGCTTTTAAATGTCGTAATAAGACTCAGGTGAAGCCGGCAGCTGAGAGAGGACCCGTATGGACGCTGACTTGCAGGAGCTACGGGACTCAACAGCCGACCCACACCCATGAACTTCTCTGAAACCAGCCATTTATCTTCTTTTGTGATCCGACTAAAACTAAATCTGAACTCAAAGACGAAGCCTGGGCTCGCCACTGCCCACAACGCCATCCAGTCCGAGCTACGCCCGGGGTCCAGGCAGACCGGCGTCTAGGTAAGCTGACCCAGTCTTATGTTTTTCCTGTCATGAGAACCAGTCCTTTCTGCTGATGTCCATCTTTTATCTTCTTCAACACTTCAGGTCAGGGCGAGCTCTTTGTCTATCTGTTCTCCTGATCAAATATTATTATCATTACTGTTATTACTATTCATTTCATTACATTACATTACATTACATTACATTAATTTCCCTCCGTTACACCAGGGGAGTAAATCAGGTCAGCATACCTGGAAGTTGCCCACCATGATGAGACCAGCGGCACAGATCCAGCCTGTGGAGAGACTGGCCGTGTTGAGGACACAGTTTTGGTGCTTCTCGATGACGTGGGCATAGCGGAGCAGCACTATCGCCATAACTACAGAAAAAGAAACAAACAAAGATGAGTCAGTTATATGTGGATCTGCACATGAAAACATTTCACCAGAGCCATGGAGGGCTGTAAGAAAGGGAGAAAGGTTACGCTTTATCCTGGAGAGGAAGCACACACACAGTTAGTTTGGGGTATTTTTTATTTCACAGCGTCTGGATTCAATTAATGCAAACACTCACAGACGTCATGTAGCCAAAAAACACAAGGATTCCCAGAAAGCAGATTTAGAGTTACACCAACTAAAAGGGGGAATATGAGAAGCAGGAAATGGCGGGAAAAGTGGGGCCGACACATGGCTGGGGGGGGCTGGTCTCAGTCTTACACAAGACTGAAGGAGGAGGGAAACTCAGTACAGTATGCGGGACAGATGACTCCTGATGTGCTTATGGGCTGTGACTGGGGGTATTGTTGGTGGCTGACCCCTGCCTGGTTTCTCTTTGTTCCCTCCTCACGGCTATGGCTCAGTGAAGGCTGACTGGGTTTGGAGAAAGTGGGGTGAGAGGAAAGAAAGAGGAGGCTGGAAGAATAAGAGGGGAGAAGGAGCCCCTCGTGTCTTGACCTGAAGCCCATACATTTGTCTCAAAGACTGAACTGTTGTCTTTACTCTGACACTATCCCGTTTGTACGAAGCAGGCTTTAAGGAGGTCCAGGCTGCCAAAAAAAAGAATTTTAATGGAAACTGTGGTCACAGAGAGGAAAAAAAAAAACCTCCAGTGCAGGATTTTGTAACGTAAAGCTTTGTCTCTCCACTAGTCAGGGTTTAGTCTAGGCCAACGTCTCAGTGACGGGTCACCTTTCATAACCTGACCACAACCTCAGCTCAGCTTGAATCTCCAATGATGATGATTCATGCCCGGAAAGTTCTTGTATTTGTAAAAATCTTTCATTCACAATGTTGACAACCAGGAAAATAAAAGCAGCAGCCACAGATCAAACTTACTCTATTATGTAGTGGAAGGTTATTTTGATGGACATTTGGGTCAATTCTGAACAGAGACATCAATTTAAAGGAAATTAAAAAAAAAAACTCACAACACAACTGCAAAGTCAGCACAGGCTGCAAAGTGAAACGTACTTTAGTCTGATCTTATTTTAATGTTAAATGTTTTAACCCAATAATATAGCATTGATAGTAATGTTTTCTATATAATTATTTGTATTCTCTGTCACTGCATCCAACAGTTCAGGGTCACAGGAAGTGGGTAACAGCGTGAAAACCAGAAGTGCTTTTGTTTACACCTTCCAAGAACTGATGTGAAGTCAGTGACCACTGAAGGAAGCAAGGTGACGTTTTTCATCAGAATAGTACCTCACACAAATACAGGAAAAGATCAGCAAAGAGACACGACTCTATAATATCAGCCTTACATCCGTTATCATTATTATAAATACTAAAGTGAATCTAAGAGCTGCTCAACTTCAAGCTCTTAAATTAATTAACAGAATCACTCCTCCCTCTTTCATCATCATCACAGTTCTAATGTTCACATTGAAATTTTACTAATACCACACATCCTCTTCCAATTATTACTGACAGCTATAAATCTGTCTTATTCTTTGTTGCTGTTGTTGTTGTTGCTCTGCTTGTCTCTATCCTTCATCTTCCTGCATCTCCCTCTCCCACTTTCCAAGCTCTACACAGTTTGTGCAGACGGCTGTTCATCATGAGCCGGGTTTTTTCTTGCTACTGCTGCTTTGCTAAATGTTGCTTGGAGCTGTGCTCGTGATGGATCAACGTTGGGTCTTTGTAGATAATATAACACAGAGAAAGGTATTTTACCTGTTCGGTTTTATGAATTGGTGCTACACTGATAAAGACTGATCGATTGAAGACGTATTGCTTTGTCAACAGGGGTCCCTAAAATCAACACAAACCAAAGATCCTCACAGAATGCTTTAACATCCGAGTGTTTTATTACACAACTAAACATGAATGGGACCAAAATGATCCACTGTTTCACAGAAACTAACAGGTCAATAGATGAAACAGGTACAGGATGGTGTCCTGATGTATACATCCTGCATAATGTTTGAGAATGTATATAACTGTTGATTTGACGTTATGTGTGTTTGGATCCTCCTGCCCAGTCCTGTGAGAGTGTTTTTGCGAGCTGCCCTCAGTTCCCGCAGCACTTAAACCATCTTGGCAAAGTGTTTTCAAGTTACAATCATGGAAAAACAAACAGCAGTGTCTCCAGGCTCGGAAACACTCTTGTCTTGGTTTTTTCCAACTGCTTTTTTTTTTTTTTCTTCTTTTAAATGGAAAACATATTCTAGCGCTGAAAGGACAAGAAAGTCAGCTGCAGTTTGTTTCATTAGATTATGGCATCTCGGCCTCTTGGCTGCAGACCGGTTGGCTGTGGGTTTCTTTCCTCTTTCGACAAAATGACTTTTTCATCATTACAAATGAGCCTGTTTGAGCTTGTTGGCATTTAGCTTCCTCGGGATGATGTAAGCCCGAGCCCAAAGGTTCAAGAATGAAGAACATTTCTTCCATTACTCTCTTTTTACCTTCTTGACTATTTAGCGTGCTCTTATATGCTCATCTGTTTTTCCTGTCCTCTGGTTTGTTTCTTTAAGGATGCGTGTCACGTTGTCGTTGAGAGGTCACGGGCTCGTGCAGCATGAGGACATTACATGTCTGATGAGTAAGCAGCATGGATGCCCTCCACCTGGCCTCTGACAGTCAAGATAAACCGTTTTCTGATTAAAGCACAACAGGAGGAATAAGTATGCTGTTTTAACTTTTCCCCCTGTATGCTTTTTTATTTGTATTTATCTATTTATATTCACATGTCGTTTAGAGTACTGCTTCTAATGCATGGCCTTGCAGAACAGTTGTTGCATTTCACTGCCCACGATATGAGCATGTGACAAATAAAGGTTTGAAATTTGCATAAACACACCATGCCGGCTAGTATCCCTCACACAGTCTGACACCTTCCACATGGACGCCCTCTCCTTATCTAACTCCTTTTCATGAACACAGGAAGCCCAGAGGAGTAAGCAGCGTCTTGACTCAAACACTGACGCACACACACCAGTGCTACTTTGCAACAACGTGGACACACAGTAATGTTACCCTGCTGTCACAAGCACAGACTTGCTTTTGCGTAGACATGGTTTAACACACACACACACACACACACACACACACACACACACACACACAAGTCCACTTCCCACAGACGTCACCTCGGCCACACCACACCTCGCAGTTAAATAAACCCTGCTGTCCCCACAAGGAGATACATTTCAACCCAAACACCGGGGCGGCGTTCTCTCCCACAGCAGGTATGCTGGGAAAGAATACACGCATTGTCTTTGATACGTAGTGTGTGTACACTGGCAGAGAGGTGGGAACTTGGATAAAAAGCAAGAACAATAATTATTAGGCAATATCCAGTTCATGCAGTCCAGGAAAGGAGTGAACCCCTGAGCCAACTGCAGCAAGCTCAATCTACAAAGTGAGGTAGAAATCAATAGGCTAAGAAGCTAAGCACTGATTATTTACAATAGCTTGTTGTACAACTACATGCCTCATTAGCTTAGCCTAGTTTTGTAAAGCCATATTAACTTGCTTTACAACCGGTATTAACAAACCCTGCACCGAGACTAATTGGATGGTGGAAAAAAGAAAACTAGGTGGCTGTGAATGCAACGCAACACAACCCAATGATTGACGCACTGAATTCACCTGCAGAGGTGCTCACCGATTGATTGAACCAGATGTTAAAGTAGCTTCACTACCGCCTTAAAATAGTGTAGAGGTTTTATTTTCCTACTGCAATGACAATTCCAATATCACTTATTTAATAATCTACTATGCAGGCTGGTTAAATAATCATATGAGGCTCAAACAGGATGCAGGCAGCTGTGATGTCACATATCTAGTTTTTTTAATGGAAGAACACATACTGTTATGCAAACATGGAATGGGACAAAATATCTACAGGGCAATATGTCATCGTCCTGACTCGTGTGATATTATCGAACCAATGGTGCCAAATATTGATATTTTAATCTAGAGAAATGTGGTGCTCCAAACAGATAGTCCTGTCTCACCACGTCACCACTTCATGATTCCTCTCGATGGAACTTAATCACGTGAATGAGGGTCAAGTGAAAGGGCGGTAATTGGAAAAAGAAGACGTTTACACTCGGACACAAGAAGAAGAAGAAGAAGAAGAAGAAGAAGAAGACAGCATGATAATATTGGACAGTGGTGAGAAGAAGTTCAGAGATGAAGCGTGATAAGAGGTGAAACTGACATCAAACTGCAGAGAATAGATGATTCATCCTACACTTTACCTTTATTCTTTAGTTAATCAGATGTCATGATGTTTCAAAATATTATTTTTTATGCCAGATATCAGTTATTACAGATTTACTGTATTGTGATATTATGGTTATTCAGCCGTTAATGTTCCTTTTCACACATGGAGCTCACCATGAAAATTGCCAGAAACTGTAAGAGCTTTGTGCATGTATGAAAAGACTAGAGCAACACAGAGTATACAGTATTACATGTTACTTTTGACCCTACAATGATCATTGCATATCAGACTGTCTAACTGTCAACACTGTGTAAGGATAGTTCTGTACATAAAAACAGTGTTCTGGAAAGATTCAACAGAATAACATTCAATTCATCTTGAGACAGGCGCAACATGTCATCAAGACTGAGCAATGGAGTCGACATGGAGACGGAAAATCTGCTATCTGTTTATTCTCCACTTCACTTTTTATTTGTCTGCCTCCTTTTACCGTTAGTGGAACAATCACAGGAGGGTGTTTATCCTCATTCGCTTTCTCTTATCCAAATACACATATGTACACAAGGTTGACAGGCTGACCTGCTGTGGTTCAGGGGTCACGGCTAGCGACACAGTGAGGGTCAAATGCTGGACTTTCACAATGAGCTGCAACCCTACCCGTATGTTTCAAACACTAGATGCTAAGTGTACTAAATAAAGTGTTGCAGTGTTTACAATATATTCAAGATGGCAGATGAAGCAACAGAGTCTGATGCTATGATCACATTTTCCCCTTTATATCAAAGCTACAAGTAATCAGACATATTTATAGTATCAACAAAATAGCAGAGAAGAACAATCTGGTGAGTAGCAAAAAAAAATACGCAGCAGCTTCTTAACATCCATGAAGCTCAAGCTAGTCACGCAGCTTTTGCAGGATATAAACATCATCACCCTTTCCCACTGACTCATGGAGAATTTTCCTGGATAGTTCCCGCTGTGTTCACACATCAGCTCACCCAACTTCATGAGGAAATTTTGCTAGGGGGCTGGCTGGAAAAATGTCTGGATAAAGTCAGGGTTGAAATTCTGCTGTTTGTGTTCCTTTCCACACATGCAGCTCACCATGCAAATTGATGGTAACTGTAAGAGATTTGAGCATGTATGAAAAGGCTAGAGCAACACACAGCATACAGTATTGTATGTCCTTTTTGACCCTTCAACGATCATAGTCTCATCATGTCTCTGCCTTCCTCTCAGATTGGGTTAAAAATCACAGTCGCCCAATCACACAGACAGACAGGCAGGACTTAAAATAGCCGCTAGAGTCATGGAGACTCCTTCTGAAAAGACAAACAAGAGAGGGAGCGACATCTTCCCCGCTTTATACAATTGTGCACACACGCACACACACACGCGCACACACACACACACACATAAAGAACATGTCTCAGCCACAGCTGGAAAACATTAACTAAATCAGACCCACCAGTAAGCACAGGGCACAGCACGTGTAGACTCACAAAAAACATACAAGCCAGCACATGGGAGCCCATTCCTTTTCCCTTTAAAAAAAAATAAAAAAATCATGCCTGTTTTCCTTGCTCCAACTAAAATAAACCCTGTGTATGAGCGTGTGATAATTTTACATGAAGCCATCCAGAGGCTACATTTGTTGTAATTTCTTCTTTCTTTCATGCAAACCGACCACATGCAGGGATTTCTCTGGCTCTTGGTCAGTGTGGTTGTAAGTTTTGCATTTTTGCAGGGCAACTAAACTAAAGTCACTCTGAGGTCTCGTCTTTCTGCCCGAAGCAAAGTTGATTAAAACAACAGCAATTCGTTTCTACTATATGATCTACGACTAATCTCTAAGGGTGGTTTCACACTAGGGAGCCGGGCCCAGATCGAAGTACGCTTGACCCCAAAGTCTGTTTCATTTGATCAGTGTGAACACAAACCCTACTCTTACTGTACTCCGATACTGTACTCCAGTATTGTACTCCGGTACTGTGCCCGAGTCCGCTTTAAGAGGTGGTCTCGGGTCTCTCAACAATTCATGTGTACTGTAGAACAGTCCACGGGAGATGAGAAACGCAACCGTGCTCAAACAAGGAAGTGGACTTTTACAATATGCTGACTGTGAATCCTCATATCCCAACAATGAAGAAATTATTATGCAGCACTAGTTTTATGCGGCTAAAAGGAACTTCCTTTTTTTTGTCATTCTTGGTTTTCATCAGTTATTTATCCTTTCCTTAAAAACATGTGTTGCAAGTAGAACATATCTACTTGCTTCTTTCTAAATAGCAACCACACTCCTCACTCTGAAGCTTTGGCTGGTAGGCGTAAACAAAGGTTATTTCAGCCGATGTGCTGTAAATCACTCCATCGCAATGTGATCCAGTGATAGTAGTGATGGGCGTTAGAAAAATAGCTGAATAGAAATAGTCACACTAGGGTTGTTGGTTGTTAGTTGTTAGTTTGCGCGCCGCCATGTACAGAGGCTTCAGTCCTCAAGCGGGCAGCCCGGGTTCGAATCAGACCTGTGGCTCATTTGCTGCATGTCATCCCCCACTCTCGCTCTCCCTGATTTCCAACTCTATCGATTGTCTTGTCTCACTTATAAATGCATAAAAAGCCCCAAAAATACATCTTAAGAATAAATAAACAAGACACATGAAGATGTCACCTTGACCTCGGTCGCTGAGAAATCAATCAGATTAAAGGAGGAGCAAGTTGGATCATGAATAAAGCAGCTTCTCATCAGGGACAAGGTGACTTAGGGCAGAAATCGAAGTTGATATCAATGATTGTGACAGTGTGTGTGTTTACATGTGTGTGATGTTCCTGTGTCGTGTGCACATGATCTCTTACCCATGAACGATCCCGTGCTGCAGATAAGGCTGAAGAAGCAGCTCTCAGGGGGAAGAGTCCCACATTTACTGCAAGAGAGAGTACAAAGTAATAAATCAGATAAGTGCTTTAAATCAACCTACGCTACACAGAAACGGTACCACTCATGCCCCTCTGTCGTGGTGCATTCAGAGCAACATATAGCATGTTTACATGATGCATTCCTGCTCATGCAATAAAAAGGGAAGGGAGGGGGTAGAATCACGCTTCCTAAGCACTCATCTACAAGCTTTTGACTTTTCACCTAGTGCATACTGCCTCTCTTGTAGGAATGGGAAATGTTTGTAGGAGGGGAAGGCAGCAGACAAGTCAACACGGTCCGTCTGTGCCCGAGCTGCTGCTGCCAACAGAGCCAAAGCCTTCTCAGCTGACTTCAGTCACACACTCACATTCCTCAGTAAAGCATAAAATTCTAATGGACTCATACTTGCACTGATAAGTTTTCAAAGAATCCTTAACATTATTATATATATATAATATATATATATATATATATAGGTGGTGGATGGAAGGATAAGGACATTTAGTTAGGTTTGCTAAGCATATAATTTAACATAAGGACACTACATGTCATCTTTAAATGATAAACAAACTCAAAGCAGCAGCATTGAAAAATGTAGTTTATGATTTTAAATATTTTCTCGTGGTCATTAAATGTGGTTGAGTTGTGATTTATTTGTGTTTTTAACAGTTTTCTCGTCTGTCCCTGATTGTTTTATGCATACCACTGTACTGTATTTACGCTCTGGCCTTTGATGTTTCGAGCCCAGAGGAATAAAAGCTAAACATAAGAGTGGGAGTGCCTTGATTTCCTCCCAAATGTAAGCCGACTCCTCCGTGTGTGTGTGTGTGTGTGTGTGTGTGTGTGTGTGTGTGTTTACATGGTGAAGTGCGGACCCATGCTCTGCCTCTGAACTGCCACGGTGGCAGGCAGCAGGATATTTCAGCCCCGAGTTATTTTCAGAATGTACACACCCACACTAAGGACGGCCGGCTCCTTTAAGCTCACTCGCTTTTTTTTTTATCAACAATGTGCCGACAAGGGGTCATGTTAAAACAATGGGACAGTGTTCCTGTTTATAAAAAAACAGACAGAAACTCGCAACAAAGAGACAGATTCGAGACAGACGGAGAGGTGAAGTGAGGGTGGGAGTCTCACAGACCTGATGAGAGGTACATTGTCTAATGTGCAGCACAAGGTTGGCCCACTCTGCAAATACAGGTCCTCTTCACATGACTGGTTGTACAACCTGGGACATCAAACATACACACACACACACACACACACACACACACACACACACACACACACACACACACACACACACACACACACACACACACACACACACACACACACACACACACACACACACACACACACACACACACACACACACACACACACACACACAAAAGACAGACACATGGAGAAGTTTTAAAATGTTGAAATCTCAACACAACTTCAAACCTACTTGAAAAAAAAACAAAAAAACAAACAGAGAGCAGAGATATATTTTGGAATATTTTGAAATAATATAATATATAGCATTGTTTTCGGCCATGCTGTGAGGTCACAACAATGCAGCCCTTCATCGAACAAAAAACTCTATCATCAAAGAGTAGCTCTGCTGGTGGAGATTAACATCAGCCTGTTCAGACAGTCGGTCGCATGCTGATGCAAATGTAGATGTAGATTCAGCGCAGTATGTGAGCAGATTTTACTCAGATTGACTTGAAAGTAATCCTGTTACAAAATGTCCCGAGAGAGCTGACAATAAAGATATTGGAAAAGACATCGACGGTGACAAACTAGCAGACTGCAAGTGATGAGTTTGTGAAATGTGTGCAGTGTGATAAAGAGGTGTGAAGAAGCAAAACTAAAGGACAGCGTACCAGTTATCCACAGGGCAGACATGCTGGTTGTACAGGGCCATGGCGTACCTACGAGAGAGAGAGAGAGAGAGAAAGATGGTATATTATGATATCTTATGATTACAGTGTCATACAAAGTGAATTTAGGTGAAATATTTTTTCCAATCACAAAAAACTAAAGAACAGACATAGGGGGCGCTGGTAGCTTAGTAGTTATGTTGCGCGCCCCATGTACAGAGGCTATAGTCCTTGTCACAGCAGCCATGGGTTCAAATCCGACCTTTTTTGTATTCCCCACTCTCCCCTTCCTCTCTCCTCCCAACATGTTCTGTCTCTCTTCAGCTGTGCTATCCAATGAAGGCAAAAAGTTAAAAGTATATAAAAAAAATCAGCAGAAAAACTGGAGCCCGCTTCATATTTTCATGTGGCATTGACCCCTAAATGTTTTCATATGAGTGACTTACAGAACATGGAAGGGCATGACTTTGGTATTATGTGAAGAGAGTTTAACAAATAAATATTTTGAGCATAAACCTAAAGCTGTCTCTTATGTTTCATACGTGTAGTACATTTTATACCTTCATATACGGTGTCATTGTGTAATTGTACCACCAAATATCATGTGATAGTACCGTCCTGCCAGTGTGACCTAACACCGAGCTGTACCTGTTTGTTCAACCTGTAGGACTAGGCGACCTGATACTCGACTGCTTCGTATCACCATTTCTGGAACTCAGAGGGCCACACAGAGAAAAGACTGGTTTGTGTGAGTCTGAACAGTACGAGGAATACTGACATCCAGCAGTAATGTTTGTTCGGTCGTGTCGCTGACCTGATGCATCCTCGGAGAAGTCAAAGACCGGAGGACCAAGAGATAGAACCAGAACTACCATTACAAAGTTTGTCCACTCGTCAGATATAAAAAAAAAAGTGGTGCGGTTGTTACTTAGATTTTAAGTGTGAATACGGTTCAGCTACATGTTTGTGTTACCAAAGCTCAGTTAACTGTTATCATATCTTTTAAACTCACACATTTGGATATCAGAATCAGTCTTGGAAAAATCATTTTTTATCTCAGGGGATAATTTCAGCCTCACAGACTATTAGTGGCTTAACTGTTAAAGGAGAGCACCTCCCTTTTGATGGTTGAACGTCTGTGTTGTTTCTTTGTACTGTATTTCTATGTTTCTATTTGACTGTTTTTACTTGTATCCCTGCAGGACAACCCCGGACAGGAGCGCTCGTTCTCAGCGGGTATTTCCTGCTCAAACAAAGGCTAAAAAACAAAATACAATGACTAATGTTTAGAGATTAATGAGTTTCCACCATAATGTAAGATTAATCTCAACCTTTGAGTGAGCTTTGCGGCTGATGAAATAGTGAATGCATCACTTTGCTGCTTCAGGCTTTAACTGTCAGGAGTTTGATTATTTCCCCAGCAGTGAAATGTACATTTCTACCTTTCTGCTCTGTCAATACTTGTTTAAGTCGTATTGAAAAGCTAATGTTAATGACACAAAGATGCAGTAGACTATGTAATAGTACGTAGTTTACATAGTACATAGTTTTCTTAAGACAGCTTGGTTTGCAGATTGTTAAAATGCTCAGTCATTGTTATAATTTTGGGTGGACACAACAGAAACGTTATTGTCATGTTTTCTGCATGTTATCACACACACACACACACACACACACACACACACACACACACACACACACACACACACACACACACACACACACACACACACACACACACACACACACACACACACACACACACACACACACACACACACACACACACACACTTTAATGTTGAAATATCAGAAATGATAAAACAACAGCAGAGTCAAAACCACCGAGTCAGACACACAGAGACTATTTGTCCTGATTTGTGAATCCAGTCGTAGTTCAGTAGGAGGTTAAGCACCAATTACATTTGTTTCCATGGGAGACGGTGTCCTCCTCACAAACCAGTCTTTGGATAGACAAATATCACAAACACACACACACACACATTTACACACCTGCTACCCACAAGTCGGCAAGGAGGCACGTCAGTGCACACGTACATGACTGTATCGCTTGTTAACAAGACAAGATTTGTCCCAAATCCCAAAATGGGGTGCTTCTTCTCGTACATTAAAACAAGGCACTTGTTACTACACTGTATTCACACAGCGGACATTTTCCTTATCATTGGGGTATTCAGAGTAAACATAAAGAATCTAAATAAAATGTTTACCTTTCAACCTGAATCAAAAAGACAATAGACAGTAAACATCTGCACTACTTCAGGTTAACAGCTCATTTTATAGCAATAACTATAAAGAGGTAAAGCAAATCATGAAAGCTTCAAAGTTCAACCAATTGCTAGTTAACTTGACTACTAGCTAATATGACCATGAGCTATCCAACTTTTGTAGCTTGCTAACATTACCGTTAGTAAAGAATTCAAACTTAACAGTCCTGTCATCATGTTACACCTGGCTGCTTGTTGTTTATGTTGTTTTAACAAAAGAAAAGGAAAAAGGTCTCTGATGATGTTCACTGTCCATTGTCTTTAACTTTGCGATTTATTTAAGAATTGATGAAATGATAAAGACTTTTCACATGCCAGAGTGTGATTCTGCAACTGCACCGTAACGACGCTCTGCTGTCACACGTTTGAAATCTTTGTACCTTCCCACTGATTCCACAATGACGTAATATTAGTGTCCCAGTGTATGATTTCTCACAGCCAGGACTCTACATAACACACCCAGACATGCACACACACACACACACACACAGCCCTGTCCTCTCCTGCTGGCGCTGTCTTCTTACAGTAATCTCAATCTGGCCCCTGTAACGTCTGTTACTGCCGCCGATGCCAGCACAGAGGTGGGACACATTAAAGGCGAGACGGTAAAGTGGCTAAAATATCATTCCTTAAACTGGCGATATGAAAAGGCAAACTGACCAGTTTTATTTTACTTCACTTTGAATAACTTTTACCTTTTTAAATTCATAGATATTCACAATTTATTTGAGCAATATCAGGCAAGAGGGAGTGATGAATATCAGCAGTGCAGTGATTCAGTCGTAGCAGAACATAGTAGTAAATATCAACAAAAGATGATATTTTAACTCCACAAACTCAACTGAAACTTGACCGTTGTCAAGCAACTGATTAAGATTAAGATGAGATTAATTTAGAAAAACACTGACAGATGATGAATGATGTTATACAATATGAATCATAAATCATCTTATCTGTGGATCATCTTCATTGACGTCACCCTAAAGTATGAGAAAGGCGTTAACTCAACATTTTTAAGCTCGTTTCCTAGTTTTCTAACGCCACACATGATTGGTCAATACAGGTCTGACAGAGACAGCCTTGGAGGATGGCCAACATTTGGTTGGCATTAGGTTATGCAAATCGGCATGTGAAAGTCATATTGAGCCAGATGGCATGCATGTTGTCTGTTAAGAGCAGCCCTCGTGCATAATGCAGCAAGGAAACCTTCATGTGTGAGTGGAATATAGCCGTCAGGTAGAGAGGGCTGCCAGAGCTCCAAGTCGGAGCTTTTTAACTACACGATGACGTTAAAGTTGACCAAAAAGTACGCTTTAAATGTTGTAGAGAATAACCAAGGGACTTCATTAGAGGAAAAAATGATGCAAGGAAAGTAGAGCCAAAAAAAAAAGTTGTTTGCTCTTCTACAACTTTATATAAAAATATCTGGTCATCTTCCAAAGCAAAAATAGCAACAGTGGGGCCTTTTCTCTCTGGGACCTTTTGTCTTGTGAAAGTATACCAGTGCATTCTGTTCCCGCAGAACGCTAAGTAATAATAGCTTTGTTTACATAATTAGACGTCTATCAAAGCTCAGCAGTGGATGTAACCCGTAATTGCATGTTTGAGAGCAATATTTAGGTGAAACATTCAGAAGGACTGTCATGGAAAGAGATCTGGTAAAAAAAAAAAAATGCTAAAAGATGTGTAAAAATAAAAAATAGAGACCACATGAAAGGGGGGCATGAACTGCGTAAAGCTATAAAACTAGAAGTGTCTTTAATGGGTTCAGTGGAGCCAAACTTTATCAATCTCATGGCCTGTTTTACAAAAGGTCAGCAAAGCCGCTACACTAAGACTCTTTGGTTGGCACAAGCCTGAGCCTTTTTGGCTCCACAGACCTTCTGTACTCTGGGCATGGCCACCAGATGCTGAGTGAAAGTTCTGCTTACGCTCTCTATTTTCTCCCTTCTAGTATTTACCTTACTCCCCCCCCCCCCCCCCAATTCCCCCCAGAGTGAGGGAGGGACTTACGCAACTTGTCACATCCTTTGACATTCCATAAGTCTGGAAAAAAGACCCTTGACTGCTCTTAGAAACAAGGCGCCCTTGTCAAGGTAACGGGAAGGAAATGTGTTTTAAGGGACTGACAGTCAGCAGCAATCGGCAACTTCAGTCAGATCAACTTTCTACCTCACAGATAAACAAGACAGAGATGTCCAGTGCCAGCACTTATTTTCACCTGCCTGCTCTCCAGCTCAGTATACTGAAGGTCTAAAGCAACATCTTTAGCTCAGACTTTTCTTCTCTGCAGAGCCCTAAAGCATACACTCAACACTGTGAAGCAGCCACGTACACAAACAGGTATTGGTTTGCATGGTGTCAGCTTTGGCAAAGAACTTCTCACCTTACTCATCATACGTGTTGCACGCTGCATGAACACAGAAGAAATACAGCAATTTGGAATCGGGCCACCTGCCTCTCTCTCCCCCTTGGGGTCTGAATTCCTCCTTTCAGAGTAATAACAGAGAAGCTCAAACATAACCAGGAGGTGCTCAGTCTCACCTCTCTACACATCGCCTCAGATACTGAACTGTTATATAATGATGGCACACTGAGAACCTGCACATCACACTTTTAAGAGAGGGGTGATAATCGCAGGTCTGTTTTAGAGAGATTTAAGCCACATGAGATCACCATGGCGGCCAGGAATTTCAGGGCAAATATGCTGCTCTGCCTTCCCAGAAGGGAGGTGGTATTTGCTTAAACTTAAACAAGAGCATTGCAATTCATTAGAATGTGGACTACGGTTCGTCTACATGAAGGATCATTTGTAAAATATAACATTCATTATGATCTTTTTATTGTATGATTGTTATGCAAGCACTGATATTCCATGAGAAAGAATATAAAAAAAGAAAGTAAATGTAGATGAGAGGCTTTTCATGATATGTTTTCATTGGTCAATGTATCTGCAGGCAGAGCAGGTGTGTGGCAGGTTGCTACAGTAAGATTCTATTGGGCATTAAAATGGTTTGCATGAATGCCTTAGTGGGCTGAATTAACTTAATAACACTGTAATAATAAAATATAATGGTACGCAGATACACATGTGGATGTAGATGGCTTCTATTTTTATATTAACCCTACTTATTCTACTATCGGGATATTTCATTTTGTGATTTTAAAAAGATCTGACAGTATGTTAGAAGTCTTTCAGGGAAACTCTTGTTTCTTTGTAGCTGGTGGGATCTAAATAAATCATGTGAACTACAGCATAAGTATGTTTTTGTAGCTATGAAAGCAGAAATAAAAAATGACAATGGCAACTAATGTTTCCTTCACACAAGGTTACTGTATTGTCAGGAAGAAACTCTACAATTAGATCATTCTTGACATCAGATCAACCTTGCTTACCTACTCACTGTCACTTCAGCAGTTAGTTTTCCAACTCATCGGTCTCAGTTATGTGAGCTTTTTTCAGATAAAAGGCACAAGGAATATATAACACTTACACAACCCATATTCCAGTGATGGTCAGCACTGGCAGGCTGACAGGCAGTATCATCCACAGAGACATCTTCCAGCACCTTTAACAGCCCCTTTCTTTTTTTTCCTCTTCGGCCAGCCGAGCGATATCTGCTCAAGTAGCACTAACATTTAACTGAGAGTGACGGACATCTGCACTGCCACCGACTGATTCATGGTGTTGAGGAGGGAGGATGGTAGATGGGACACTGGCAGGACAGATGTGTCCCTTGGAGCTGGTGAATGAGAGTAGAATGGATGTGAGTTATCATCATAATCATCATCATCATCATGACAATCATGCTCATAACTTGCCGAGGATAAGGTTTTTTTAACAAGCTTTTGTGCATATTCAGGGGTAGATTGAGTCTGGTTTTAGGTTATCTTAATATTATACTCAGCTCCATTATGAAAAAAGACATACTGGTTTTAGGTTGTTTTAATATATACAGTTCCATTATGAAAAAAGACATACTGGTTTTAGGTTGTTTTAATATATACAGTTCCATTAGAAAAAAGACATACTGGTTTTAGGTTGTTTTAATATATACAGTTCCATTATGAAAAAAGACATACTGGTTTTAGGTTGTTTTAATATATACAGTTCCATTATGAAAAAAGACATACTGGTTTTAGGTTGTTTTAATATATACAGTTCCATTAGGAAAAAGACATACTGGTTTTAGGTTATCTTAATATTATACTCAGTTCCATTATGAAAAAAGACATACTGGTTTTAGGTTGTTTTAATATATACAGTTCCATTATGAAAAAAGACATACTGGTTTTAGGTTGTTTCACTATTATACACAGTTCCATTATGAAAAAAGACATACTGGTTTTAGGTTGTTTTAATATATACAGTTCCATTAGAAAAAGACATACTGGTTTTAGGTTGTTTCACTATTATACACAGTTCCATTATGAAAAAAGACATACTGGTTTTAGGTTGTTTTAATATATACAGTTCCATTAGGAAAAAGACATACTGGTTTTAGGTTTATCTTAATATTATACTCAGTTCCATTATGAAAAAAGACATACTGGTTTTAGGTTGTTTTAATATATACAGTTCCATTAGGAAAAAGACATACTGGTTTTAGGTTGTTTCACTATTATACACAGTTCCATTATGAAAAAAGACATACTGGTTTTAGGTTGTTTTAATATATACAGTTCCATTAGAAAAAGACATACTGGTTTTAGGTTGTTTCACTATTATACACAGTTCCATTATGAAAAAAGACATACTGGTTTTAGGTTGTTTTAATATTATATACAGTTCCATTATGAAAAAGACATACTGGTTTTAGGTTTATCTTAATATTATACTCAGTTCCATTATGAAAAAAGACATACTGGTTTTAGGTTATCTTAATATTATATACAGTTCCATCAGGAAAAAGACATGCAGCTATACAGCAAAGCAAGTGAATAGCAAATGCATTTATATAAAATAAATCAATAGCCAAAAAAAAACAAGTCAAGCATTTGTGTCAACTGTAAACAATTCACATGTTGCAAAATATATCATATATATATATCATGTAAGTTCATAATAATGGGTTTTTAAACTGTAAAATATTTATTTAAAGTAAGAGGATATGAAAGAGGTAACATCTCATACAAAAACACCTGTAATGCAGTTAATCCACAGTATTGTTTATATGATATTTTAATATTCTATTCCTTACTTCTCCATATGGTTTATGGGCTGCTGGACTTTGTGGTCAATTAAAAATGTTTTTAAGGGGGAAATGTCGTGATATTATATGTCGCAGCACAGATTTATTCATGTTTGGTTAGGCTCATCCCTCCTCATGCAACATGCAACGACGACGAACATCAGAGAGAGATCCTGAGACAACTTACCTAAAAGCCTTCACGTTAGACTAAAGTTTCAAGTAACTTTGAGTGCGCCGACCTGTTCCCAGCACCTCTCGTGACCAAAAACTATTCCAACCTGGCCTCGTGAGACAACGTGTAGTCACCTTGTTGTTTTTTTTCTTCCCGTTAGCCGTCTTCCCTTTGAAATGAAGTGGGGGGAAGAATCGCTCTCACATGCAGTCGGTCTCCTTGCATCGCCGCCACGAGACACTCCACAGTATCCAGCTGTTTGACTCCGCCCCCCCCCCCCCCACCCACCACACACACACCACACACACACACACACACACACACACACACACACACACACACACACACACACACACAAACCTGTAGTAGCAGGGTACGTTGCATTCAGGTTTAGTTGTGCGCCGAAGGGGCGGGACGGCGGTATTGAGAAATAACGAAGTTAAAAATCAGTTTCATATATGGTTTTTTTTATTTTTTTTTATCCTTTTTATAAAACTGATAACATGAAAATGATCTTCATAAATGTTTGGAAGTTATTTTCACAGTTTTTATACAACACCATCTGAAAGAGATATAGTCCTGTGAGACCGCAACAGGAAGTGAACTCGGAATCCAGCGGTTTCCTAGCAACGCATAACTAGATGAAGGAAGCGCGGTAACTGGTTTATTTAGCCTTTTGTGAAAATCTGTATTTTGTCTAAAAAAATAAAAAAATAAAAAAGTGCTTCTTTAATGTGAGTGGTTTTCCTTGCACTTGATCTTTGTGTCTGTCTTTTCTTCTCTCACTGTCAATAAACAAGTTCGACACATGTGTTTGGAGATGTGGCACTGTCTATTAAGAAAAATCTGTGTGTGTTTTCCATCCCATAATTAAAGCCAGTCCGTCCAGCAACGTGTGTTTTTGCTGCCCCCTGGAGCATCAACTTGTTCACGTCTCTCCACAGATGCACTTCTCTTTAATGTCAGGGAGATGGGGTCAGTGTGCAGCCTGGTCTAATCAAATCAAAATGGTCTCAATCTGTAGACGTAGGCCTACATTTAATGTGAGTTCATCTCCCTTTGACCTATTTCTATATGCAACAACAACAAAAAAAAACTCTAGATAGGCCTGTTGGGAATGTTGATAATTATTTGATTTGCTTATTAAGAAATGGCACTGGATTAACTATTTTCTGAATTTCCTGAACAAGATGATGTAAAGACTGATGTGAATGTTAAGTGACTCCATTTCTAGGAAGGTTGATCCACTGTCCACATGATGTGCCTGAACAGAACCAGAGACAGCTTTCTTGTGCTGGTCCATATTTCAAGTTGCCAAATAAGACAACAAAAAAAAAATACCCTTTGTACTTTTGAAACTATAGGATTTAATTTCACAGATGATTTACAACAGAAATATAATGCATGCTTCAACTTAAAAAAAACAAGAAACATCAAGAAAATGACATGGTAATCAAATGCTGTACAGTTTTTATCTGACTTTCTGCAGACTAAATTGCCCCAGAACAAAGATAAGTGAGCAAGAGAACAAAAACAGTTAAATGGGATGTTGAAAACCACTCTGACAACACATCATAAATAAGCGAAACTACTTTTACAAGGATGTAAAACAAACAAGTCTAATTTCATATTGAGAATATTTTGTAATATGATGGAACTGAGAGGAACAATCTCTAGTCTCTACAGCCTTATAGTCGTACCAAAGCCCCACACACTGAATGCAGGGTAGAGTGGTTCAGTAAACGTAGTCTGGACCTTCTGCAGGAGCTGCATGCCATCAGAGACACTATAAAATGCAAGTGTTCCTGCTGCATGATCCAAGTAGACGCCGATACGAAGTGGCACTGGAGCTGCGATATCTCTGCTCTTATTATTGTGCACAATGGACACCTTGGAGTCAGAGCAATACAAACTCCAGGACTTGTCGTTCCAGCCCAAGCTGCATTCATTGCCATTTCCTTTTCGACGGATCCCCCTGTAGGCGACAGCCACGTCTATCTCTGTTCCCCTCCAGTCCACCTCCCAGTAACAACGCGAACCACTCACACCCTCCCTGCACAAAACCTGGAAGAAAATCGGGGAAATCAAACATTAAAAAAAAAAATGGTTGAAAGAAGGATTCCTAATACATGAATTAAGATTACATAACTCCTATTGAAAACTCACTCGCTTCATCCAGCAAGATACGATACAATATGATGCAATGCGATTCACATTCACACCTCATTCACACACTGATGGCAGAGGCTGTATGTAAAGTGACCATCAGTATTAACTAATCCTATTCATACACGTTCACATTGCAGCACGAGCAATAGGGTTCATTCTCTTGCCCAAGGACACTTCAGCACGTGGCTCGAGTAGCTGTGGACATAGAACCCCCGACCTTCAATGTTTGAGACAAAGGATTCGACCACTAAACCTCAGCCGCCCCACATAATAAAAAACCTAATAAATGAAAAAGATAAGAAAAACATGAAGCTAGTGCACTACTTCCACAGCCTCAAGGAACCTGATTTTTTTTTACATCTGAGTTTGCATTGGGGAACACAATACAAATTTTCAGAGTTCAAAAATGAAGGTCAGATTAGGGAATGAATACCACCATAAAGACATGTAAAAAAAAATGTACACAAGTGAGAGAAGAAAAACTAAACTATAAAGTGAAAAAAACCCAAATACAATCATTTTTTATTATGGCAAGGTCCTTATCGTACAATGAAGGCACATTTTAATCCAAAGTCTTTATAAGGATTTGGTGTGCCCCCATTTTCATGTGATTCATGAAGAACAGATTAACCTCTCCTCTCTTTGCAGTAACAACATAACGTGACTGTCAGGCAGTAAATCCTCACCTGCTGCCAGTGGTCGAATCGTTCGGGGTGGTCCGGGTAGTTCTTTGGCTCATTCTTCATCGTTACTGTTCGATTTCCCTCAGAGAGGTGGAGGTTGGGGTGGACACTGTTGACTTCCAGAAGCAGCTGGCAGGCATCTAAAATAATGCAGGACGACGACATTATGATTCATGTAGTTGTCTCGATTTCAAATTTAATGTCACCATATATTTTGGTTTTCTGTCTCTTAGTATAAAAGAAGTTTCTATGAGTTTGTTTTGTTACATTTTAACTTCAACATTGAAGGAAAGTCTTGTGATCACCCAGCAAAGACAAGAACACCTGTGTTTACTCAGTTAAACCTCACTGTTAGTTTGCTTTCTTACATTTCACCAAACCTGTTCTACAGGCAGCATTACTTGCGCAATTCTCTTTTCAGTCATTTCACCTGGTAGTTTGGCCTTTCCTTTTGTTATGGAGACTTTCCTTCTATTTAATACAACCACTGCATACATACTATTATATCGTGAACAATGAGAATACACCTATAGCTGGAGTTGGACAAGGCTGAAGAAGTATTGCCAGGTTTCTGGCGATGAGGTACTGAGATTAAAAAGAAAAACAAAAGAAGCAAAAGAAATAGATTGAAATATAGTACTCACACTGTAGGAAATCTTCCCTTGTCCTTGGTTCTTCTCTTATCCTTGGTATTTCTATTGTTCTCGGTTCCTCTCTTGTTCTTGATTGTTCTCTTGGCTGCTCGTCCCTTAGAATCGATTCCCTCCCCGTCTTTGTCTCACCTTCTTGTACGATGTAGACGTCCTTCACTATAAACAAACACACACAAATCGCAGCATAAGCATCACGCAAACAACAGCAGACAAAAGACCAACCCTCCCTTGGAGAGACATTAAGGATTCTGTAGATTAAGAAAGATGAATGTGTCCACCTGTTCCTGAGATTTTGCTCATTTCTGTCTTGCTGACTTCTTCCACTTGTAGTTTCAGTGCTGCAATGGCTCTCTTGGTAGCATCGAAGGAGTAATTGGGGGCAACATTGATGCTGTTGAGGTCTTCATATCCAGAGGGGCCTGATAGAGACTGCCAGCTCTGAAAGACAAGAACAAAAGACGAGACATTATATTTTGAAAATAGCCGAGACATTGCAGAGTACCACTGTTTTCTTGGCTGAGGTCCTAGATAGAGACCAACCACACCTGCAGAAAGTGTATGTGGTCATCAGTGTGTGAGAGCTTCTCAAGGTCATTGTGTCTCTTTCTCAGCAGAGTGATCTCTTCCTCCAAACGGTCCAGCAGTAACTCCCCCCGAGTCACTGTTGTCCTTTCATGGGAGCGGATCATCTCCTTGACTTCATTGTACTTTCTCTCGATGGAAAGCAGAAGCTCCGTGAAGATCCGCTCGTTTTCCTCTAGGACCGTCTGAGCAGAGTGCTGATGGGAAACATGAGAAAGAGACAGAGCGAGAGTTTGTTAAAATAGGGATGGAGAGCAGTTTTTTTTTCAAGCCAGGTAACCTCATTTTCATGTTTTTAGCGACTTGTTTTACATACTTTGACTGATTCAACAGATTGTCGGAGATCCTGCCACTTCTTAATCCTCTGGTCGATCCTCTGTTGAGACTTATGCAGGGTTGTACCAAGTTGTTTCTGTAGAGGAAATGAAGTTAAAAGTGGAATTTTCTATGTTTCTATTAGCCTCAGAGTAAACAACCTTTCAAATCAAATATCTTCAGTCAATCAATATTTTTTTGTTCATTTACAAAGCCCCATATCTCAACATAAATAGTCTCATGACCCTGTACATAAAGTGCAGATCTAGACTTCACTGTTTGTGACATTATTTACAGAGATACAACATTAACCCACCAATAGAAAACACTTGGCAACAATGGTAAGTAAACTTCCTCTGCCACAACCAGATGTGCCCAGAAGAAGCGATAGAAAGCGAGACAGAGAGATTGACAGATTGTTTTCACCACTCACTTGTTTCTCAGTCCTCTCGGTTCCAGCTGGTACGATGTCATGGTGCTTGTGTTCGTCCATCATGCACAGAACACACACCGATGTCTGATCAGTGCGACAAAAAGCCTCCAGCAGTTTGTCATGCTGGGCACAGACCTTCTCCCTCATCTGACCTGTAGCTTTGACCAGCTTGTGCTTCATCAGGGCAGGGTACTCGTAGTGAGACTGCAGGTGTGTCTCGCAGTAGGATGCCAGGCACACGTAGCAGGATTTTTCTGCCTTCTGCTTCCTGGTGGTGCAGAAGTCACACAAAACATCCCCGCTCTTAGCCTGGGTTCTGGGCTGGTTTCTGCTGGTGGAGCGGCGAGCCCTCTCCCCATTGTTGGATCTGTCCAGATCCAGAGTGCCATTGTGAGACATTTTTAACTGGAGTTAGAAAAAAAAGAGTCCCCAGGTGACCAAGCTCAGCAGCAGTGTGTCAAGTTCTCAATCAAATACAGGGTTCAAAAAGCTAAAGAAAAGTCTTGAGCGCAGAACAACTTATCCACAGAGAAAAAAGAGTTGGTGATGTGAACAGCTCCAGTGAAACTGTGTGACTGACACTACCTGTGACAGAATGTTAGCTATGTGGTCAACTCTCACTGTAAAACCAGTATTACTGGTTGGGAGTTTAATTGACAGAGAATGGGTGTTACAACAAATATGCTGCCTGAAACAAAGAGGGCTGAGTCAAAGGAGAGGAAAAGATGAAAGTATTCAAACAAAAAGACCTTATTGACGTAGATAGTCAGGTAGGTAGGGACAAGTCAGAAGTATGTCTTAACTATATAAATCTGTATATACATTTGTAGAAATATCTATTGATGCTACTGCATACAGTGTTTTTATTTTTTGTATGTGAGGGAACCTTCCCAACCAATTAATAAAGTTCCTATCTATAGATCTATCTATCTTAACTAAATTGGATTTAATTTTGACAACCCCATCAGACCTTCACTTTGTTGTCTTTGACTCAACATCACATCTAGTCTGTTTCTTTCCTTGACAAGTAAAACATGTGCTTTCATTACTAACAGTACATTCACCAACACTGGACACGGAGGAGAACAGCATCCTCTTGTGGGATTAATTTACTACTGCATTAAATGTTTACTCCTGTACAGTCTCTTTGTCCTCTAAAATAACCAGCACTAGTGTGTTACGCGTTATAACTTGACTACACATGACTAAACTAGATGATAATTCTCCTCAAAGCATTTGAAAACCGTGATAAAAGGCGGTGCCGTTGTACTAAAAAAAAAAAACTAAACTTAAGAAATGATCAAACTCTTGCAATGACCAGTGGTGATCCTAGGGTCTGTTGGGGTCCCAGGCAAAAGTAAAGTGGGGGCCCTCTAACCAGCGTTCTCACTTAATTTCCTCTTTCTTTCTTCACTCCCAGACAGATAATTCCTCTTCTTCATTTTCCTTTATTGACAAATTTTGGTTTTCACAGCAATAATGCATGCAGAGGTGCTGCTTTGTCAACAGGCAAGGCAGGCAACTGCTTGGGCCCCCTGGCCAGTAGGGGCCCCTCGAGGACTGACACACTTTTAACCATAGCAGTGGCTCAGAATGTGCACATTTTACAATGACGGTAGGAAACCTCCCTGGGGGCCCCATCTGACAGTACTCAATGTTGTTGCACTGCTACACGTTCCGATATTCCTTGAAAATTTACGTTGGTCACTTAAAGTAGCCGTAGGTGTCAGATTATTTTTAACATAATGACGATTAATGCTGGTTGGAGGGGCCCCCACAGACTCTAGATTCGCCACTGAATGCATGCAATGCTTAGCAGGGCATTGAGAGTGAGTGCTATCAGACGGGGCCCCCTTAGGGAGGTTTCCCACTGCCATTGCAAAATTTGCACAATTTGAGACAATGGCGTGTTTTAAAGTTTGTCAGCCGTCGGGGGCCCCCTAGTGGCCTGGGGCCTATTGACATGCAGCGCCTCGGGCAATGACCTCCTATTTTATATGGAAGACATCACATTCACTTATTTAATTCACTTAAACTGCTTCTTCCCTTACTTGTTACATAACATAATGACGATTGTATTGTATTAAAAAAATAAAAAAAAAATAAACTTAAGTTATAAACAAAGTCTGCATTGCAATGACCAGTGGTGATCCGAGGGTCTGTTGGGGTCCCAGGCAAAAATAAAGAGGGGGCCCTCTAACCAGCGTTCCTAATTAGTTTTCCTCTTTCTTTCTTCACTCCCCAGACAGATAATTAGATTTAAAAAAAAAAGGGAAGGGCCTTAAATTGAGAAGGGATTTTTGTTTTAACTTTTACTGTAATTTACTTTCCAACAATTGCTTTATGCTCGCCCAAACTTCAAATACACACACACACATTTTTTTTTTTTTTTGCGTGCACCACTCCGAGGCGGCAGGGGGCGACAGTAGCACCAGGGCTTCATTGAAACGACAACAGTAGCTTTCGCTAAAGTGCGTCGGTCGTCCAACGTTGGCGCCAGATGAGCTGTGGCGCCAGCTACACACGCAGAGACCGAGCGAGAGAGGGAGAGAGAGAGAGAGAGAGAGAGAGGAAGAAGAAACACACTCACTCACACACACTCATACACACACACATACACAGCGGTTTTTTACCGAGGCTCACAACAGCTTGCAAAGCCCCTTCTGAGAGTTTGAAGCAATCAAACAGTTTCTCTCTTTCTTTTTTCTTTTCTTCTGCAATCAAGAACACAAAGGTGGGTGCGCATGTGTGTTGTTGTGTACATTTATGATGCGTTTTCTCATCGTTCAAATGTAACTTTAATCTGTTAATAAGTAGTAGTAACATCTTTTGGTTGCGATTTTTTTTTTTTTTGCGGGGCACTACATTTGCGGGGCAATTACTTCTGATGGCACCAACTTTGTAATGGAAAAATACAGGCCTGGACTCGTACTGGTTTCAGCTTTGTGTTCTTCTGCTGGGGGGGGGGGGAGAAACCACACAAACACATAACGTTACTGCCACAAGGAGGTTTTATTTATGTGCTTTCTGATCAACATCCAGGCTGTATTTTTTGAGGCAGAACCATAAAGTAAAGTAATCATCGTCCTACATGCGGAGGGGGAAGGAAGAGGGGGGGGAGGACCAAAACCAGGTCCAGCATGGTCGGGATGCAGCGTTTTATAAAAACTCATCTTCTGAAGTCAGAAACTAAGGGGGGTGCGGGGGGAAAGCTTTGGCTGTAGCCGTGTTAGCTCGGTTGTTAGCTTGGCACCGAAAGCTATGTAGCCAACAAGCTCGCCTGGATAGCTGCTAACACAAGGAAGCAAGCAAGGCCGCCATTGGGAGTGTGTGAGTCTGCAAGAGGAGAAGAGAGGGGACTGCAAGGTCTGTACGCGGAGCTCCGCGCTGCCCTCTGCAGCAGCTCTTATTCTGCAGTGGAAAGCTTTAATTATGTGTTTTAAAAACTAGATTTGTCATTAGATTAGTGTGGATTCAAATGCGAAGTCTAAATTTCCCGGGCTTTTCTCCCCCCCCCCCCACACCTTGAACGGCAGCATCCGTCGCCCCGCTCGGTTAGCCATCTTTGTTTCAGCTAAGTGATGTGGCTCTGTAGCGTGCTAACACCTCCCCGAACCATCAGGCCTACATCTCTGGGTAAAAGTCAAGAGTTTACACGGCTTCTCCGGTTTGCTTTACGCTTCTTTCTTTATTTAATAACCTACTTTGTGTGTGTTGCCCCCCCCTCCAACTCACACGTCCCTCTAAAAAAAAAAAAAGCAGCGGCAGTAGAAGTGTGTGTGTGTTTTTAAAAGAAGGGGCGGATGCTAACGTGGCTAACGTTAGCTCCGCGGCAGCCATCTTAGGCGAGCATGTAATCTTTTTTGGCTAACTGGAAGTTGCTGGTGTGGCACACAACAAGATGGCCTGTTAATACTCCCAACGCGCAAGGAGAAGGGTTTCCGCGTCTGTAGAGTGTGTGTGTGTCGAGCATCGCCCGTTAACCTAACAGTCACTTAAATGTGAGTATTTAACCCACGTTGTTACAGTTTTAAACCCCACCTGCGCGCTGCTAATGAGCTAGTTAGCGGGCTAAAAATCGGTGAAACATATTAGCAGCTAACACGACGCTTGTTTTGTCGGTAACCAGGTCTCCCCCTTCGCCACCATAGCCAGCTAACTAGCGGCTATGGAGGCTATTTGTAGCCACGACGTTGAAGGCTAGCAGTCAGGTTCTGTTTTTAATAACAAACTGGTCGTGGAAGTGTCTTAACATTTTCTTGATTTGTTCGTAATGTTAAACATTTTTAAGGGAAGTGCGCAGCTGCATTGTGCAGGCCCTGCAGGCTGTGACTTTGGGGGTTGGGGTGGGGTGGGGGATTAAATTTAGAATAGAGCAGCTTTTGAGCATGATGTTGTTGGGTCCAACTTGATATTATCAATCCTGCTAGCCACCGGGGTTAAGCTAAACTTAGCAAGCAAATTGGTAATTTAGCACGCTAAAGTCGAGCATGTTGTTGTTGTTTGAGAGGCTATGTGGGGGAAAATACATTTTAAAAACACTAATGGAGAACTTGCAGTGCACTGTAACATACTACCCTAATGCATGTTTCACTTTAAATGCAACATTTTAGTGAAATAATGCTGCAGAAGTTTTAAAACGTCAAGTGTGCTGGAGACATCAACCTCGAACAGATTAAATCATCTTTACTGTATAAATGAACTCCTTTATCACATTTATAATAATTTGCTGTGCGCCAACAAGCTTTGCCTTTTGCTGTTTTGGCATCAACTAATTGATATTTTGTTAGGGCTCCTTCTCCAGAGGGTCATGGGTTGCAAACTTGTGTCGTATATATCTTTTACACAGAGATAAGATTTACTTTCTTGATCCCAGCAGGGAAATTTAGGTGTGCCAACATACATTCAAACACACAACACAACATATATATATACATATCCCACCCATACAAAAAACATGAGCCCACAATACATAGCCAGGATAAAAAAAAAGTGGTATGGATGGTTCATGTGCATTAGTAGCTGTTACTCGTAGATAACAGTACAAAATACTAGCTCTGCCAGTGCATAGTATGATAGATAAACACAGAATTATTATAAAAAAGCAGTCAAGTGTGCAAATATACAGGTGCAAAATACAGTTTGATATATGCAGCTCAGGCTAAAGTTTAAATGTCTTCTGTCCTTACTTACAGGGGAGTCGGTTGCCATCATCAGTCATTGAGTCATTGTCTTTCAAGATTTTTAGAATAGACTCAACAGTGATCAATTAAAATTTATTTGTGAATCATTAATGTTAGGATATTTAAATATTTCTGTGACAGTATTGTTATTGCTTATCCTTTCATACAGACATCTTTTTATGTATGCCTAGATGTCAACGCAGCAGCTTGGTGTCAAAGAAGAAATATTAATAGTGTTGTCAATATTGTCTACTTTCTGCCAGTTGGATTTAGATGTCAAACGTGGTTTATTCTTTTCCTCTGCCGTGCGATTGAGGTAACAAGTATGTCTTGAGATTGAGGTTACAAATATGTCTCAAGAAACCTACCCTAAGACATGTGAGGTTGAGGATATTGTGTAGAACATGCAACATCATATTTTATTTTATTTGTGTTTGGTACAACTGATTTGCTAGCTAATTTCTTTTTGAGTGGAAAAAAAAGTAATTCAAAGTGTCTCTTGTTCTTCATCTTTTGCAGGATTTGCTTACAAACAACAGCACCAGCGCTGCCTTGAACAACAACAACTTTATACCCCCGATTCTTATTTGAGTTATCGTCCGGCCAAAAAACGGAGGTCGTGGGGCTAGAGTGTGTTCTCATGGCCGAGTCAGAGACTGAATGTGACACACCCGGCCTTGACACGCTTGGGTCGGAGTGTGTCATAGCCCACAGCCATGTCGACCTTCATTATGGAGCAGAAACCGAAATCATGACTGAAGAAAAGCGTGGATTAGAGCTGGAGATCCATGGCTCAGACTTAAAGATCCAGGGGCTGGGAGAAGGGCTCGGAGCTGTAGCCTGTGTGGATGCAATTGTAGCTGAAACAGACCATGATTACATAAAGGTGGAACATGGCGAGATGCACTGTTTCACAGGAGCAGAGATCAAGACATCAGGGAGTGAGGCTCTGCTGGGCGAGGTGCTGCTCAAGGCGGAAAGCGAACACGTGGTAAAAGTTGAGTCTGACCATGGTGGGGAGTTGACAGTGGAATCCGAGAATGGTGTGATCATACATGAAGCTCATGGTCTGCAGTGCAACGAGTGTGGAGAGATTTTCGGCAGCATAGCTGATCTTCACCAGCATTTTGAGATACACAAGGACCTTAACCCTTACATCTGTGTCCACTGTGGTGAGAGCTTTGCTGTGGAGGCCAGCCTTAAGCAGCACATGAAGATTCACATGAAAGAAAAGCCCTATGTTCCCCCTGGAGTTGATATTATGGGCAAAGATGTTATTGATGCCTTCAGCCTCAAGTCCCATCAGATGATTCATTTACCAGACAAGCCGCACAGATGCTCAGAGTGTGGTAAGAGCTTTGCAGCTGCCATCACCCTGAGAGAGCACATGAAGATGCATTCAGAGGATAAACCCTACAAGTGCACCCAATGCAGGAAGAGCTTTGTCCGGAGGAGGCATCTGAAAAAACATCAGGAGGTCCATGCACGTGAGAAGCCATATACCTGTGGCCAATGTGGCAAAGGCTTCGCTACAACTTCCAACCTGAAGCAGCACCAGAAGACTCACGCTGCTGTTGTGCTCGGCGACAAACCCCACCGGTGCGCACAATGTGGAAAGTGTTTTGCTGCAGCTGCCACTCTGAGAGAGCACCAGAGGATCCACTCGGGTGAGAAGCCATACAAATGCAACATGTGCAGGAAGAGCTTTGTCCGTAAACGTCATCTGAAGAAGCACCAGCAAGTCCATGCCGGAGGGAAGCCCTACACCTGCAGACATTGTAACAAGGGCTTCAATCATTCATCTTCTCTCTCTCGCCACCACAAGACCCACCTGCAGAACCCAGTGTTTTCTCCTCCTCAGCCTGGAAAAACCCTGTCCTACGGCACTCCCCCCAAGCAGCGGGTGCACCAGCAGGGAGACAAGCCCTACATGTGCCACCACTGTGACAAGGGCTTCAATCATTCCTCTTCCCTGTCCCGGCACCAAAGAGTCCACTCTGAGGGAAAGAGTTATACGTGCGCTCACTGTGGCAAAAGATTCAATCACTCCTCCTCCCTGGCTCGGCATCAGAGAGTCCACTTGGAGGGCAAACAACAGCAGCAGCTGCCGCAACCGCCGCCGCCACAACCGCAGCAGTACACCACCATTCCCACAGGGAAGGGTTTCCCTAACAACGCCTTCCCAAAACAGCGCACCCTGTCTGTTGAAAAACCATACAGGTGCTCCCAGTGTGGAAAAGGCTTTAACCATTCATCTTCGCTCTCCAGACATCACAGGATCCATGTAGATCAGTGAGCCCCTTCTCCCACCCTGACATGCAAGTGCAAATATCCATGCTCCCACACCCTGTTTCTCTTTTAACAATGGTCCCATCGTTAATATTGGAACACCACAGGAAACACCAGTTCAACTTCCATTGACAAAAATGGTCAGGACAGCGAATTACTACGTTAAAGTGGAGCAGCTGAGACTAAATGGACAGTAACACTCAAGTCTTCAAAAGGAAAGGACTACGTGATCTTTAATCCAGAGCTGAACCCGGGACTTTGTGCTCAGTAAAAAGAGGGTGATATTAAATTGTGAAGGAGCCTCTGTTTCCTGTTTGTGATTGTGCTTCACTTGCTCCAGGACCTCTTTTGAACACTTTTAAAGGAAAAAACAAAATTGACGATCGATGTGAAAAAATTGTTACCCGGGGAAAATTTGCTTAACCCTCTGATAAGTCGTTTTGATAAAAGAATTCAGTTTATGTACCTTCAGGTGGGCACCTGCGCTTTTCAGCTGCAACTTTATTCAATGCTACCAACACAATTGGTGAACTGTTGTCTCAATTTAAATGTGTCCTTTTTCACCCACATAACCCATTTGAAGCAAACATCAGAAATCCAATGTAAATACTTATTGATTTTTCTTTTATATATATGTATAGGTGACTAGTGTGCTGTTCCAAAAGATTACATTTTTGATAGAAAGATCCACTTTGTCGCCACCTTTTTTTTTTTTTTTTTCTTTTATGACTTTAATTTGTTTTAAGTGTTGGAGATAAACAGGTTTCAGGTGTTCTCATCCAGCTTGTTCTTGAATTTGGGCTCCATCAGACAAGAGCCATCTTGTATGTTTATAAGGTTGTTTTCTTCCATGTCTAAGATGGTTTAGCACTGCTGCAAAGACTGTACAGAGAGCAATACTGGCTGACACCCTAATTCTATTATGACATGCAGTTAGCCATGAGGAAATGCATAATAGAAAATAAAAAACCTACTGGGTAGCATATAACAACATGACCTGTGTCCTAATTTTTTACTGTGCATTTTCCTTTGGTACCTGTGCACCAAATGTACATGAAATGCAAAATCACACTTTAAATGCTTCAGATACTAATTCAATTACCTGTGTGTTGAATAAAGGTAACTCAGTCATGTTGATCTGCGACTTCTCACAATTTGATCTGAAAAAAAAAATAAAGTTGTGTGTACTAAAAGACTACAAGAGGTTATCTCACTTTTACAAGACTTAAAGATTTTTTCCTGAATTCTAATGGATTGCGCTCTATTTACTGTTCTGTGTAAAATATCTTTTACAAACTGATGTATTTTTTTAGATATGGCTTGGGTTATATGAAAGGGAATGAGAGATATACAGTTTTTATGGGAGTGAACATGGTGAGCAATATTTTCTCTTATTTGGATAACAGTTGTGCTTCAGACTGTAGCATAGTTTTCTTCCTTGTGTTAGATAGGTGCCTTATTGCATGCTATGTAGAAATGTATGCCGAGCTGTTGAGAAAAAAAGTTAGGGATTTTTCAGGCGTCTTTTGTTCTTATTCATACTAACTTACCCTACATTTTAATTTGATGTCACTGATACCTGTTGCTTTTTTTTGTTGCTTTTGTGTATATTACCATGTGTTTACACTGTTACGACCATATTGTCTTTATTTCCTTTCCCCTTCATTTTTGTCAATGGCCTCATTGTAGAAAGAAATTGTAAATCATCCATATAGGCTTCTCTTAAGGGCAAATCCTGTAACACCTTCCCAATTTCTGAGTGGCACATATATGGATAAATAAAGGTTGTTGACTCTCCTGTGGTGTTTAATCAATTGAGTTTGGTATAGAAAAAGAAAGGACATATGTCTCTCATTTTTGTATTCTATGTAGATAGCATGTAGCTTTTGAGTAAAGGCTCAATATTAAGTAATAATAGTCGTCAGATATATTTGACTGAGCAACTCAGGAACATCGCTCATAATTGCACTTCCTTAATGTGTCCACATGGTGTCACTCTTTTCTAATCTAGCAAGCAGGATGGTAGTGAAATATATTCAACAGTGATGAAAGATGTGGGAAAGGAATTTATGCCCCTCTGCCTTTTTTTTTTTTTTTACTTAAATTATAGGTTCATTGTCCTTAAGGCTATAACAGTGAAGTCTGGGACTGTCATCTTCGGCTATTAAACCAACTCAAGCTGTCATTCCAGCTGAGTTAGTTTTAAGGGTTATCTATGTGGGGTTAAACTCATGGGAACTGTGTTAAAAAAAACAATGACAGGAAACTATCATATACTCTGCTGGTTTTCTTTCATTCACAGCTGGAGGTCTTTCATACCATCATTGTAACCTTCAGGATGAATGGCTTATCTGCCCTCAGGGTCCATAAGGATGTCTGGTTAGTATCACAGATATTTACACTATACTAGAGATAACACTAACATGCTTTGAGCCCATACAAATGTAAAATGATCTCAAACCAACAGTCCACCAAAAAATACACTAAACTGTAAATTAAAGATAAATATAAATGAAATCTGGTAGTTGGCTGTAAGATATCCATAAATAAAACCATAAATGCAAAGTCAACTATTTAAAAAAAACTATTTGTTGAGATAATTTGGATTGTTTCTGTGGGTAAATTAGTTTTTCTTTTTTATGTCATTCAGGTAAATGTTTTTCAACAGTGCAAAAATCTGGAAAAGAAAGACACATGATTTGACATACACAATTTTATTTAAGAATTCCTACTTAACGGGTCAAAAGGTTATGCAATGAGAAGTTAATGCTTTGAAAATGATAGCCAATGGATCATTTAAAGAAAGATAACTGTACATTTATATCAAATTCAATGACAATACACACAATTAACAGAAGATGTTCATTGAATGAAAAAAAAAGTCAGCATATATTTAAAATTATTTACAGAAAGAAAAATATTTATTTATACTTTACACCTGTACAAAAAGACTAATTGTTGTCAGGTAAATGTGTTGGATATGTTTCTGACCTAGAAATTGCATGGAAACAAATATTCAATCTTGTGGTTTTGGCTTTTACGTATTAAAGAAATCATTATACGTTCATGACTGGAGTCAACTGTAGCAGCGAGCTCTGTGGCCGAATGGCGCTGCTCTTTGCATGCAGTTTCTCCAAGTTTTGTAGAAAGCCTCTCCTCTTGAGACCCTCCAGAATGACAGTGTTGCTGGAGGCCAGGCTAACACGGGTCCTGTAGAGCAGAAAGAGGTGTGCATGAGGTTGATTACACATCTATAAATATGCCACATAGTTTGTAAAGGATGATGTTCTCATGAGCACCATCTGTCCGCCGATAGCGTAGGAGCAGAGAGAGTTCAATGTCAGAAAAAGAGTCTTTTCTGCCTCTTTGATTACAATATGAGAGTTTAAGTGCTGCTCAGCAATTACACATAATTATCAAAATGACTCCCTTCTGTCCAAATACTGGATGCTGTAATTGCTCACAAGGTGTTTGCTCAGCTTGACTTTAAAGGAAAAAACTCAAATTGGGAGGAAGGCCAACCACAGGCAAATAACCTAGAGGTTAACTAACCAAAGTATAGTGTTTATTTTGCCTGTCTCCTCCAGAATGCAGAGGGATAGAGTCTAGTGTAAGAGGTAGAACTGGAGCCTAAGGTGTGAAATCACCACGTTAAAGAAAATGTGGATCTTGGTTATGCATTGGGGTTTTTTTCTTGTTGGTTGTGATATTTTTTCCTTTTACAAAAACCTGTTTTTCTTCAATAAGTCTGTGTTAGCTGTCTCACTTTCAGTAAATATAGTCTCTTAAGAAAGATGTCCCTTGTCTCAAAGTGAACTATAATGAAATGGAAACATAATACAAGGTATCTAATAACACTTAATTTGAACAGCTATTAAGGAGAGGCACTCACCGAGGAGAATCTATACCACTGTCGCCTGTGATACTCTGGTTCTCTCCCATTTCCACCACTTCCCCAGTATCTGCCCCTCTGGCTCCACTGGCCATGCTCATAACAGCTCTGTGGGTTTGAGGACCTTCTGTCTGGTTGAACTCATCGTCGTGCACTTCCTCCACATCAGCCATCCATCGAGCTGATTCCCCGTCGCCCTCATCGGCTGACTTGCGGACAGTTTCTGTGTCTGAATCTACCTCACTTGTCTGGCAGTAGTCGAAGATGCTGCTGTCTGCAACTTCAGATGGTTCAGGACAATCCAAATCCAGGCTGACCTCATGTCCTGTGTCCTGGGTCAATGTTACTTGCCTGGGGATAGAACCACTTTTGGCCCCTGGTGATCTAGTCCTCTGATGGTGATGGTGGACTCTCCAGCTGGTCTCTCCAGGTCTTGTCGGGCTGAGGGAAGCTTCCCTCTTGGTTTCTTTAAAAGTGTTGTCCCTTGAATCTTGTATCAAGGCAACCTGTGGTTGGTGCAAGTCAGAATTGTAATAGTGACTGTTGTTTCCCTGATACTGCAAATCTGATTCATGACTATGGTAAACCAACGGGTGGTCGCAAAAGTCCACTAATCTTGTTTGGTACACATTCCCAGAATCAATTATCTCCTCCTCATTCAGACACAAGGAGCTGCAGGCGTCTTCATCCTCCCGCTCCTCTACTCTCTGATAGAGTCTGAAGTCGTCTTCTATGAAGCCGTCAGTGTCCGTTATAGAATGAGTTCTATCAGCTATCAGATCCATCCTGTCTCCTTTGCTCATAGTCCTTTCCACTCTGTTACCGACAAGGAAACATCTTGTATCCTGATGTTCCTCGAAGGCTTTAATTTGACTTCCCTGCTGGAGTGAAAGGAGTTTGTCAGGTAATTGGACGTCATTCCTTTGAGGGTTTGAGAGTCTGAGGGAGTGTTTACGCTGTAAAGAAGGCTTCGGCCAGGGCAGACTTGGGTCGTATGAGTGACTGATGGCTTGCTCATGGGGATGGGCAGGGTGGTCGACATTAGTATTCGAGTATTGTTGGATATGTGAAAGACAATCATCTATGGTTTTGTTTTGGTTTGGTACTGTGTTGGACTCAACCTCTGGAAAAAATCCCTCTTTCTCCCAGCTCTCCTTGCCTTCCCTCTGATGTCGGACCTTGTCATCTATCCGGAGCGTACTGCTCTGTGGGTAGGCTGAGCTGTAGTCAAGTGGCAGTTCTCTGCTTATCTTTATGCCTGCTTGGCTCGGATGATCATCAGTAAGGTCCCTCTCATGGACACAGTTGTACCTGTCCTCAGATGTTGGGGACTTTCCTGCATTCTCACCATCTGCTGGGATCACTTTGGCTCGATGCGGATCCCACGATTTGGAGCGGTGACCGGCTCGTTCCTTCCTCCCTGGCCCTGAAGCCTTTCCCTCTTTCATTTCTCGTCTTCTGTTCTCTTTGTTGATGTTGGAAGGTGTAGTGGAGTCAGCTTCTTTTATTGGATTCGTTTGGAAAGGGTTGTCAATACGTTTCTTATACAGAGATTTTCCCTCAACAGCTCCTCCTTCTTCCACTTGATCTGGTTCGTCAGCAGGGATTTCCACTCTGAGTCGAGACGGTATCAAATCCTCCCCCTCCGGATAATCATCTACACATATAGGGGCCTTACTCTTAATCCTCTCCTTCACCCTTTCCCGCTGCTTCTCTTTGGAGGAATGGGCCCTCCTCCTGCTCCGAGAGGCCTTCTGAGCAGATCTTTTCCCTGCTCCTGCCTTAGACGAGTGATGATGCCTTGGTTTGGAAAAGGTTAGGATCTCAGTAGACATTCCCTTGTCAACTCCCTTATCGTCCTTTTCCAGGGCCCTGTCTAGCACTCTGTCATTCCCTCTCTCTTTCCTCTCCTCCAGCTTCTTCATTAAGACCGTGTGGCGTGTCAGGTTGTCCACGGTCAGTTCAGGGTTGATCCGTTTGATGATGGCATGTTCCAGATCACGGGGTAAGTTGTTGAGGTCGTCTTCGTCTCGCACCGGCCACTCTTCTGGAGGAAACTGGCCTGAAAATGATGCATACTCCTTCTTTGGCTTCTCCTTTTTACCTCCATTCCTACGAAACAAACTGAGACCAAACTTCCTACCTGGTTTGCTGTCTTTTTCTTTGCGGCCAGTGGCGTTAGTAGTGGCTGTAGTTTTGCTGATCTCACTTGCCTGACAATCTGCAGCTGTTGAGGTGGACTGATGCTGCACTGTGGGTTTGTGATCTAATGGCCTTGGCCACTTTAAGCTCTTGCCTGTGCATTCACTTATAGAAACAGAGACAGAATGCTGGTCTGGGACAGTAGAGGGTGGGATGGTAGCTGTTAAAGTGGTGGAGGTAATATTAGAGGATGTTTGAAGAGGACTGAAGCAGCTGCAAGACTTGCAGTGCGCCACTGGTGGAGTTTGAGTGCTTTCCACACATGCATCGTTGCTCAATAGGTAAGTAATGGGAGGAGGTGAGGGAGGGTCTTCTGCTGAACCAGAAGTCCACCAGCTCTTCTCTCGGACCATGTTGTTGGTAATGAAATAGGTCTGAGGTGTGACGATGAAGTATCCCTCGCCTGTGTGGTAGATTTTGCGCTCCTTTATGAGAGTGCCAAGAGCATTGTAGAGGATGTCCTGAGTGGGAATAGTTATCCCTAAGACATAGAAAGAGCAAAGACAAGAAAGAGGAAAAAATATGTTAGGAATAAAAACCCATGTCTTAAAATCCTATTAAACAAATGTTCTACTATTGTGAACCAGGACAATTAGTTAATTATTTAAGAGGATTGAAGTAATACATGATGCTACAGCCGTCAGAACTTAAGCTTAGCCAAGCAAAAAGACAGGAAAACACACCCCCTGTACGGAGACTATATTCCTCACAGTGGGCAGTGCTGAATAGTATGCCAAGGTGTAGCCTACTAAAGAATTAACTTTGAATTTTTTATTTATTTAATAGGGACGATGATTTAACAGTTTCAATAAAAAACATGAAACTAATGTGCTGCAGAGAGTTTGTAACTAATGCTAATTTCCAACTCTTGATCATACAATAACACAATAATATTCAATAACATACAACCCAATAACACTATATGAGGATACATTAAAATACATATACCACAATATGAAAATACAAATAGTATATAAACGAATCTAAATTAGAAATTTAAGATACAACAATTTAAAAATGGGTACAGCTCTGTGTCACTTTTATCTAGCATTTAACTTTTGTTTTGAAAGATTTAAAAAAATATCTACACAGGCACACAAGGTGTTAAACTAAACACAAAATATCCAGTAACTGCTTAAAAGCTGGTTAACAGATTGTATAACCTTTAGAGAGACCCTCGGTTGTTTTCTTCCTGTTTCCTGTCTTTGTGTGAAGCTAACAGGCTTCCTATTTCTGGTATGGGAACTGTATCAATCTTCACATTTAACTGCAGTTGACACGAGATGAGGAAGTATATTATGGATTACCTGGATGGGCTTTGCTCATGTAATTAATAAGTGCTTCCTGGTTGACGATGATTTGAGAGGAGTTCATATCTGAGATGACGGAGCACAACACCTCAGACAAGGGAATGAACTGGGACTGTGGGACAGCAGACATCTGCACTGGTGACAGATCACCTGAAACACACAAACAGATTACTGGTTGAAAACAGGTGGGCCTGCTGCAGCACATACAAACACACCTGGGTTAGAGAGGTCTCTCTCTGGCTTGTGGTGCCAGTGAAAACAACCTCAAGTTGACATTCCTCTCCAGACCACCTTCTAAATCATGGCCGAGGTGGTCTATTTATCCGAGTTATATGAACCATGCCTGACTGCCTTTGAAAATTCCATCTGTATTGGGATAGACCGCAGAATTCCATTACTCCCACAGAAGTGACCACAGGTCCGCCTGCTGGGCAGATCAGATATCCTGCCCGACATATCACACGGCCCCGAACGTCTAGGAGGTGCCCTAAGACAAACATGTTACCGAAAGTGAGAGAGACCCAGAAAAAAGACAGAGACAGTTTGGGAAAAAATAGCCTTTGAAAAATATTATTAAACATGCAAACAAACCGAGGGACCCTATTAGACAGAAGCCACAAGGCTATAAAGCTTTAAAGCTTACCAGACATTTTAGAAATATTTCAGAATCAAAAAACAACCAACAGAGTTTCACATATGGAGAAATGTAATTAAAGCAACATGCAGTGGTTACGCTCATTCAGGCAAACAGGGTTTTCTTAAGCAAAGTGAATGGAAAAAAAAAGGAACAGGATATGTCATAAAAATGCACCATTAATTGGACAGGCAATCATGACATGACACAGTTGTATTTCAATATTTAGTATCCTCATCGTACACATGGCAGTCTCTAATAGGATCATTGCCTATTAAAAAAAAAATCAATCCGATAGGGCTTTTGTGGGAAGAGAAGCTGGTGGTTGTCTTCAAAACATGAAAGTGTATTAAGGCATAATAATGCATATTTTTTTGTTTCCTTCAGGAAATAAGAGACAGGGTTGAGTTTAAATGCCTATGTATGTTTTGGTTTGGGTAGGCATAGCTTTGTTGTGGTTATGGTTACAATAAGAACGCAGACTGCGGTTTTTTGTTTCTCTGCATAACAATAAAGGGATCGCCAAGAAATCAATACAAACCCCTCTTCAAAAACGTTAAAGGACAAGAGAGAAATGTTTGCTTAGCCTCTGCAGCCTTAATGAAAAGTTATTTATTTTACAAACTAAATTATGATCAAAAACATGAACATGAGGGCTCCTATATCTGCTGTTTTATTCTCAACAATAATATACTCATACACAGGGCACAAAATGTCATGTTTACTAAAGAAGTGAGCGAAGAAAAGGCACTAAAACAAACTATCTCAATGCTGGTGAATGATTAGCACTTTGACTAACTTAACACAGACTCCCTTTATATGAAAAAGCCTTCATGGGCATGAACATGTCCTTACCCACAGGACTGGAAAATTAGTTTTAGTTAATCAGCTACACCTGATTTGCGAGAGGAGGAGAACAGGTAACAGATAAAACTGATCCAACACAAAAATACTTTTCTGCATTGTATTAAGCTCATACAATCTGTGGGCGCCTTTTTGACTTCGATATTTTTCCAATGTAAATTCAATGTGGTTATCAGTTTTCATGACTGCACTGCATGAGAAAAGTCAGACCTAAACTTGACCATGTGACGTCTGTGTGCGACCGTGAGTGATTCTCCCTTCAGTCTCAGGATGTTCAATGAAAACACTGCCCAGCTCTCACTTGGTGTAAACTAAACATTTACAACTCTCACACTTGAACCACTTAAGTCCGAGGATGGTAAAATAAACAACAAATCAAATATATGCTGTGGTAAAGCATGACAGAACACACACACACAATCAATCAAGGCACGCCCACCAATAATTTTTGTTTGACAAGAAATGTGTAAACAGACTTTTTCTTTTTTTGCTACTCAAAGTTAATACGACCAATGAAGAACCACAGACAGTTTGTCCAGATATGACTGACATGAAGCAGCCAAATGTAAAACCATTAAAATGGAAAAAAAAATATCATCAGAAGGGGGATTAAAAAGGGTCAGTCTAGTTGAAATAAACTAAAAGTATTGAAGTGCATGATGCATGTTTAGCTGAGCGAAATAAAGACTTTAATTCTAGGCATGTGTTTTAACTCCTTCATTGCTTGTAGGTGTCAAACAGTTAACTAACCAAAGCTGTTTGCTGAAAAACCATGAAAACCTTTTCCCTACTAAAATCTCAGGCTGAGCCAATGTGTGAAAATATTCAGAAATTAAGTCTATTTTCTGCTAGCCAGTATGATTGAATTGGTTCTAGATAATGTGAATATATCGGATTACTCAAAGCTATCATTAAGTGTCAGTCTGAACTGTCGCTTCATCAGCAATCTGCCATTTCTTTTTTTTATGTCAAGTCTTGCCTCCTGAGACCCCCACCTCCCACCCGACAGATAAAACTTCATTCTGTGAAGGACACGAAAACAAGTAACTCAGGTAAATTCACAGACAGGCTGTTCTAACATTTTCTATAAACTTTCCGGAGTGCATGTGTGAAAACAGCTAAAGACGCTTATTTAGGGCCTTCCTGCTTTCAATGAACACTCATGGGGTTGACCCGCCACATGTTAAAGTTAAGGTCTCGATTCTAAGAGTTTTATACACTAAGTTATACACAAGTATTAATACATGAAGTTTAAATAGGAGAGAATGGGCATATTTATTGTAAGTTTGCCCAATTTTTCATAGGTTCAAACCACCAAAATGGTTTTCCCAATTTACCAAACACAATTTCTACCCGCCCAATAAAAAACATTCTGCAGTGATTGAGCGGGCAGAAAACACTCCTCCGTCAGGGGAGATAAGGAGAACATTAAACAGAAAATATTTCATCTTCATGTGTCAAGCAGAGTCAGTTAAAAAAAACACAATTATCAGCACAGTGCGCTCACTTAAGACTCGTAATTCTCACAGAGAGGGGTCTTTCTCTCTAAAACGGATCCCATGACACACGGTGGGATCGTAAAGAAAATCCATCTGCTTCGCCCCAACTCCGACAGAAGACGTTAATCTGACTAAACCTCAGAGCGGATATCTCAATAGGAGTCTCCCTGGGCAGTGAATTAGTGCTGCTGACTTAGCTCCTCATTGTTGTCTTCCTATAGGAATGTCTGGCTGGTCGTCCAAATGCAGGCTGCATTAATGGGCTGTTAATGGGAAAAGGCAAGCAAAGGATACGATGGGGTCAGAGGACGGGAAAGCACAAAATGTACGTCTTAATCAATAAACTTAGGGGAAAAACTACCTTTTTTAAATGGAACCCAAGAGACAGAGAGAGAGCTCAAGTGTTATCCATGTCCTGTTTCAAAGCAGGATATCCTGTTGGACAGGATTTATACTCTTAAGGAAGTTTAAAAACAGAAATACACACCAAAATACCAGCCACTTATTACAGTCTCAGAGCAATACTGAGTAAAAAATTCAACAGAGAAGAGATAGTTTATTTGTGGGGAAAAAAGATTAAATGAAAGAGGATTGGTGTTTATTGAGTCTAACATTAGCAGGCGTGACAGTCAGGGGATTTCACTGTTGTAACCGTCTCCTCTTGAGTGGAAAACAGACCTCTGTGTTCATGTAATCTAAGACCAGGCCACCGACTTTACTCTCATTGTCATACACTGAATGGATACCGTGCTGGGTGCCATGGCAGCCGAACCCCGTGCAAAAAGGAAGAGGGAGGGAAACGAACAGGAGACGAGGTGGTTCTAAATAAAGAGATTGGCCCTTCTCTGCTTGGGAAGATAAAATTTATTTTTTTTTGTCTAGAGGGGATTTTTCAAAGTGAAGGAAATGCCCTGTATGAAGTCACAATGATATCGTTTCTATGGATAGAAGCATCAGCCTAATGAATTGTAGAATTTCTATCAACCTGGGGTTATCTCTGCTCGGGGTTACAGAATACAGATACATTTATATTAAAACAAATGACTTGTAAACTGGCTTGGAGTTTAAAACGAGGGAGTTTAAAAGGCCAGGAGAGTCTTAATCTTTCAGTGTGTGTTCTGTAAAATGCTTTCAGTTGATAAAATGGTGTGCATACCGCCTCACCTCTTCATCAACTATGCAGGATTAACACAGTGATAATGCAGCCGAGCAAAGGTGAGAAGGGCATCAAATTTAGTTTCAGCTCTAATTTCTATCCCAATTCAAGTAAACAATTGAGTATGACATTAAGTTGACCCTCGAGGAGACAATGAAAATGTTGCCTTAATCTGTTAATTAAAACAATATCTGCAACTGTTCGTGGTATTGTCAGGGACAACTACTTTGATTTTGAACAAACTTGTTCTGTTTGAGTATAAACTCAATTCAAAGATCAAATCTGTAGGCAAAGTACTCGATCATTGGCCGTAATGCAATCCTGGATCTTATCTGCCATCATCTAAAGAGGACAATTTAGTTATTTATTAACTTTATCAACAGATATCTTAATGCAAGTACAACTTCCAGTCACCTCCACTCTTAAAACTCTAAAGTCTCTCAACTTTAACTCCATCCTTTCTTCTCAAGTTGCTTGTCAAACCTAAAAAAATTCACACTCACTGAAACTGAAATCCTCCTCGCCTCAAGTACTTTATGGTTAACTTTCAGCTACACTAGAAGCACAGAAAAGTTGGCCATTGCTAGTAGAGGTTATTTCTGAGCCCGACCAATATGGGATTTTTGAGGCCAATATCAATATTGGGGAGAGAGAAAAATCTGATACCATTATATCGAACGATATCTTTCTTAGTTTTATGTTCGATCTGTAGCGATAGAAAGATATAGATATACCAATTTATTGTGTTGATCCCTCAAATGCAGTTATCAAACAACTTCTGGAAAAGATATTCAGTATAAGGTAAAAAAAAGATGGTCACTCAACTGGAAAGTAACTGCACACTGGAGAGTGATAATGCCTGTTGTAATCCATATAGTGCACTCCGCTGGGGAAAGAACTGCTGGTAAATGCAATATTCATTCCTGGAGTAAGAGAGGAACATTCAGAGAAGTTTATAAAAGAAACGTTTTTGATTAGGTTGAGGTCTGGATTTGGATTTTTTTAAATGCAAGACACCATGACCTCAAAAACCGTAACCAGAGTGCTTCTACTGTAAAGTGTAGCGTGTACTATTGCCAGTTTGGCATGAAAGAGAAAATTGCAATTTAATTTTTAATATCATGAAAATAAATTGAAAAACCATACTTTGTGCTCTACACAGGACTAAAAACATGCATTTCATCCCAAGTCATTAACTGAACATTTGAGAAAAAAATGCAGCCTGGGGCATAAAAAAGAAATGCCGAAAGCTGAGTGCTCAGATTGTTGAGATGACTGACGCAGACCTTCCCTCTCTATTCCCAATGAGATCTTTTTGGCAGCAGACGCTGATCAATGCCACATGTATTCACATGGCTGTGTCGTTAGCTGCTCTCAGAGCCACATGAGTCCAATTTCATAAGTGATTGCATTACCTCCAGTCCCTTGAAAAAAAAATCTTACTTACACACCATACAGTACACACTGTAGACCTTCCATCAGCTGCATTCACTCAGATTGAAAGTAAGGTTTTTATTCTGAATGTCATACTATCTCGTAATTATCTTGCTGAACCGAAAAGTCAGAATCCTTCCAATGACGAGTTCTGCTATGTGATGTTCAAAGCCATTTAAAAGAAGGGACATTTGAGACACAACATTTTCAAGCAAACAGTGGAAGTAATAAAATGCAAGCTGCAGACTTCCAGTGATTAAACACGCTGTTCATGATGCATTTATCGTAAAGAGGTAACGCTTAGCTTTTATTGCAAATATTCAGTCAACCCAACAGAAAATGCTTACCGGTGCTTAAAGATCCCATATTATGCCCTTTTTGGGGTTCGTATATTTAATCTGTGTACCTACTTTTGTACGTTCACAATAGCTAAAGTTTGAAAAAAGTGTCTGTTTTCATGTACTGCTCCTCCTTGCTCCCTCTACGCTCTGAGTCCATCAGCTACACTCTGTTGAGCCCACAATGTTAGACCCCACGTGGGCCAAGTCTGCTTTGATTGGTCTGCCGATCCGCTCTGTCGTTATTGGTCAGTTGCTCAGCACGCTTCTCTGAAATTTCAACATGAGCTGCTGGGCTTGCCACAACAAGCCAATGGGCTTAGATCAGTGATCTCACTCTGACAATGACGCCGCACTGACACATTTTTATCGAGGGGGGCTAGAACCGAGCGTTACATGCAGCTAATGCTACAGCTAACAGGAGGACGTAGGAGAAGCCACGTTTCCGCGGACTTTGAATTTTTGCACATAGATGTGCCTAAACATGCACAGGACACTTGGAAAACACACTAAAGTACATATAAAACCAGAAAAATCATAATATGGGACCTTTAAAACAGATACAGATAAAGCCTTAATGACAGCTTGCATAGCATGAATCAAATACCTGCAAATCTAATGATATTCTCATGATAGTCAGCCCTACTTCTGTTTAGTGCTAAACTCACATGTGAGCACACTCAAATAATATATGTGGTAAAAGTTTAAACAAGCATAAATAAACAAGTTCTTCTAAATTTGTATGGTTGCATGCTGAGGATAGAACACTGAGGACACTGAGCATGTCGCTAAAACACAGCTTGTCGTAAACCAACCAGGAGAAAAATGGGAGCGCTCCTGCTGCTCACAATTGGAGGATTGTTCTTTAAAATATAATCGTCATATATCTACAAGTTTTTACAAGAATTCGTCAAAATCAATGTCAGCATGGGAGAGCATAAAAAAGGTTGCACAACATGTGACTGAATCTAGTCCATGACCCCTCACCTTCATTTTATCACAGGTAAAATCTAACTGAAACATCATGCTTGTTGTCCCAGTCCCTCCATCCATGGCCCCTCTGGAAACACAAAGACACACACCATCTTATCACATCCTGGTATCGTCTAATCTTATTGGCTCCAGTAAGCAAACAGGCTAATCTTCTCTCTCCCTCGTTAAGGACACAGTGTGTGGCATTCAACATAAACTTGAGTACTGCCCAAATGGCAACCCCCCCCCCCCCGATGTCTACCATCTTCTGAGACCATGTGACCAAGATGCTTCAGCAGATCTAGAGGCTGAACGAGAAAGATCTGTGTTAAATCTCTGGGGAGACAATGTCAAACATTCATACAGTTAGATTTAGTGTAATGGGAGGAGATGCTGACTGGAACTTATGTCATGGATCCCTTCGAGTCCCACAACCACTTCCCTTTGTTATTGTGTCTAACAGGCCTCAAAGACCCCGCCTTTCCCTTCTTGTGTGTGTGTGTGAGCCCATCAGCCTTTTTAAAAGAGCTTTACAAGTTTTTCACCCCCATACAACACACAGACGTGCAGAGGTGGGCGTTGCAGTTAAATGGCCCAATAAACTGTGAAAAGATCCCTTCAGAGAGCAATCACAGGCCGAGTGTCCCAACAACCAAACCTCGCCCAGTCTGACAACAACAACAACACTGCCCTTTCCTGTCCTTAAACTCTGGAAAAAAAGCGAGACAAACTTTAGCTATACATTACAGGTTTGCGTTTTCATTAAATACATTTTTTAATGAATACACAAATTAAAAAAAAGACCTATCTTTGTAAAGTTGGCAAAATTTTCTCATCATGTCTCCCACCGAAGCCGTTAAAAACATCAATAAGCAATAAAATGGAAAACTCGTCTTGAGCCACCAATCAGTTTACAGCTCATTGATTGGTTCACAACAATAAAACTGCCCAAATCTGAAGGGATTAGGTAAATATTTAATCAGACCTATTGACAGTTCAGTGTCTCAAAGTGCTTGTGTTTAAATATTAAGCATAGTAGGAGGAAAACACTAAAATCTGGACTGTGCCCTCTTTGTAATCCACGTTTCAGAAGCCATGTTGTTGGCAATTCTGAGTCAGATAAACTAAATCCTTCTTTATCATTCATTATATATTGGCTTTTTGAATGCTATATCTAACCATGAACAATACTCATAAGAACAGTTCAGGTAGAAAGCCAAAACGACCGAAGAGGATTCAGCTTAAACTTCGAGCAATGAAACACAGACAGGCTTTGTGTTGACTCATATCACCATGGAAACCTTTACTGTGGCAGCAACCTGCCACATGCAATACAAAGCTGAAGCTAAAGAAAAAACAGCAGCAGAAGAGTAATATGGGTATCTGTGATCCAGCTATAGCCTTGGGACTCATTTTGCCATAATCATCCCTTTGACATTTAACATATGTTGGCAAGAAAGCACAAACAGGCTGTGACTAAGAGCCTCAAACGCGCTTTAAAAGAGCTAAAAAACATCTTTGTGGTAACCACAGATATTGGCCACAAATCCCTGCAGCTGCTATGTCATTAAATTATGTTTCTACCATATGATTCACAGGAAAAACAATCTGAATTGTGGTCAACCTCATACAACCACAAACAAAAGACCTGGTACTGAAGTAGTGTGCTTTTCTCATGAAAAAGGAAATATGCTCGACCAGGTGTTTACCAATGTGCAGGTAGACAGGCCTTTACTGCAAAGCCCAAAGTGCTGTGTGTCACTTGATACCAACACATTGTAGTGCCAGCACAACACTTTATTTTCCAATCTCTTTACCTCGTACCTTTTCAGAACAGGACACACCCCAACATTTCTGTCTCTCGTCTGCTTTCATGACCATGAACATTACGCCCACAGCCTGCCAGACACCTGGTTAGTCCCAATCATTTAAAAAATACCTTTCCTTTGTTAACGGGCACATGTGTTTTCCTCACTTCTTTAAGAATCCCTGCTATGTATAAGGTACTTTAAACCCTACATATCATCTTAATTCACGGTCTTAATGTTTGGTTACAGAGACAAAAATGTGGGATTTACAGACAGATTGGAAAAGGGAGTAGTCAACATTTTCTATTAAAGTCTCTTGTTCAAGTTAACTATAGGGGAAAAGAATAAGCCAAGTCAATGCCAGATGTTCTGCAAAAACTTGCTAACTACTTTTCTATGAATCACAATGAGATTTATGAACCAAATGTCTGTAATGACTGTTTTCTTATATACTGTATTTTTTTTAAACACTGAAGGCCATCCATTGCTTCGCATGGTCTTTCACTTTAAAATGAGAAGAAAAAAAATTTCCTATTAATAATCAACAGTCAATTTCAAAATTTGTATTCACCGTCTATTTTTAATCAGCCGGACTTCAGATCTAAACAAAGTCACAGCTACTTTCTAGTGTGTATGCTTGAAAAAAACGACAACTACATAATGTTGCTCTGGTTGCTGATTCTTAACTGGAAGTCAATGATTTCCTGATTTTGTGAAGACTTTTTCTGGCTCTGAATATTTTCTTTTGTGGGTTGGTTTTAATTTATTGCCCGATACCAGTATGTGTCAAACACAAGGTGTTCAACAAGGTGTAATGCTTGGCCCAGTCATGTTCACTGTTTAAACATCAGTAAACTTTCCTTGGTTTCACTGTTTAAGAGATGATATAACTTAATAGTGCTTGTACACGTTAGTCCTGCACTGCTTGTGTCGCTCAGAAATAAGCTTGAGCTTGAACTTGAACTTGAAAAGTTTTCACAGTTTCATTATTGTCAAAGATCTAGGTATTTTCACCCTCCTCCATGTAGCTTTTCCCCACTGACACCACACAACCAAAACATATGCTCACAATCTCAGTGGGTTTCTAGCAGATCCACACTCCTTAATCAAGAGTGATGGCAGTCAGGTTGCTGGCAGATGAGACCCATTTCCTCTAATTAAACCTAGCTCAAGCTACAGTGGATTCCTGCGTTTGTTATCCCAGTATTTAGAACAGAGCTCCTGTCCAGTGTCTGCAAAAAGATCCATTACATTTAAAATGCACCCTACCTGGTCAGCACAAAGCTCAGTGTTGGTCCTTGAAAGCATCTTTCACTCTTGAACTGCAACAATAACACAGCACTCTGCTATCACAGAACCAATGTTGGCATACCGTTGCATTTATCACTGCTAAATGAAGCAAAGAAAACATCCTGTCAGGAAAGGGAAGAGTAATAGTAATACCAAATTTAATGTAATATAGCTTCTCTTTGTGTCAACCCATTCATCTGACCAGAGAGTGAATGAATATAAGTCCCACGAGGGAAACCCAAGCAGCTGCTGACAGGGTGTATAAGCTGATGGATACAGAGGAAACTCCTCAACTGTTATTGTTGGCAACGCTCCACTCCAACGCTACGGGTGAGCCCAATATTTGGGTCGATAAAGAGGCCAAGATGCCTGATTTGCACCAAGGGTGAGCTTCCTGCTCAATGGAAAAGGATGTGGCTAACAAATGATGTGCCGAGTGGCATGCACACACATGTGTAGACACTGTGGAGGGTCATGTCTGAGAACAGAGGTCAAGGTTTCTCATATCTGAACCGTATAGGCCTACTAAAACATTTTTACAAGTGTAGGTAATAGTAATACATTCGAAATGAAAGGACGTACCCTTGGCATTGGTCTGTAAAAGATAAAAAGGAGCACTGCTTGTTTAATGGAACTGCAGATTGAATTGACTTACCAACAATACACTTTCAAAAGCAATTTCAAACTTCAAGTAAGCTGATTTTCTTCATTATATTAAGTCAAATCCTTTCATGTTACATTTCAATTAATCTTCAGGCAACTGTTTATTTAGCATGAATAATTGAATAGGCTTTGATCAAAGACATCTATCAATAGCACCCCCACACTGTTTAGTCCCAGCACATGGGATGTTTTATTTGGTATATGGTCCTCTTCTGTTTTTACAAGAACAAGATCGCACTAACCGCTGTCAAAATCCAGACTCTTCATCATTTTCAGCCTGGAAAACTACAGCGTGTATTTTGTTTGACAGCTTAATGTTTTTATATTGATGTTGTTGAATCAGTGTCAAGGGAGCTGGAGAGCGATTATCTTTAACCAATATTGTTTGAGATCAGTTATCCATGACGGAGCAGGAGCTGATCCCAAACAACTGTGCGCCTGAGGAGTCCGTTCATTTATCTGTTTAACCAGAAATAAAATACAGAGAAGCCACATTCAGACTACTACAGGGATGATCAGTAAAGCTTAAATAGCCTAACCAAACATTTTTACAAACATCTGATCCTTAAATTTACAAAAAAAACAGTAAAGTGTGTAAAAATCGTCATTAATACACTACGATTTGTTCGTTTAAAGTAGGCTAATTAACGTTTAAAAGAAGCTGAAAGTGAAAGATTGATATGGATAGAAATATATGGATCGATATATAACATTTTCAAAAATTAGCTTAAAGTAATGAATAAACAACTATAACTAGCTAAAAGCATTGAATAAAAACTTAAAATAGCTGTATGCTAGATGTAGGCGAATGTATTAAAAGTCTGTAACGCAAGCTAAGTTGAAATGGTTTGCTAAAAGTAATAATGCATTGACATGTTTCTTAGCTTAGTCTAATAAAAGTGTAAAGTACTGAAAACTGTTTTTAAATAGCGTGCTAAAACAATGAAAGTTGTTAGCTTAAGAATAAAGATGAGCTAAATTAATGCTAAACATATAGCTGTTAGCTAAAATAAGTCTCATAACTAGACAGCCGAAATTGGGAGCTAAAAATAGCTGTTGTAATAGTATCCAAAAGTAACGGATAAACTGTTGAAAAAGCTGTTAGCTTGGAGTAGGCAAGTGGATATACAATAGTAAGCAAAGTAACAGATGAAATATTAACAGAAACTAATGGGTAAATGGTTTAAATACTCTTAGCTGAAATAGATAAGCTAATACAATTGTAAACTTAAAGTTAAAAAAGGGAATCATTTAAATAATTACTATGGTATTTGAAAGGGTATTAATCTAATGTGATTAAAGTAATGATTTGAAAACATCAATGTTTTGCCATTCCAATAATTCAATAGTAAAAGACAACATTAACCACTTGCATATATGAAATATTTGACATTACATTGATTATAATTTACATGGAGGATGATTGGATTGTGTTGCCAGACTTAAAATGTTGGTAACTTCTGTTTAAACTTCTAACAAAGGCTGAACGTCTGTGAGTGAAAAACACCTGGATACTGTATTGATGCATGTTTTTATGTGTTTTGGCTAACAAGCACTCTAAAGCTGTGTGACCTCAACGTAGCTTGTTAGGAAGAAAGGTTGTAACCTTTGACCTGTGCTGCTTAGTTAGGACAGGGTGGGCCATTTAAAGCTGGTATGGCCCTGCTAGGGGGTGTCATGGTTAATAAGCCAACATCTGGAAGAGTTATGACCATTAGAGAAGCGCTTTGAGACTTTGACAAAACACCCTCATGAAAGCAGACACCCCCAGTGTGAAACTGGGACACTTTCAAGTGAGAAGTTAGGAGCAGAAATGAGGCTCTCTGAGCCAGCGAACTCAGGAAATGATCTCAAGAGTAAATGAAGCATTTCAGGAATGCCTCACGTAGATGGTATGGCGAGTTAAATGAAACATACCATTGAAAAAGAAAACTTGGCTTAAATAGTACAGCATAGCTTTGCTCTAGCGATCCAGACCTACCAGGTCCTACAATGGTCAAAAAGTGTTTTTCAAGGAGAAAGTGAGAGGTCTGTCCAGAGGACTCATTCATGTCCATGTTCAAGAGGACAGTTTACAGAGGTTGATTGTAGGGAGGATACAGGACACCTCATTACACCACTGGCTGACTCCATATAAATGTTTCATGCTCATCTTGCTGGAGGGACAATAGTCAGACTCTAAATAATGCAGGACCTGCTAACAGTCGTTATGAAGCCTCTGGTTTCAACAAGAGTGCCTGGTTAGCCTTGATACTGTCAGAAAGAATTTATTCAGACTGTCGAACTAGGCTATTTGGAAATGCACCAACTAAATTTCAAGCTAGATGACAACTGTGGAACTAAAGACAACAGACAACTAACTTAGCTTCCCTGGCTCCTGCAAAATTTGACACATTATAAGAACTTTAAACTTTACAAAATAACATATCTGGAACTCCTTCATGCAACTTTGTAAATCAAATATTTTCTACCAGTTAGATTTATTTCATGAAAAAATTGCAGTTGGGACCTCAGAGGGAACATTATGTGAAATAAGAAAGAAATTGGAAAAAACATGTTTAAAAATCGTTTCATGTAGTTTTTGACACCTTCGAGACCAACTTTAAACAGCACCAGTTGAGAACCACTGCTCAAAACCATATCTGCGTCTGATTATCAGGACTAGTCAGGGTACAGTATAAATGCAGACATGCTAAATATTTCTGTTCTCACCAATAGGGATTTCCTTTCTACTTGTACTTATCATGAATTAAACTATTTTGCAGTTAAACTTCGGCGTGACTTCGAAAACAACAACTAAGGAAGAGGAGGGATGAAGAGATAATTTCAGAGATTGAGAAACACCCTGCAGACATTCACAAGTTGAAGTGGAAAGGTCAACCTCAGTACCAGCAGGGCCCATTCCCACAAGGATAACAACACATTCTGTTCATACTAACTCTTCACCCTGTCTGTCAAGTTCTGCCTAACCTCAGCACCATCCCAATCCTCTATTAATCTTCCTCATCTCCCCAACACCTCCTTTTTCTACAGAGGACGCTCAGAGGTGACTGACAGAACAGTCTGTCTTCACTCAGGCTCTGATAATCAGTCAAATCAAACAGGAACTAGTGTATTCAACTAAGGGTCTTTAAGTTTACAATCTTTATCTCCAATTTACAACACTAATTTAAACCACATCTGGAAGCTTTAAGCTGATCTTTTAAACCTGTTCCTTAACTTTCCATCAAACAAAGCCCTCTTGCTAGTAAAGTCACGTCTCAGCCTTGCTCTGACCTGGAGAAAGGAAATAGGGTTGTTCAAAATTCACTGTAGCCCATAACTCATAACATTTCTGTTTTCTAGCTGACATATTTATATCAGGACGATGTCAAGGCCTCTAAGTCCGTGCCGGATATCAATCCAGGGGTCTGACTTCCACACTCCCTCGCTGGCCATGAAAGTAGAGGGACATTAATCCTGGGTAAGAGAAAAGTGGCGGTGGTCGGCAGGCAGTCACTCAGTGATTCACTGCTGACCAATTCTCAGTGAGAAGGCAGTAAAGCAGTTTCTGAAAGGCTGCCAGCGCTGATTTCCATACAAATTGCTGTGGTGTGAGGTGGAGGGTGTGTGAAGGAGGAGAAGCAGGTGACAAGTCCACACACAAACATGTTTGCTGACAAGTTTCCGGTGTGAAGCTCAAACACAATGACTGATCGATTCCTGCCTTGCATTCAACTGCAGAGGTTAAAAGTAGTGAAGAACAGGATTTCCTGAGAAGAGTTAGAAGAAAAAAGATGATAGGTGTGTGTTCAGGGGCAGCGTGCAGCTGTTTTCCCTGGCGTGGCCCAACTGCAGCAATGACTTATGCAGGGTTGGTATTAGGGCTGGGAAATATATCGAGTTTTTAAGATATATCGATATATTTTCAAACAAGATATAGGGTTAGACAATATCGTTAATATGGATATAGTTTATGTTGCATTAAAATAACATTACAGAGGTGCCAGGTCACCTTTACCTCATCTCACTGATGATGACTGACTGTCTGTCCCTCTTAACCCTGCTCCTCCTCTCTCTCCTTTATTGTATTTAAGGAACATTTTTATTTTATAATGTTACTTTTTAAATTCACAAATAGGTAGTTTATTTTCCATATGTTTTCACTGTTAATAAAATACATATCGATATATATCGAGTATCGCCATTCAGCTAATCAATATCGAGATATGAGTTTTGGTCCATATCGCCCAGCCCTAGTTGGTATTACATGTGTGTTCACACATAAGAATGCATAGCATTTATTTACTGTTTATATCGCCACTAGTCAGTTCTACTTTACCCACTTACATTACAGTAACAGAGTGATAACATGTAAATCTTTAGAGCTCAATTCTTAAAGGGCTCAAAAGGAAAATGTTAATACTAAGTAAACATTTAAAGGAAATGTGCTAAAACAGTTTTCAAAGGTGACTCTGGCCACTGCTGTCCATCCCCTGAAACCCCTGTGTATTTTTTACCACATATCACACACAACAGATAAAACATTATGAAACAAAAATATATCAAAATGAAATTCATTAGAAAGAGAAACTTGCATGTAATCACTTTTTTCAGTGTTTTGAATTGATTTTAAGATAGAATGAGAAAAGACTAAAAAAAATCTCCCAAACTTCACTTCAGTTATCTCTGCACAGAAACAAAGAGTGGACATTTTACTCAGATGATTTGAACTTTTTTTTTTTAATTATAGTTTGTATTTTTGGACTTAAATTGGACACTTTTGTGTTAAATTTTTATAATAACATGTTTGTGTTTTTACAATTTTTACAAAAGTATCTGTTTTTCTTTTTAAGTAGGCCTATTGTTAAAGTGTGACCTTGACGCCTCTATCCAACTGTTTCTTCATGCACGTTCAACTTTACGCTGATGCAGTGGATAGTCAAAGCTCAACTCCACCTTTGGCTAGCATACAGTTTGTTTGCTTGGTTGAATCTCTGGGTCAGAAACTGTCTCACAGCAGGTTGGCATGTTAGCATCCCCCCCACCCCTCACCCCATCCCGCAGATGCTCCACGCCCTCCCACATCTCCCCTTGTGTGGTCTCTTCTTCCCTTCCTTCACATCACATTCCTCCCTTCACTTGTCTGTGCACCGCTCAATCTGAGAGAGCTGACATACCGATACAATGTCAACAGAGGCAAGGAGTGCAATCCAGACTAAATAACCCTCAAACAAAGAGAAACAAATTATTGGAAAGTTGGACTTAGAAACCCGGGCAAGGCAGCTGGACCGAGTGGCAAATTCAGAGCCAATGTGTGTGCTGCTGGGTCACTGTTTCAACAACCAAAATGAACATGCTACAGCTGAACTAACATCCAAACATTGGGATAACAGCTTCTGACTATTTTGCATCCTGTGGTATAATTTCTATGTTGGAGATGGTGACCATTACGTAAACTCCTCAGTTTCTGCATTTACAAGAATCTAAAATAAAGCATCTTTCTACCAAAACATGTGAATAATCTGCTTCTAGATATCACCGTCACAAAGTCTGAAACCTCTGCATGGTTGTCATTTACTCCAGCAGTGGGCCTGTCATGCATTTACAGCCCATGAGATCATGCTATAGGAGGAGACATAAAGGTTCCCATTCATTGTATCTTCAAGCAGTTGCTTTAAAACACATCTGTGTTGGAGAAGAGCAATTAGAAGTAATTACATGGTATACAGAGCTTTGTTAACGAGCTTTGGTAAACATATCACAGCATTGACAACAAAGGCAGGCCGACTGGTCCTGAAATCCAATTAAACGCACCAGACAATGATAGGGGGAGGTAAAGGAATATCAGCAATACCAATTAAACTGATGCTGTGTGCAACACATGTGTTGCTGAAATGTGTCTGTGTTTTGGTAAGCTGGAGAAATTGCTATTGCTACTCAAGCATGGCAACAATTTGTGGTTTCTATTTAGTTGGAGAAGGGTTGTTGTAGAGAGGTGCAAGACAGAAAGCTTGCAGACTCTCTCAACGCCACACTATGCTTAAATAACATTTACACACTCTCAGCGTACGCCTATGTGTAAAAAAGATTTGTTCAAATAATGCCTCTCTTTATTAAAGGAGTTGTGTATGTTAAAAAAAAGGAGAAAAGTCATGTTGTTTCAGGAATTTAAACAGATGCGTCCTTTTTTGTTTTGATATTTCTTTATAAGTTTCATCATTTTGCAGCATCCAGGAAACAAGTGACTGATAGAAACATACTTTTTAAGAGTCCAAATCTGTTGATAAAATAGTGTTGAAACTAAAAAATACTCCACCTTTTGGGTAAAAGCAAAAAAGAAGTCTGACATGGTGAAGATTGAGGGTTAGAAAACCTGGTCCCTGATCAAGGTTTATGACTTTCACACATTTGTGTCAGTGTGTAAAACAGTGTTACTGATCGTGTGACTCTACAGTGCCCTCCCCCCCCCCCCCTCCTCCTAAATACACTTACATGTTGTGTGAGAGTGCAGCTCACTACAGTATTTTATTTCCTGTGCCATCAGCAATGACATGCTGCTCTTGTTCATTTGCATTGCAGCCTTCTTTTCTGTCACAGGAGTTTTGATACCTATCTGCACTTCAGCAGCTCAGGAAAGTTGTTTTACAAGATCTGATTGATTCATAACAATACTTTATAAAATCATTTCTGTCAGTGCATTGACAAGACTGATGCTACATACCGACAGCTTTGATGATAAATCCCTTTGGTGACCTCAGAGCTCTGCGCATCCACGCTTCTCTCAGCACCTCCAGGTTGTTTGCGTTGCCGTGAATGAAAAGCACAAAATTTTCCATCCATCCCTGAAAGTACACTTCAGCTATGGCCTTGACGAGTCTCTTATTCCAGAAACTGCGCACGTTTTGCGCTTTAAAGTCCGCAAAAATCTCCTGACCGCTTGTGGTAGTATTGGCGTTAAGTTTCCCTCCGCCGGCGCGCAAACTCTCTTCGTCCGGACCAAGGACTACGGCGAGTGAGGCGGCAGCGAGCTGGACAACCCGCTGCTGGTGAGACATTTCTAACGCCTGTATGGTCTCTAGGAGAGAGCTATCATACCAGGGGGGAAAATGCACTTGTTAAAAGACACTTGTACCCTCTGAAGATTCGAGCAAACTCCGCGTTTTGAAGCGCATTCCTCCACTGTGCGTCTGAGTCCCGCAGCGAGTGAACCGGAGGCGAACAGAGCGTCCGACTGGTTTCTCTCGGCTTCCAGGGAAACCAGTGACGGTGGCAGTGAGGAGGAGGGCTCACCAGACTGCTGCTGCTGCGGCTTGGTCACACAGGTAGACCTCCCACTGTTTGTGCACCAGTCTGTGCATGTGAGTGTGTTTGTGTGTTGCTGCTGTCCAGCAGAAACCTGACTGCAGGTGCTGTTTCATTCACAATAAAGCATATTAAGATTTGATTGTGTATAATGTTTATTTTTGCCTGTTTTATTGTTTGATTAGATCAAATGCAACCTATTTGCATCATTTTTTCCATGAAAGAAAAAAAAAGATCAAATCTGGCCCCAAACCAATGAAAGGTGTTAATTAGGAGAGTCAGGAGAAATTGTAAAATACTTCCTGCATGCACAGAACATAGAAACACACACTAACATCAGAGGAAGCATGTGGACTGAGGTGTCACTGCATGCAGCTTCTGTTTAATGACTAAGTATGAATTTTTATTTAGTCTACTTCCCTTTTTGACGCTGTATGAATACAAACACACAGGACCAAGGCGGAGACAGACAGGGAGGAGATATTACAAGAAACCTTAAATAATACCAGCCTTCAAACAAAGTAGTCAAGTCAAGAGTCAAGAGAAAGTATTCCAATAATCAGAGTATCAAATAAAAGTTCATAAATGTCTCAAGAATAAAATGACTGGATATTTGTGAATGGGTGTGTGTGTTTGGGAGAGTATATGTGTGTTTCCTTAAAGGTCTAAAAAAAGATAAAGCATAACTGTATACAGTATAAACATGGACACAGTCTCAGTGACGTCAAACATCAGGAGCGGACTTTAGAAGCCCATTGGTGAAGTTCGGCGTATTGGAAATGCTGTCTTCGGTCAACACAACCTATAACAGGCAGGACTTAAGCCTCATGACAAGCAGCTACAACACACTCGCCTATACATCAGACCAGCCACTCCCATAATCATGACTAACTCTTATCCTTCATAAAATCAAAACAGACAAGTGGTGAGCGGTGTGCCGATAAAGAAATTTGCAATTTGTTTAGTTTTGTTTTTTTGAACCAGACTGTAAACATATTTATTTCTGGATTTCTTTGAGTGTGTTGGAGCGTTTGCAGCCAGCCTCGTGTTGTCCCTCAAGTTTTTTGCACTCGACTCTTGCATGTGTTGCCGCTTGAGATAAAGCTAAAAAAAATAAATAACATGAAGTGAGAAAGAAGCATGACACTCACTCGTCTCCTCAGTTGCCATGCCAAAAATTAATATTCACATAGGCACCATAACTAGTTAGGTTTTATGGTATACCAGGAACTCATGAGAGAAAATATGTATTCCCCTGGAAAACAGAAACTTGAAATATTGGGTTTCACAATAATAACTTAACAAGAGGATACTCTTTTTCAATAAAAGCGTAGGAGCCTCAGGGAGCACATTTGCCACTAAAATGAGAACCATTCCTCCCAGTGCTCTCAGAGGAGGGACCCCATTAGTCCCAGCTTTTACTGACATGTAACAGGCTGAAGTCTGAGGCACAGACAGACACACACACACCTCATATATCACAGCTTCAGACTCAGTCCACTGGCTTTAGTTTCAGGAGCACTCAGGCCCCTGAGAGGCCGGGGGCCAGTCTGGCCTCAGTGTGGTTTTAGAGGCCGTGCGGGAACAGGATATTGCGCTTCCTCTGTACATGAAAAGAATACATCACCTCAGTCACACAGGGTGAATTATGTGCAGTCAGTCTTAAAGAAGCAGAGTGTGGATGGAATTGGAGTTTGAGGGACAACTTGCAAAGAGCCGGTGTGGGATAAAAGATGCATGACATTGAAGTGATATCAATCTGAGGGATTTTGTGGGGTATGATTTCTGAAGCTTTTGAATATTGACGATTTAGAAGATCTCTCACAAAGAGAACAGACTCACACTGTGCAGCCATATTTTCCTCACACACAAAACGTTATTAAAGCTCAAGAGGATATTCCAAAGATACAAAAAAACAGATTGCAATAAGACATCAATCATATTTCATCGTCATAGTCATACATGATCATATACTAAACTACAACTTTATTATTAGTAGAAAGGATCTGCAGCAGTCATCGAGATGCAACAGAACAGGGAGACAACATCAGAAATATAAATACAGACATACTGAAAATCCACAGCTCAAGTGAAAAACAAAGATACTTCAACCACACTGAGACAGGTCAGACACAGCACATTAATGCATAACCTAAGAGCAAATAATTGAAACAAGCCTGCATGGAAAACATAGGAAATGATACAGTCAGAAAGTGTCACATAAGATGCATGTCCATGGGTGACTGGTTGTGATAATGCACCAAAAAAGACGTTGAAGAGGAAGACTGCAAGCAAGTAAACGTGGGTGTAGCCATTTTTTTCATTAATTTATGTATTTATTTGTACGTTTCATTAGGAAGGAGATTAGTTCAACATGTTTGTCTGTCCTCCAGGATATACACAATGCATATTTGAGGGTATAAGTGAATGTAAACAACTTTTGTTTATTCACCAGAAAAACTCCACAGGGCAACTTTAAAGAGTTTCTACCCATCTGCATCACACACACACAAATCACACACAGAGACTGATGCATTTCATTGATGGGTCTATGAACAGTTAGACAAGATTACAGCAAATTGAAGGTGTTGTTAATGAATTTACATAATCTGCTTCTGTTTATACATTTCAAGCTGAACAGGGTCAGATTTTGAGCAGAAGAGTTGATCTGTGAGAGATGGAGAGTAGGTTAAAAGGAATAGTCTGTCACCGCCTTTACTCTTAACAATTTATGTTGGAGAAGGGGGTAAAATGTCCATAAACAAGGCAACATGTCTGCTTTAATCTGACCCCCTTTAAAGGCAAAAACAATGTGCCAAACACTGGTTTTGCTGAGATTTTTAAATCAATGCTGTTTGAAGTAAATAATGTTGAGAGCAAGTGCAAAAGTGTATTTCCCAATAGATGTATGTCACTTTGGACAAAATCATCTGCTAAATGAAATGGTAACACTGTACCATCATTATTAGTTCTCTTTGAATTTAAATAATCTGAAACTCTTTTTTAAATGTGTAAATAACCAATAACCACTGTTTTCTGAATGAACCATGAGGCATCAGAGCTCTCAAAGTCCTCTTTTGGTCCGTCTCCTTTCTCTGCAAAGGGGGCAAAACTTAGGAACTCTCTACCTACCCCCTTTAAAACTAGAGACCACCAGCAACACTTTGAACTGAGGACTCAAACAATGGCTCAAATCCAAACAACAGTGCTGCCATGACTAGCGTACAACTGGTTGGTTGTCTGATCAAGCTGCCTTTGTTTTATAGCTTTTATATATATATATATATATATATATATATATATATATATATATATATATATATATATATATATGTTATTTATTGCTTCTCTGTTGTTATTGTATTATTATTGTTAATTTCATAATTTCTGTATTTCTCTCATTATTTCTTTCGCATTATATGGAAGTGTTGGATGGAGGACAGTTTGTAGCTAAAATGAATGAAGGGAAAGAGCAATGGGAGTGAAAATGTCCTCAGTCAGACTGAATAAAGGTTACAATCTCAAAACCTGCGCCTGAAACCTTGAAAATGTGAGAACCAGAGATATCAGCGATGATGAAAAACGTTTCTTGTTTTTCAGATTCCTTTGTTTAGAAAAACGGTGCTTTGTGATGACAATCTGTGACTACTTCTGGTGCATAAATCATGTACTAAACACACAATACATTCTTAGCGCTGTGTGCGTTGCATGGATGTTTGCAGAAATGCTCCCATTGTTTGATACAGTAAACTTCCTCCAGATAAAAACATCGGCACACAGTTTGTTTTATCAGAGCGTGGACAATGGGAGTCGACCCACAGACCTGAACCACATTTACAATGTGAGGGCTCTTTCTTCCAAATGTTTAGTCTGCCGGTTGGACTGATTATCAAGAAGCAAAGTTCACCGAGGTACTATAATTACGTGAATTCCTGCTCTCAGGCCCCTTGATTTTCAATTAGCATACCACTATGTATCTCTCTCTCTCTCTCTTCTGTGCACAGAGCAATTTTAAAGTTGTCTCAAGTTTCTCTGAAGGGCCAACGACCTTGAAGTGATCACTGTGTATATTTTGAATATGATAATTTTAGTGAACCGCAATCCTGAATCTAAAGTTTGAGTCTGTACAAACTGAAACATCTGGTCCTGCTATAAGAGCTTGGCTTTTGGGAAACATTGTGACTAAAACGGCCCCAGAGGGTTTCCCCCCTTTACCTCCATGCCAAGAATAAATCTGACCCAAGTGGTCCCCAAACCTCAGCTGGATTCCTGCACATGAGCCTGGAAGTGTACGGTAAAAGATCTGCATCAATAAAACCTTCACTTGTGTAAGTCTAACATGTGTCTCTCCTCTTTGTTAGGGTTAGGGCGGCGGTGAGGAATTTAAATCTGAGTCGTAACATGGAGGAAACAGAAAGGGTCAGTGCTTCCTCACATGGTGGAGGTCAGAGGTCCTTAGAGGGTCAGGTGTAGGCCATTTGTTCGCTAACCTGTCAAAATGGTATTCCAGAAAGGATATCAGGATTTAGACAGCGGAGAAAGAAGCCAAACAGCTATGATTGATTTCTTGTATATTTAGCCGTAAATGCTATTTCTCATCAAGGCATATATATTTGGTTGCCTCAGCCCTACATATCCAAAGAGCTAGATCAACAATTTAGGAATTCTGCATGTGTGCTGTCCTGCCTTGAGTTAGATTACAATCTTCAACACAGACCAAATATCTGGCAAGTACGTACAGCTACAAACGAACAAACATAGGCCTAACGTCATGAGTTTGGGCACAAGCAGGTTGGCATGTCACAGTGACCAGGATAGTGTTTTGGTTACTAGATTGTCAAATTATCTGGTTATCATGAGAAAACAAACTTTATCTTGAGACAACAAGAAAAAAAGGGGGGAGCTCTTGGGAAAACAACCGAAATGGCTCATTAGTGCTGGAGAATTGAGTAAATAAAATGTATGGATGCCACGTATAGTTTGGGTACAAAATGTAAAGAGAAATACTTAAAGTAATTTCTTAAATTTAACAACCATATTTTCTGCAATGGTTGTCAATGGAGAAAACGTTTTCCGTCATTTTGTTGCAGTTAAAGCCGCTGAGGAGAAAATCTGTCATTGTGGCGCTGAATGCTGTTCTCCTGCGGTCTTGAAGATCTGTAACCGTTGCGTCCTTTTAACGTCATCTCTTGCTTTATGAGCAGCAGCAGTAGAGAAAGGAAAGCCATTTTTACACACAGAGACTTTCTTAGAACTTAAAGATAATCGTGGTTAGATGTTTTAACTTTGGCTGCTTTATACTAAAACTCACTCACTCCCAGCTCAGGCTTTAGAGGAGCTTTCTTTTAGCTTTTAGAAATAATTGTTCCCCCCCCCCCCCCCCCAAAACTAAAACTTCAAGGTTCAGAGGCTGGACTTAAAAACATAAACGTAAAGCTCAGCCAAGGAAGCTGACATTAATGTATTCTCTTAGACCAAAATATAATTCTTTCATCAATCCTCCTTGTTAAAATCTTTTTTCTTCATCCACGTCGGAGTTTTCTTTTTTGAATCTTTAAGCCTGAGTGAACATGCCCCGGCATCAGCCCTGGTACTCTGTTATTACAATTTCATTATTTCAGTACTCTGCCATCGCAGCCGAGATCAAAGGACGCCCTGGCTGCTTTTTGGTTCAGTCTCGGCTGTGTTTACAGACATTTAAGACAGTAACGTATGCACACTCGAGTGCGCAGGAGCACAAATCAATGCACATCTTAAGTGAAACCTGCAGGAGCGTACCACTTTACAGAGCCGGTAGGCAGCCAGACAAAAATAATGATAGTGGATCTGCCATAAAACATGATTACTTAAGTCTGGATTATAATTGAGTCATGTTGTTTTAATAAGTCTAGGACGGAGAGAGAATCCAGAAAAGCACTTTGCTCTCAGAGGGGGAGGGGCTGAGCTTTTTAGAAGACATTTTAACAAAGAGGAAAGAGAGAGATTTAAAGCTACTTTGAGCTCTGTGTGGTGTGTTAAGGTGGTGAGTGATGGTTTACACCCACATCCTCATGAACCACTCACACACACACTCTCACACACACACACACACACACACACACACACACACACAAACACAAAGACCCTGTGGACATGCTGGAGATCACAGCCATGTGAGAGAAGTCTACAGCTGCACTTTGAGGTTGTGTGAGAGCACATGAGGGTCGGTTGGTTCAGTCTCCTCTTTCTTCAAAACTTTCTTCGTTTGGTGATCTATCCTCGTACACACCGAGGAGTTCACAGGTGCAAACAAGTCTCATCAAACACTGACCTCCCTAAAGCCATAACACTGTGTTTTAGTACAAGTAGCTCTCTGTGCTCCTGTGTGATAGATTTCTCACAGCCTTAAATAGTGACTGAATACACAAAACTGAAGATATAGGGTTGGTTAATGTTTCCTGAAGACACAATGTTCTACATTTATGAAAAGTAGTGATAAAATAATTGACTTAATCTACTTAAAAAGCCTTGTGAGTTTCTTTGTGCCATCAAGCTGCTACCAAGGCAAGAACAGATTCATGGCAGTGATGTGTTTTGCATTTATTTGGTCATGGCAGTATCAGACATTTTGCATATTTCACCTGACAGTTCATGAGAAGGGAACAATAACAAATGTAAATCAACTGATTGAGGAGCATTATCATGCAAGGATGTCATGTAAATCCAGTAAGTAGTTGTAGAGTTAGTTCATTTTGCACTTTAGTCATGGAGCATCTGCCCTCCTTAGAGATGTTTCAATCCTGAAAGAGTAAGCGCTCAACTTGAATGTTTGCAGCATTTTTTCGACATAACGTCACAAAAACTTAGTTTCTTTAGACGTGCGACAACAAGCAATCAAAAGTTAGGATACCGGGAAACTGAGACATGCATTTTTTTTACTATTTTCTCAAATGAAAGATTAAGTTATTAAAGCGACATTAAACTTTACCCACTCAAAAATCAGTGATCTGTAAGATCATCATTATCTTTATTTCAAGACTGTAGGCATTTAAATTAACATCTAAAAGCTCTAATGTTTGAAAAGTCCTCATTGTCTACATCAAATCGAAAGGAAAATGACTAATATTGTACTTTATGCACTTTATGTTGATATTGTGAACCTGTGTTTTCAGGTCAGACCATCAATCAATATTTATTTGTAGAGCGTCAATTCATAACAAACATGTCAAGACACTACAAAAAGAAAATGTCTATACTCTTTCTGATACTATTTAAAATGCTCAACATTAATCCACCATGAGCACAGCACTCAGCAACATTTAACAAAGTCAAGGTGGCAAAGAGAAAAACTTCCTTTGACAGGCAGAAACCTCCGACACAACCGGACTCACGTTGAACAGCCACATGGCGCTCCTGTGTTGTTACTGAACGTGGGATATGACAATCTATGTCGTCAAAGTATTTTCAGAATTACCTCTGCTTCACTTTATTGACTGTTGAAGAAATTACTAAGACTTGACTCCACACAATAAGACTCCGTTGACTCAGATGGCTTACGTTGATGAAAGTTTATACATCAGATGAATACTCGTCGAGGAGACATGATTCAACATCACACTTCTGTACTCGTGTCTTGCTCAATCACATCTGCCGAACTTCTCGGAAGGCATCGCATATATCCAAAAAGACTTTATCATTATCAGGGTCGTGTCACATTGACCCACCTAGACTAAACTGTGACGTCTATAACACTGGAGCAGACAATAAGTCTACCAAACATCCTTGCAGATATCAGGAAGAACAGTTGACACTCGCCAAGCTGTACTTGGTGTTCTAATAACAACTGAACTCTGTCAGGTCTGACTGACATAACAGTGAATAAACCTAATGACATCTGTACATTACATGACAACTACTACAACTTATCCCTGTATCTAATTTAAAATTTCCACCGAACAAGCAAGATAGGGCTCCAATGTTTTTGAACTCTTGGGCCAGGTTCTGGCTTTTGAACTATTCCCTAAGTGCTGCTTCAATTGGACGCCATCAAGTGATTGGCAGACTTCAGGAGGAACCAGGCTTACTGCAGTCTGTGTTGTGTCACCTGTCACTATAAACATGTAGGCAGCCAATAACTGTATTAAACTGGGACGTAAAAGACTGGAGCTTTGAACTGAAGAAGCAGAGCGTAAAGCCTCCATGGTTACATGACATCAAAGCATATGAGCTTCATTAGTGACCGGCACTGCTGAGGAAAAATGACCTCCTGTCATCAAGCTACAGAAAGAGACATCAAGTAAAACACGTGTATTATAAAACACAGATATACATGCACGCATACACAGAAGATATGAAAGAAGAGCAAGTGTCCACTGTTTCCATCAAGCTTTAAGGAGAAGTATGCAGGGAATGGCTGACTGTGACTTGAGGACGTGTTGTAGAGATCAGAGAAAGAGAGCTGGAGACAGAGAGGAGGCTTTACAAAGACAGTGACCGTCACCTTGTACTGGGGACATGTTATCTGATCTCAGAAGAGACAGATGTTTCCCTCCGGAGCAGGCGGTGCTAAAAACAGGAAAAAAAGAGGAAAGAATATGTTTTATAAGATTGATTAAAAAAAAAGACGTCTCCATTTCCTTATTACCGTTACTTTCATTCCTTCAAATTGTTTAGAGGATGTGAGGGGTAACCATGACAGAACAGCCCAGGGGAAAAGAAGGAGGGAACACAGTGTTGGCAAAAGTGAATAATTTATTTACAAAGTAATGAAAAATCACAACTCAAAACCGAAACAGATGAGAAGCTGAGTCCAAACATTATTTACTAGAATTGCAGTAATGAGGAAACACCTTCCTTCCACAGAAGACGTTAACACTGAGCAACACGACGTGAGACCGAGACTTGAGATTAGTTTATATTTCGCTTTTGATATATACAGTAACTTATTTGTTTGACTTATCTGTTGTTAAAAATAAAATAAAAAAAGAGAAAAACATCAGCAGAATTTTCTTCTGAAAAACTGTAAAATATGCTCAAAGTTTCATTTCCTGTGAGCGTGTTACCAGGACAAAGTTATCGTTAGAGATGAGGGCCAATAATATGCTCATATAAGGACTTGTAAGTATACAGACTCAGTTTGGGCCTTTAATGAGACATGAACATATGATGTGAAAATTTTACATTGCTCCCAGACAGAGGAGGAGAATCAAATCATAAATCAAGCCTGGACTCCTCGCCGTATTTCAACGAGTTTGGGTTCTTGGCCTGCTGACCTGCACGACTGCAGTTATTTCGTCTGATTGCTGGTTGAGTACCTTCGGACCTGAATTGGAACGTTTCCTGTGTTTACCAAGCAACAACACTTACACCCACACTGTCCCTGCACAGATGCTTCGACCCATGTTTGCATGCACCGCACCGTGTCGAAGCCAACTCTGCAATTTTACAAAAGGAAATGTTTGTTTTTTCCAAATTAACAAGCTGGCACTGGCAGTCGTAGGTTCCCACTGTATTATTATGTTATTGAGTGACAGAGTTTCCTTCAGGGCAGCATGCAGTGGCAATTAGAGAACGTCTTCTTTCCCCCCGTAGTGTGGATGCTAAGCTCAGATGAATGCTGCGCTTTGTGTGACTATTGTTAACTGCTGAAATGTGAAACTTGCTTCAAATTGATGCGATTCGGTGTACAGTTGCATTAAAGGGCCGTATGATTTAACAACCTTGTAAGTGCCTGTCATAAGGGATGATACAGTAGTGTAGTGGACTGTCTCCGGTGGTCCTCGAGGTCGTATAGGACAGCGGTCTACATGCCACAGAGGTGAGGCGATCTCATGGAGACGCCCCAGAGACTCGCTGTCAAAAACAAGTGTGGAACTTTCTCACACTGTAACCCAGTATTCCCAGGGAAAGTCCTTTTAGAGGGGGATCGTTTCCTCAACAACTACACCACTTTGCTTGCGCCGCTCCCGAGGAAGCCTGGTTCCTGCAGCTCCGGCTGAACAGGGCCCCCACTCTCTCTTACTTTACTCCAGCTGGGGCCCATGCAGACTGCAGATCTGCTCAATGCAGCCTCTCATGTATCAATTACCTGAAATATCAAACAACACGTTAAGAGGGCGGTCGACTGGTTTGTTTGACTTCGGTGGTCAGAGGGATTTCTGGCAAATTTCAGACGGACATGTGAGGGAAGCTGGGTCATTTGTCGCCTGAATGTTAATCTCTATCACATTTCATCTCCCCGGTAAAGTTTAATTCTATACTGCACAAGTCAGCCAGATAACAATGAGCAAAGCATCAATCTTGCACAGTTTCAGAGGTGAAAGAAAGTTCAGCAACTTCAGGCACCGCTGTGATGCTAAAGGACACAGCTGGAGTTCAGTGACTCAATGTTCATTTGATTTCTGAAGTAATAATGTGAATTTTCTGACGCAATGAAGTGACACAGCTTTTATGACCAGTAGTTCTGTTTGGCTTCATTTTTGCTGAGACCTCTGTTTGTGTCTTATCATGTAACCATTAGAGGCAGAACAGTCCGGGAACAATGCAGAGAGCTAACAAACACTGACTCCTGACAGGTTTTGAAAAGGGGCTCTATAGTCTGTGTGTGTGTGAAGCGGGGCGGCTGCTATTGTCATGATAACTACGACTCTGAACTTTTGACATGCACATAGAAAGGAGGGTGTGAATGGAAAAGGAGTGGTTTGCCAAAGTGTCGACAAGGGAGAGGGGAGATTTGAAACAAATCAACAAGTGTGAAGAAAAAGAAGGAATTAGTTAAACTAACAATGAGAGCTGTGTAACATCATGCTACATCTGCACAGGCTCCATAACCACACCCAAAGACTCCAGCGGCCTGATTTACATGAAAAGCGAGGATCAGCAGAGGGAGAGAAAAACGGAAACGTGAGCAGTCACTAAAGCAAACTCCTCGTTTCTGACCCTGTCTGCCCCCCTCCCCTGGAAACTGCAACCCTGCATTGAAACGGCCTGATTGTCAGCAGACCGGCCTGTGAGTGCAGCCGCTCTTTGATAGCAGGGACTGAAGGGGGTTTGAAGAGGAGGGGCGGGGAAGTGGCCACAAAAGCCTTCTGTTGCAGTCTGGGAGTGGGGTTACCTGCCCTGCTCTCTGCGGCGGGGTCTAATTTCAACCATCACATCTGCATGCGTATGCGTATGCGGGCACCTCCAAAGCATCACCCAGGAGTTTGAGGGTGGAGGAGGAATGTGCGCGTGGTTTCCTTAGGGGACAAATGAGGTTTGTTTGTCGAGCATTCACAGCTCGACACCAGGACAAAAGCAGGGACATAACCAAAGTACTGGGTAACACGCAGTCATTGTTCTCTAGGAAGTGACATAGACGAGCTGCTGGAAAGAGACAGGGAAGCTCTGAAATAAGAATATACATGAAATAAATCAAGGCAGAAAGGTGTTTCCTGACTAAGCAATGAGCTTTAAACGATTAGATTGAGACTTGTTTTGAGATTATTGAAGACAAGCGGTAGCAAAAGTAAGCATGTAAATCACTTACAACGAAGTAAAGATACTTCTTTAAAAAAAAAAAAGGTCAATGTAGAATTACTGACTCGAGCTTTTCACTGAAGTAAAAGTGAAGAAGTACGGGCTCTGACATGTACTCACTTAACAAAGTAGTCCCCTGGAGGACATTTCTACCTGTTGTTTTGTGCTCAGGTCTTACTTCTCAGGCAATTCATCTTTAATCATCCTAATCTTAAATTTGATGACAGTATGTTTGAATGTACTGCAATCTTTTTATTTAACTATGCTTTGTTGTGCAGAATCAATCCTGTCTGCGTTTGAGCTGCATTCCCTTAAGGCCTCTTCTCCGCGCTCCAGTGTCCCTCACTCATGTTCCTACTGGATACCGTAACATCTTTTATTGTTTTTGTCATGTTTGGTTTGTTGTGCTCGGTCGGTCTGATAAAAAACAAACAAAGAATTGCTTTTCTGTAATATTATTGTTGCATACAATCAGGCATAGTATAAGAAAGATGCAGGCCCAAAATGATGACTATAAAATGAAATGACCCCCTCCGATAAGAACGCATTAAAGCCACGGGGTTAAATTATAAAATAGTCAAACAACTATACTCAATAAAGAACCTGAACACTCTGTTCATGCAGTTTGTAGTTGTTGTTTTTCCATCTCTTTGACCAAACAATAATTGATCATTAATCAAAACTAGTCTGTGGTACTGCGTGTGAAAAGAGGAAGTGTAAAGGAAAGTGTTTGCTCCTGAAGGGAGTGGCGGGAGAGGAAACAAACCTAGAATTACATCAACAGGAGGTCACAGAAGTCCAGCCGCTCAGAGACATAAAAGAGACACGCCAGGAAACCAAAGCTTCAAAGGTAAACGGTCTACAAAAGAAGCACAAACCTCCCTGCCCCTCAGACAAACTCAACGACGATCTGCTGCATAAATAATATTCCTCAACCAAACTGTGTCCGCTCACTCCCATTACTCTCGCTTTACAGCCACAGGGGAAACTGTTTCAGATTAATGGCAGGAAGTTCCTCTAAAATGAATGAAACTGTGCTTCCCATAAAGTGATGAAGAGGTTTCGACAGTTCTTATAGGAGGCACTACATAAATAAATAACATCAATAAAAAGGAGGAAAAAGTTCGGCCTACAGTGATTTATTGAAGACAAGAATGTCTATGCTTGTAATTTGTTCAAAGTCATATTTTATTTTATTTTGAGAAAACAGGCTTTACTATCTCCCCATTAGGTAATCATAATCACAAGTTTGTTTTCCTCTTTTTCTGTTCATCAGAGATCAGGGGTTTCAATGTCAGCTTGAATAACTGATTTAAGCTGAAAATGTCAGATCAAGTAACGTCCATGAGTTCATTCACACAGACAGTTCAGTCATCCATCCTCTCTGAAAGTCACAGCAATGATCTTGAATGCTGAGAGCTAAAGGTCTAAAGCTGGATCCCCAGAAAACTACCAGATTTCCACAACATACTCGTTATCACAGGAAAATGGATTAAAGACGACATAAGGAGGCAAATGCCCGCTTCAGGCTTCTGAAGTTATTCAATTTACTTAAACAGCTTGAAGACTGCAACGTTTCAAACTTATTTATATGCTGACTTTGACTTTAAAGGTTATAACAGTTTTTAGTAGAGAAGCTGTTATGCTGGACACAAAGTGAGGAGTGTGATGGAAGTGTGTGGGCAAAGTGAAATGCTGCTTCTAGATATAGAGATTGTGAGCTTCTCTTTTAGATAGAAAAACACCATCGATCCCATGAAGTGACATTAGTCTTGTCCAGCTTCTCAAACGTTATTTTCTTCATTTAAATCTGCTCTTTTTTTTATTTGTCTGTGGACTTATTTATATGTCGTGTTCACAGCAGACACCTTTTCAAAAACAGGAGCAAATCACAACATCGAGCAGGTGGAAAAATGCAGACACCATTGAGTGTTAAAATGGACTACTTTACTCTTGCACAAGACAGTCAGAGTACATTTCCAATAGAAAAATAAAACCGCCTGCTTTGGAGCACATTTGAATGTAATTGTGCCGTTTGTCTACCACAAACCCAAACCAACGCACACAGTTCAGAGATGGACTTTAAAATGTTCATGTCTTTGCAGAGCACACATTCATTGAGCTTTTCTTTTGGTTCGTGTGTGGTTTTCTTTGTCAGAAAACAAAGAGAGCTGCTTGTCACAGTAAACATGTAAACTGTTAATGGCGGTGCAGCATTCAGGGGACACAGTCAGGAGATGCAGACAGTAAGAAGGTCCAAGAGAGGCAGGATCCATGCATAGCCATGAGTTTGAAAAAAACAAACAAACAGGAAACTGTATAAATCAGAAGAAATCTTGTTTCTGAATTAAATTGTTTTGTTTTTAAACGACCATGTCTAAACAGCAGATTGGGACAACTTGCAGGAAATTATATCTTTACATCAAGCCCCCTTCGACCCTCTCAAACCAAGATGAGTTTCTTTTTTTTAATATAGTGTTTAATGCATCCTCCTTGCACATAAATAGCATCATTATTGCTCATTAGAAAAACTAAAATCTCAAACAAGAAAAATCAAATCAGAAATAATGGCATTTCAATCTACATGGCGGCGTTTCTTTTGGCCATGACCGACTTAACCAACGAAAAAAAAGGTGAGCAACTGAACACAACCCACTCTTAACTATGAACATAAGCATTTCAAAGCGTTGTCACAGCTATTCTTCGTTTCGTACAAAATTAATCGCTCAGAAAAAAAACCAAACGATTGTAAACAGAGAGTCGGAGACTAAAGTAAAGTTAACACAAGAGAACTAATCATTTTTAATTTAAACATGTTATTGGGAAACAATAGGTCCAAAAAAACAAAAAACAAAGTCAAATTAAGCTTGTTTAGTGAATATTTACAATTCTTAAGATAATCACCGTTACAGTTTAGCTTCAGTTAGAACAAACGTGTCTTTCATTCATCAGCGCCGTTTGTTTGAGACGTCTGTATGTGACCCCCACAGACTTCATCAGCAGACTCATCGACCTCCTGATCCTGAAGAGAAAAGAGAGCAATCGATGAACAAAGACCTTCTTAATGCAAGACCACATTCATCTTAAAAAGACAGAATCATAAAGGGACAACATGTCTTTTACTTCAGGGGCTTCTGCTGCATTCTTGAAAGGCTGCTATGAGTTTTGTAAGACACTAGAGGGCGTTGTGCTGCTGAGATTTAATCCCCAAAGCTTCCCAAGGGTCTCTGCATTTATGACAACCCTGGCATTAAAGTAATGACTGCTGTTTAACTAGGTCAGATGTGGTTCATTTGCTTTATGACTTTCAACAGGACAGCAGTCTGAACAGTCATATTAGTCTGCACGAGAAAATGATCAAACATGCAAGGACAGAAAGAGATAAAACACGAGTCCTGGACATTCTTCTAAGATCAATGCGATAATGTTCAACATTGAATTCATGGTCCCTTATGGAAATATGAAAGAATTACAATCCTGTTGAACTGTTTACATACAGTTCTGTTAGTGACCCTTCAGAATCAGAAGTCTCACTATTAGAAGCAGCACTGACTGATTATCTAATTTTGTTTAAAAATCCAACTGTGCTGCAGCCTGCTGACCAATCACATCATTGCAACTTGTTGGAGTTATCTGTCTCTGCCTACTCCCCCTCTGAAATATTGTGAGTACATAGATGTTTCAGTTAATGTGTTCGTGTCTAAATGAAACTACGTTAAATGTTTAAAACAAACCATCACATCAACATTTAGATGAAACCAGATATTTATGTCTCCCATTTCTGAAAAGGCAATGTGAGCTAACTTCTTGTATTAATGAAAAAAAAAAACAATAGATCAAGAGAAATGTCATGCTTTTAAAAATGTTGCACCTTTTTTAGCAGTGCCATTAGGCCTTTGACGGTGGACATCAAAGTGCTGGATGTCCTGCTAAGGTGGTCATGGTAGGTCGTCTTCTGGTCCTCCACCGACTTCAGAGTCTCCTCAGTGTGGCTCAGACTGCGCTTCACATCCTCCAGCTCCTTGGACAAGGATTTATTGGCTTGTTCTAACTGTGCTTTAACCTTTGCATCTTCATCTGGAATGAAACATTACACAATGACGATTACATGGCAGGCAGGAAAACAGTCAAGAAGAAACTTCAAGTCAGAACACACTCATAAGCTCCTTAAACTTAAAAGTAGTTGAGAAACAAGAAGACATGGGGTTTCAAACATTTTGAAATAAGAGTTGCAGTAAAAAGGAGTCACTTGGAAAACAAAATGTACAGATTGAACGTGGGAGTCGTTCGCATTGTGCCAGTCTTTGTGTCGACAGAATTCCAAGGAGGAGTTCTCAATGAACAGAGACTGAAGAGACTTTGTTATAGCAAAACTCAAATTGAGTCAGATCATTGTCCAGCTGGACTTCTGACACAGAGTGTAGCTTGCATCGATGACATCATGAAATTATTTAAAAAATTAGAACACAATAATGAAATGTTACCCATTTTGGCATCCTGCACCATGAGCTTCTGTTCTATCTCTTCTCTCGACTTTTCACTCTTCTCCAGTTTCTGCAGCATGCTGCCGATGTCGACCAAGGCCCCGTTATAAACCATCAGATTACTGGTCTCACTGGTCTCTAACTGAGAATGAGCTTTAGAAGCAGCAAGTAGTCCCCGGTTACCTGACAAGTACAGTGAAAAAGATATTAATACATTTTTTTTCCTTTAATTTTCCTACAGCAGTTGTCCACTGTATGTTTCTTCATAGTTAAACAAAATGGGTTCCTAGTAGACCGTATAACACTTAAACAAACCAAAACATCCATATAAGCTCACCAGTGAGGTTCTCTATCTGGGCTTCATTCAAGGAGGGGATGGGTTCGTCTTTCCCCCGGTCTGTCAGTTTACGGTAGTAACAAGATTCTCTGATCACCGGTTTGTTCAACAGCTTCTTAATCTGGAAACAGACAAAAAAAAAACATCATCACATGTTATCAGACTGCCTAAGAGTAATTCATGTGAACGCAACAAAGAGTCTGGGATTCACAGCTCCAGAAACATGATTATGGGTTTGTTCACCTGAGCACGAGAAAGATGGAGTCCCAGTGTGTACAAAATCTCCTCCAGGTCTCTCTCCAGCAAATAGCCACAGTGGCTCTGGTCAAAGTAGACAAATGCCATCAGCAGATCCTTGTTGTGTGTGACCATCTGCTTCTTCTCCTAAAGTAAGGTGAACAGCCAAATTAATATTTTGAGCACGGTAAAAAAAAAAAAACGGCATCACTGCATTTCAACATGACAATAATAACAACAACAAACCTTGTCCTTTGAGGACCTCTCCTTTGAAGACTTGCGGTCATCCTTGCGGTCTTTCCTGTCTCTGTCATTGGAGTCGTCATCATCTTTGTCTGAGAAATATCAAGATGGGAAAGTGAGAACAAGGCTAAGAGATACAACATATTTTATTATTATATATTAATTGAGCTTTTAATGAGTTTTAATACAAGAATAATGTATATATTGTAAATATGTAAATATTCCAGGTTTAAAAAAAGGCCTCAGAAACAGTGGAAATGTTTTCCATCACAAACTCAGCGTGGTGCATGATTTCTCATCCTTGACCCAATCGTTTTCTGGAAATTTAAAAAATCATCTATTAAGGTTTAGTTAATAGAGAAATAGAAATATTAGTACCATCCTCCTCATCGTCATCTGCATCTTCTGCCTCCATGGGGTCATACTCCTCAGCATTGGCTGTGCTGCTATCATCTTCATTCTCGTCCTCATCTCGAGACGACTCTTTCTTCACAGTCTTTTCATCACCCTGGTTAAAAACAATTATCACATAACTATCAACAACAAAACATCGCTTACGAGGTGAACAAACTTCAAATATGAGGTCGGTTTGAGTGGCTTGCCTTCTTCTTCTCTTCCTCATCCTCTTTGGTCTTCTTCACAGCTGGTTCTTCATTCTCCTCTTCTTTTTCCTTCTTTGTTTCACGCTTTTCTGCCTCCTTCTTTTCTGCCTCCTTTTTGGCCTTCTTCTCTTTTTCCTTCTTCTCGTCTTTGGAAGGAAACGCAGCGAAGGCTTTGTAAATGCGGTAGCCAAAGTCTCTCTGTAGCATCTCATTAAACAGCTCAGCAAATAGAGAAACCTGGTCGGAGAAAAAGATATTAGCAGTCAGTTGACTACCTTAGTTAATGTGCAGTGTAGCCTTCCTTTATTTGCTGCTTTCAGTTTTTTCTAACCTCAAACGAATGCTCCTTGTTATCTTCCAGTCTGTAGTCCAGCAGCACACTCAAAGACATGACACTGCAGTCAAATTTGCCATTTTTCGCTGCCCAGTTGGGATGTACAATGATGGTTGGCTCATCAGGGAGAATGTAGCGCCTTTCCCTCCGCTGGCGCTCAAGCTCTTCCTGCCTCTTCTTTTCCTCCTCCTAAGACAGAACATCACTTCAGTAAAAGGAACACTTAGGACATTATCATTTTAATCCTTTTCCTGTAAAAATATGTGTAACATTGAAAATACTCTTTGGAATAAAAGTCTTTAGTGTCACAATAGAACATACTTAAATACAATAACTCAAGCCTCTCATATCATTATTATTGATGTATGTGTATCATAAAGTCTCTGAACCTCTCTGTCTTCCTCTGCACGAGATGGCTCCTCCTCCTCGGGAACTTTGATCTCTGGCTTCTCCGGCTCCTTGGACTCTTCCATCTGCTCCTCCACCTTCAGCTGCTTGGTAAGGCGAGCGATGAGCTGTGACTTTAACCCCTTAGAGCTTAGAGAGCGGCAATCGAGCTCTTTGCGCAGGTCATTCACCTAAAAAAAGGGAGGGTTGAGATGCTACAGGTTATGACTGGGTGGTCCAATGTAGCTGCCCCGGGTTTCCAGGTGTTTTTGTCTTATGAAATATTCAAGCTTTTTTCTCTCTCAAGGTGTTACAGTTCAATATTAATGCTCAGTGTTTAGGCAATCTCCTTGAACCTTACCTTCATTGATTTCGGATCAAGTTTAGCCCAGTGAGAGGGAGTGCTAACATCCTTTGATTCATCATCATCCTTCTCCTCTTCCTCCTTGACAGGCAACCATTGCAATAGAGACAGGCAGAGAGAGAGAAAAGTGGGATAGAAAGCAGTCAGTACAAAACTCTTGGCCTGGGTGAGCTTAAAAGATAAACCGTGCAAGAAGCAAGGTCAGATCTGTCTTTCTTTGTCTCGTCCTAGTGAGCTCTCGACTGTGTTTAAGTCCACTGCTACTGAAGCATACACAGGGAAGCTCTCTAGCTCTTATAAAAACCAACAGAAATGCCCCCAGCTGCCAATCAATCAATCTGTGGAACACAAAAAAAAGGTAAAAATCAATGAGAGGTGTGTCAAAAGGATGTTGGAAACATCAGGACAACTGAAGCTGGTCTCCAAACGGAGTGAGGATAGGGTGGCCCTATGGTCTATGACTGGGGTATTGGAAATAGCCATTTATGGGTTTTATACACCTACATCAGATAGAGGCCATCTGTCCTTCTGTCCAACCAACTGCCCTGGAAAAACCAAGTTCTACATATAGTCCAAATGAAAATGTAGAATCCAACAACAGGAAGAGACAAGAAACAGGAGTTGGGGGAGGTTCTCATTTTGGAATAAGAAGCTATTAAACTGATTTGAAAATTATGAAAACACATTTCTACAACACACACATTATTTACACGCAACTGAATCCACAGATTCCAGCCTAAGAATAATCACCTCTGGCTTATTATTTCATGGAGTTTGGCAGACAAGTGTTAAACCAATTTGCAAGCACCCAATTTCAAAGCAAGTTAAGCAAGTATTGTTTGAGATAATGCACAATAAAATGCCAGGATTACAATGATTTGTTACACCCAGAAAAGCACCCAATTATGAGGTGATTAAGGAGCTGGAAGCTGCTTTATCAGATGCAATCAGGGCCTACACAACCCGACCTAGTCTCACTGCTTCCACTGTATGTGTCTGCTGGATGTGAGGGAAGGTGAATGTGCTGATGGAGAAATGGAGGAGTTGGAGCAGAGGAGAAGGGGCAGGTGGAGGTGTAAACAGAAGAATTCTAGGTGAGGTTTGGTGGGGAAATAATCTGCCTGTGTTGGCGTCTGTCTGCGTGAGTGGTGAGGTATGCTTTGTGTCTGATGTGTGTCTGGTTTTTTTGTAATTCCTGTGCCTTCCTGTGAGAAGCGGAAATGAGAAGAGAGGGATTAGCGGTTCAGTGCCTGTTCTCCATCCGCCTCCTTTCGCTCGGCCGACAGCTTCTCAGCCAGCTGCTCCCGGAGTCGCCGTGACAGCACCTCCCACTCTGAGCGGGTAGGAAGACAATGCCAAACATCCGGCAGAAACAAAACCACTGTCTCCACATGAGCAGGGACTGTCCGCCCCTTGTGTGTCTCCTCCGGCCGATGATAGCGAATCTCTGCAAAACGATACCTGTCGCAAAGGAAGAAGGTGCATTGGAAAGAAACATTCTGGTCAGGGCACAGTATAAAAGGCAAGCCTTGCTAGGGCGAGCCTTCTACATCTACTCCCCTCCCAAGAGTTCACTCAATGATTGTAAACATCATTACAGTGACCCTTCTCCCACACAACACACAGCGAAGACATATGGACCCAGTCTGCAGCTCTCCAACTGTTGTCACAGGTTACGGCAGCCGTTTTGAGAAAATTGACAGACAATCACACAAAGTAAATCATTCCCCCAAATTCATCCCCATTATCGCTTCAGCCAATTATGGATGTGTTCTGCACTTAACCTAGGATACACTTAATGCACTACGTTAGGGTTGTGCAAAGAGAGAGAGAATCCACAGGACAGTGAAAGCCAGTTAAATATGTAAGATATTTAACAAAGAAAATAGAAAAATAAAAAACAAAGAATTGGTAGTGTCTTCTGGTCCAGGCTTCTGCTTCCAGCCACAGTCCATGCGTTAGATTTTTTTCACAATGGAATATGCGTGTTTATATAGAGAGAGTATGAAAGAAAGAGAGAGCCAAGACGACAACACACAAAAGGCCGAAAAGGCCGTAGCACAACACAATAAACAATAACAAGTAAATGATATGTAGCAAATCAATAACACACTTCTTATTAATAGAACAAGGAAACAAAAATGTCACTGAAAATATCCAGGATTGGATTTATTATAAAAGTAGTAAGAGTAAGCAGTATATTTTAGTTTTTCAATCCAAGATAAAAACTCATAGAGACAATCTATGAGAAACTTATGAGAGTAATAGCTCTTACCACTGAGTGCACAGACTAAGGTCTATGCCTGTGAGGGCCTTGCAACAGCGTATGGCTGTCTTTATAAGGACAGAAGGATCCTTCTCTGGGTCAGCTCCATCCAGAGAGGGAGACCAGTGACCACCAATGGCCATGGCCTCATCTTTACCTCTCATTCCCACCAAAAACTAAAGGAGAAAGACAGACGGGGACAAAGAGAGCCACAGAGTAGCATAGGTTAGATGGAATGGGGAATGATAATGCGGATAATGGTTAGGATCGGGAAAAGAACAAAAGAGGGCAGAGACAAAGAGAGATAAAAAGGTCAGCAGTACGTCCAAACAATTTTACCTCTGAGGCGCCACAGGAAAGCCAACCTCAGTTAGGACATTTCCACATTGTAGAAACTCAGCAATGGAATAGGATCATTACATCACTGTCAGCTCACGTGCATCAATCAAGCAGAAAAAGTGTGTGTAGTACCTTGATGAGTCTAGCAGGATGTTGGAAGGAGTCTTTGACTTCCTGGGTGTCCTCTGCCAGAGCACAGGACTTGTGATAGAGCTCCTCTATACTGGGGTTAGCCAGCAGCATCACCTGTAACATCAGGAGACCCCGTTGAAGTCATAATCCTTCAAACTTTGATTAAACCTTTTATTAAAAGGTAATAATCATTTTTCTTTTAAGAGTAAAAAAAACTGACAATACATTGAACACAAAATGCAGGCCCGTTCCACTTACAGCCAGTGATACACACACGTCTGCTTATGTTACATGTTCAAAACTTGATGTTATAGATTACAGCAAATGTATTATTCTCAGATGGGTTTTTGTGTTGAGTTTGTAATGCTGTGATGCAGGGGCGATTCCAAAGGGTAGCAGGGGTGGCCTGGGTATGACTACCTTCTTTAAGAATAGAGGCAAGCACATTCATTTTTCATAATTTCACAATTTCCTGATCTGTGACTTAAATTTGTGATCTGATGGAACACAACCGAAAACACAGAATTCAGATGTTAAAATGGAATTTTTTTTTTTTACTGAATCTGGAAAGATTTAAAATGTTTTAATAAAAGGTGTACAGTCTATCTGTTTCAGTTCTATAAACAGACACATCCCTTTAGTTAGTCCCTAAAAATAACTATTTCTGCGTTGGATTTTTCCAAAATGACGGTGCTAAAAATCGGATTTTACCGATTAGGTTCACACTTGGGATGAACTCAAGAGACAGCCTCCTAAATGGTAGACTTAGAGTCAGACACAGACATCTGAGGCAGAACTAATCCTGTTGTTTTAAGGATTGCTTCTGGTTTTAACAAGCCTCTCCACACAAGGCTCATCTGTATTGATAACAGAATCTAGAATGTCTTGTCAAAAAAAACCATAGAACAAAAAAGTGCAGTGATTGCTGCAGAGGACTGCCGGTGAAGTTCACCCATCGCAGGTGAGTACAACTCTCTCTGCAGACTAAAGTGCATCCTCCACCTTTCATCTTGTTTCCGTATAAAGCGCTGGAAGCTATTTAACTACCCTCGTTCATGCGACGAGCACCACGGACAGGAGTAATGAAGTGTGGGTCATACTGGCTGGGAAATCTGTTTACATTGCAGAATATTTGTAATTAAATATAAATATTGATATTTGGGAACAGCTGATAGGTAACTGGATTACCCATCAAGTTGACGATATATTTCCATATCAATATTTGGTCCCGCCCCTACTTTCAAACCATAAAATGCATCTTACTGAATATGAAAGACACACTAGTACAATGTATTTGATAGTGACAGTTGTACCTTTGCGCTGTAGGTGTGATTAGCATCTGGAGGGTCCAGCACGGCCGTATTCTTGACTAGAGGATCCACCTCTTTGTGCAAGATGTGAAAGTTACAGGCATTACTAAACTGGAAGGGCCTGGTCATAGGGAAGGCATCCACCCATGTGAAGACAGCATCAAAGAAGTCGCTGGGAATGTAGAGGCTCTGATAGCGCCTTCTCAGCTCCATCATGTCACAGCTGGACCTGAAAACCCACAGAGGACAGTTTACTTACACAACACTTGACACGCACCACTGACAACTTTAGATACAGTACGATGCTGCAGGCATATGTTTAAGATTGTACTCACCCATCTAAGCTAAACTTCGAAAACTGGACCGTGTAGCGAGGAACCACCCTGCGAGGCCGTCGAGGTGAGCGTTCACGTCTAGGAGAACGCTCTCTGGAACGTTTCCGTGTGGGTGAGCGTTCACGTGACCGCCTGCGCTCCCGATCTCTGTCCCTGTTGAAATTAAGAGTAAAAACACAGAGGTAGATAACCAGGGGTTGACATTTGCCAATCGCTCTTTGGGCCATTACCACCAGTATCACTGGAAAACGATGTGAAATGATCAATTATGTGTTACTGCTTTTTTATTTTTCATGGCAGTATTTGAACCGCCCCGTGCAGGTCAGTGGGATGTGTATTCAGCTGGCCTAGAGTCTTTCAGTTGGGCATCTGGACCAGTTATAATTGAGGCCCACAAATAAAAGCATATTAACATATACACTATGTTGACAAAATCTGACTTCTTGGGTGACATTTATCACCACCTCACCTGCGTTCCTCTTTAGTCCTCAGGATGAGCTCAGGGCCTCGGTCATTGCGACTAGGGAAACGAGGTGGAGGCTCGATTCTTCGTACTGGCTGTGGTTGAGGCATCATTCTAACTGGAGGCTGAAGCAGACCGCCAGTAAACACATCTAAAAACAAGGGAAATAATGCAAAGCAACAGCTAGTTCAGCCTACTTATATATACCACAAAGAAGTCTTTGATTTTCTTGTCAATGCTGTGCCAAATTACTGGAAACTACGACAATGCAATTCCACTGATAAAGATTTCACCTTTGGGTGGAGGCTGTGGCAACAGAGGCTGTGGGGGGTTTTGGAGGAGAGGGGCCAGAGAGGCAGCAGAAAGCTGGGCCTGGAGGAGAGATGGAGGGGGGGCCTGGTTCGGAACACCGAATGTGTTTGGAGGAGGTAGCGACTGTAGCATGTTGGGGGCTGTCTTCATCATATTAGGAGGTTGTTGTTGGCTCTAGAGAAGGAATGGAAAAAAAAGGAGATAGTTTATTTTTAAAAACCGATCTGCTGAAATCTACATTTATGTCTGTGCAAGAAGAATTCAACAAGTCAGTTGCTGCTGGAAAAATATATATATTGGAGGTTAGGTTTCCTAATCTACAAAATACAGAATGAAGAAACAAAGTCTTGGTTGCACTTATTTTTTGACTAGGCTAGCTGTAATGTCTATATTTAAATTGAAAAAAATACCAGATCTGTCTTATCCAGCACTACCTGCACGAGACAACATTAATGACTAAAATTATATTTTATCCATGTACCCTGCTGAAAGAATCACCAATAATATATTAAGAAAACAAGAGTGCAGAAACTCTTTTGAAAAAAATAAACAGCTCAAGCGTCATTAATTTGTAAAAAAAGAAGAAAAAGAAAAGACATTTATCCTCAAAAAAGTTGTGATCCACAACAAAGGCACATTCAGAATTTTAAATTAAACTATAGAATAGTTTCACTGTTTCCAAAAAAAATTTAATTATCCATTCGGCAAAGACAGCAAACTAAGAGTCGAACCTGCGGTTAAGAATAGATGAATGTATTGAATTGGATGAGCAAGAAAGCCTGGAAACAAAAGAAAAGGCTAAGAAACAAACTGCATAGAGAGAGAGTTAGGGGGTTACATTTTGTCTGTTGTCCACAGCGGAGTGCATGTCTGAGTAGCGCAGCTGCATCCCTGGCTCATTATAAAGGCCGCCCAGCTGTGGGGAAGCTTGAGGTAAAGGCTGAGGCTGCTGCTGATGCTACAAGGGAATGAGAACACAACAGTCAATAAAATACAGGGAGACCCAGGAAAAGATCAAATCTGAAGAAAGAAATAACTCTTAATACTTAAACATATGATGCTTCTCCTCAGACAATGTCCTATGAACAGTCCAGTATTTAAAATAAAACTTTGGGAAACCAAAATTTGAAACAGATAGCTTATTATCTCCATCTCCAAGTGAGTTTAACTTTGCAAGATCAAATTAATTGATAAAAATGACTGAATTAAAAAGACGGAAAGTCCAGAAACTATTTTTGAGGCGTTTATTTTTACTAGCGTTTCTGTGAAGTGTACTAAACCCCCTCCCCCCCAGTTTGTATATATGTTGGAAAATAGTGTTTTCCATCCTTCTTGATGACATAGTGCAGCCTCTGAGTGTCCTTACCGACTGATTTGTTAGCTGAGGTAAGGTTTGGATGCGCTGGGCGTTCCACTTGAAGGGCATGTTGGGGTTGTACACAGCTTCCACTAGGACCCTGTCACCCACTTGTGGAGTCTTTCCCTTTACAGCACTGGAAAGATAAAAGACAGCATTGGCTATATGCAAAGAAAGATCTGTTTCATATTTCAAAAAAAGTGCATGCATCCTATGAAACTGTCTGTTGTGGCTGCCTGGGAAATGACAATGGCATGGTAACACTGACCTAATAAAAAGTGAGTGACAATTTTAAGCACAGAGTGAGAAAAATATACAAAAAAAGGCATACAGAGAAATCAACTTTATTCCACAAAAGGCCCCATTGTTGTCACCTTAGCTGAAAGAAGACATCCTCATCTACAAAGCCAAATGTGTCATGTAGCTTGTTGACGACTCCAGTGAAAACTCGCTGCTTCTGTGGCTGCGTCTGCTGTTGGTGGCTTGAGCGGGGTGTTGGATAGGATACAGTAATCTGGGCTGTTTGCTGGGGGTTGGACAGACTAAGGCTGGTGGGCAGAGCAACTGGGGGCTGAGGGTTGGGAAGAGAGAAAAAACATTTAGCTGTGAACAACAATAGTTCACATGACTAAAGAATATCAGTAAATGTTTTTGAAACAAATAAAAATGTGTGTTTTTTTCTGTTTGTACAGTTCAGTAAATAGATATGACTATTCCAGGCATTTCTTTTTCTTCTACTTTGAGAAATGGACAAACAACATCATGAAGAGTTGTTCTGGGATAAACTAGACGAGAAGTATTTACATCAGGGTAGTTTTTTTTTTTAATGTGACAACTTCACAGATAGTCTGTTGTGTTACCTCTCAGCACCTCTTCAGGTTTCTGAACATGTTTACATGAAAAATGTATGTGCACAGGTTTCAAAAATACATTTGTATGAAATGTAAATAAAGTCACATTTGTGACAACCCTATATTTGTATTCCTGTAAAAGTATGAGGTGAGCGGCTGATTTTGCACATTACCTGAGAGAGCAATGCCTGTTGAGGCTGTGGAAGCTGAGAGGAACAAAAAACAAAACAAGAGTGAGGATTTATTTACTTGACAACAGATCACACTTCTCATCAGTCCACAGTTGTGTGTCATGTCATTATTCTTCAACTGGAAACAGGTTCTTATAACACTAAGAAAACACTCTCACTGTAGCTTGAACGTTGTATTTGAATTAAGCTTACAGAACATTCACATGAGGGACAATTCATTAGAAATATGAATCACTATAAAGATGAAGACACAAAGTAAAATGAGTCAGTGTTTCACCTGATGAGGTACATTGTACAGTTGCTGTTGAGGGGGTTGCTGCGGAGGTTGCTGCTGTTGCTGCTGCTGCTGCTGCTGCTGTTGTTGTTGTTGTTGTTGTTGTTGTTGCTGCTGCTGCTGTTGTTGCTGATACTGCTGGAGGGCAGAATTGATCTGGGACTACAAAAAAAATGAGGAATAGAAGTTTATTAAACAGTTATTGATGTAGCCACGAAAGGGTGAATAGATTTATTATTCTTAAATCTCCCCGTCTGTGACTAACCTGCTGTAATGCTGCAGCAGCAGCTGCTGCAGCCTGCTGCTGCAAGGCAGCAGTTTGCTGAGAAAGCTGATAGTTTGCAGCAGACTGGTTACTGAGCGAGACTGCGGCCAAGGCGGACTGCTGAGAGTACACTGAGGGAGAGGCTCCCAGGAGAGATGACTGTTGCACACCAAGAGCTGCAGACAAAGAAATTATGGCAACAGATTAAGAGAAACGAGAGAAAATAGGGTACAATGCACACCTTAGAGCAGAACAGGATAAGGGAGATGATGTAATGTAATTAAGGTGTATGAAAATAATAATTCCACATAATAAAAATATTTAAACATTCAATATTTGAGAAACTGAGCCGCCAATACAATAGGAACGAAGAAGCTCAGAACTTTTTGTTTGATACACTCACAGTGCAGACTGTTGAGGTCAAGAGACTGTCCCGAGTGGCCTGGCTGGGACACCGCTGTGGTTGCAAATTGAGTTGCCCATGGCGGATTCTTTTGTCCCCCAAATTGGGCCATCGCTCTCTCAGGTGATGGGAAATCTCTGCTTACAAGGCTGATGATTGGCACTGAAAACAAACACACACACACACAAAGACAGACTGTTAAAAAACCAGCAGATTAATTGTGATACTTTTTTTAACCTAAAAGAAAGATAAAGATTAGAAGAGATAAAACTCTGTGGTATGAGTGATAACACACATTACAGATACACATTACATTTCACAGTAATCAAGCAGAGAGATAAACAATGAAGCATTTAAACTGCAAAAGAGCCAAACAAGGTGTCAAGAGGAAAAGATGTGTTACACTTTGGCTTCTTAAAGACATCTTAAAGAGGCTCACATGACAATAAATGTAATCTTAAATGCTGTTTACATCGGTAAACTATAATAAAAGCCTCACTCAGGCATATAGTCATGTTTCAATCAATAGTTTTCATGCATTCCCCTTGCTTTGTGCAGAGCTCTGTGGATAAAGAGCTGCTGACTCGACAGGTTAAACGCCTGACAGACTCGCTAACATTAGCAGAGGCTAGCTGCAGCCTGCTAACATTTGAGGTCCGTTTAGCAATGTTTTTCTTCAGTTAACAGCAGCCAGCTAAAAGCTTAAAGTCGATGTCACTCTGTCGACATGATTAAAATATAACTTAACTTATTAAAGTGTTAAAAAACTGGGCATGTTTACGCGTCAGTAATAAAGGCAGAGAAGCTAACAGCGTTAGCTTCGTGCAGGAGGCCCGGATGTCTGTAACAGATGGCACTGACCGGTCAATGGTTTTAAAGATGCTAAATCTTATATTCACTGATGGCAGCAACTCTCCTGTATTTATTTCATGAGAGTTTTTCAATTATGCATCAAACGGACATGAAACCTAACGCATTTACGTCTCTGAATAAAACATAGTCAACACAGCTTACCGTTGTCCGTTGCTGTTTAGACATCAACTGCGCATGCGCGGGTTAGAGAAACCGCTTCGTGCCTGATGGGGGGGTCGTCCGGATTTAATAGTTTTTGTAATTTTTACTTTTCTGTTAAAACTACTATACCCACACGGCATGAACACAAATCATAGTATAAAATAAAATAAATGATTTAGTGTCAAGACTGTTTGAAATGCCATTTAATTTGCTTTTTATTCCAGCAGAGGACTAAAGTGTGTACTGCCCTACAAAGGCAAAAGACCTTAACTCTCCAGAGTGTAGAACTGAGAAAAATGACTTTAAAAGTCTTTTTGTTGTCCAGCCAAATGAGTTGCAGGCAGAATATTGGAAATGTAGGCAATTCTTTGAGATTATTGATGTTCATAAAAATCTTTAGCCTTGATCTTTGGCCATTATGTGGAAGTTAAGGTACTCTGCCTTTGCATTGCCTGTACAATAATAACGGGTCATGTGAAGGCAAAAGGCATTAACTTCCATTTGATACTGTATTTCACTTGGTTGCATGGTAAAAATAACACAACCACACAGCTTTTTTTGCTACACTTTAGTCAAGCTGTTGTGTGTGTCAGAAGTGCTTGATGACAGATATTAAAACAAAGGCATAACACCTTAACGCCACTGCAGTAAAACAGTAACTTCACTTTGATCTGCAGCAAAACAAAGGCAAAGACCCTGATGAGTGAAGTTACTGGACTCTGCCTTGGTTTCTCGAGGGCTTTTGGAAGTTAAGGAAAATACAACCTACTATTTTCTAAAAAAAAACAACGACACAATTGACTCAAGATATCTGTCCACATAATAAAGCACATCTGTAATGTTCCAAAAATGAAATAATTGAAGTTACTGCCTTTTGCCTTGGCAGGGCAGTGTAGTCATACATTAGTGAGCACACGACAGAGTTGCTTTCAAACTTTGAACTTTGATTTGATACAGTACATTTCAGGCAGAGCACAAAGCAGATACATATCGCATACAGATCGTAAGGACATGAGATGGTTAACCTACTTCAGCCTTGTGAAAAAGTGTAGGTTAAACACTGTGTTATACTGAAGATGATGCACAAGAAAAAAAAAAAGGTTATCTTCTATTTTCTGGCAGCAACAACTGGAATACTATCAGATCATCATTCTGCATGACCATGACAACTGTCAAAGACTTTCACAATATCTTCTATGAAAATATTATTTCAAAATATACAATATTTATAAGAAATAAATACATCAAAACATTTACAAGCATCAGAGCAGAAAATTTAGACAGACAAGAAGAATAACTTTTTTTTCAGGATCCAGGAATTTCCTGTATCACCCGCTCTTGGTGACATGGTAATACAGTATTCACATACAAATTACAGCTGGAAGTGTTAACAGTTTATGGTGTGCACACAAAAAGCAGATAATAATGTCTCTCTTCTTTCTTATGATAGAGAGGGAACTAGTGATGGTAATATATGGTTGTGTTTGTTTACACAGTGGAGCATCATTTTCATTTTATGCAATCCATGACTGCATTTTTAATCTTGTAATTTGCGCTCCAGCTCCGTGAAAACCTTTGCGTTGATTTCGTCCACTTCGTCTTCCACCTAGGAAAACAACAACGAGTTAAATGTTAAAATATTTGAAGAATATTTTTTTTTACCATCTGTCCATATATATCATTTTAGCATCAGGTGTTAAATGCATTACAAAATCAATCTTTCCTTTTTTTCTCAGCATTTTATTCCATTCTACGTAACAAAGTTAGACTTGAGAGGCCAGAATTGAATAGACTGAATTCTGTCACACAACAATTTCTTGCATTTGATGATCCAAACTTTCATCCAGCAAAGTAGAGAGTAGTAAAGCTTGGTCTACAAAAAATAACTTGTAATATTCACTGTCCATTCAAAATGATAAATCCTACAAGCAAACCACAGTTTATAATCACCTGCTCCACATTGTCCACTTCTGGAATATAAAACTGCATCATGTTCTGAATACCATTCTTCAAAGTGACAGTAGAGCTGGGACACCCTGTGCAGGAACCAACCAGCTTCAGCTTGACTGTACCCTCCTCAAACCCCTTAAAGATGACATCGCCTCCATCCTCCTGCACTGTAGGTCTTGATACACAGGACCACATCAGTTAAAACAGAACAAAGCGGCACACAGCAACACAAAGCACAGACAAACTATCTCTCGCTTAATTTGGAGCCTCATTCTTATACGTGCTTTGTAAATCAGTATAAAAGAGACACACTGATCAAGATTAAAACTATTCCTAAACACACATTAACTATCAAACAGTAGGCTAAAAGACAAACAAACAAACGATCCATCAATTCTTCTTAAGGTGGCATGTTTTGTACCTGATTCTGGTGTCCAGAAGCTCCTTAATCATGGAAACAATATCATCATCATCTTCAGAATGGCCTGCAATAAGGACAAAGTTTGGGTACATTTACAAAAATATGCAGTGAACCAGATGCCTAAATCTTTAACATGGATTGGGAGAGACAGCAGACAAACAACACTGTCTGAACAGAACAGGAAAAAACATCTCTACATATTTGAGTGTAGAGATATTGTATATTTATTAATGATAACGTATATTATGTGTATATAGGTGCATTAATCCTTTCTTTTACATTTTAACATTTTAGGTAATTAGTTTATGAATTAGTTGTGGATAGTAAAGAGGAATTCCATTTGGTTTATCTGTTGTTTGAGTTTGTGATACAGATTAAGTGTTGTGGCTTTTAAATTGTATGGTTCAACCGTGAGGTCCAGATTGCCGTGTTTTCTCTTTGTATCAGGGAGCTACATCACACCTGGCCGTAAAATCTATTAGAAAAGGTGGTAATAAGTTCACCTATAAAGACTTTGGACGGCAATGCCATATACCGTTGCCAGTATTTTCTGCCTCCCTTTATCTTTCTGCTCTCATTAACTGAAATGACATTTATACTTGCTGTTTACTATCCGTTAAAACCACACGTCTGCAGCATCACTCCAAGAGGAGTAAAGGGACCGTTTCAAACGTACTGCTTTCATTGTGCACTGCCCCCGTTGTTATCGGATCACCACTCTCAAAGAACTTAGCAATGGCACCCAGAGCGTGGCGCTTAATGTCCGTCCATTCAACGTCCTCGTCTGTCTGATAAGAAAAACAAAGATCTCATGTGATGTCTCCCAAAGGAATGGTTTAGGTGAGTGGTATCACAGAGACAACGTGCAAAAGTATATTCAATACTTACTTTAGTGACTGTGATAAAGTCAGGACCAAAGAACACACTTTTCACTCCTTCGATCTCAAACAGGTCCCTGGAATAAATATATCATATCATGTTATTGTTCGTTTAAATGAGAAGGACTGCAGCATGGAGTCTGTGTCCACGGTATTCTATTATTTGCGATAAACACATCCACTTGTACCAGCTTTTATCAAGGGAGTCACACATATATGCACTGCTTTTTTCAGTTTTATTAATTGAAATGAAGTCATTTAAATTTAAGTATTGATGGAATAAATAAGAAAACACATCATGGTATCTACATAATTGTGTTAATTCAGTTCATGCCGTCAGTTCCTCTAATTCACAGATACCCTGGAGTATCACTTTGTGTTATTTGCAAAAGGTGCACTGATATCTTCTTCCTCTCCTTACAGGTAACTTTATCACTGTCAGAAAGTGATGATGCTACCATGACAGCTCAATAAAGATAACAACAACAGGAAACAGTGAGGGTTTGACTGTGCTTCTGCTTTAAAAAAAAACTACACACCGGTTTCACTTCTGCCCTTTCCGTCAAAAATACTCGAGCACACGGTCCTTAGTCAAGTGTCTGAGTTCCTGCCCAGAACGATCTGTTTGACCCAAATCAGTCACGCTTTTTGCAGGTTCACTCTACTGAGACTGCGCTACTGTTGATTACAGAATCACTACGAGCTGCCAGAGCTGCTGGTCAGTCCTCAGTTCTATTGCTGCTAGACCTGTCTGCTGCCTTTGACACAGTTAACCATCAAATCCTCCTTAGAGTGTCTTGGAAGGGAGAAGTGTCAGAAGCACACAATTTTTCCACAGGGGGGCATCAAGGGTCAGTTCTTGGTCCCCTTCTCTTCTTCATGTACACCACCTCACTTGAGGAAATAAACTGCTCTATGGCTTCTAACTGCACTGCTATGCTGACGATCCAGCTCTTCCTGTCATTCCCCCCCAGATGACTTTATAGTGATATCACACATCGACTATTGCAACTTCCTACGGGCATGTTTTCCTACATGCACAATCAAACCTCTGCAGATGATCCGAAATACTGCAGCACGACCGGTCCTCTACCAACCCAAAACAGTGCACCTCCCTCCGCTGTTCACCTCCATCTAATGGCTTCGGGTTACTTCTTGAATCAAATTTAAAACAATGTTGCTCACTTACAAAACAGCGATAAAAATGGCTCCTAAACATACAGGTCTACATTTCCTCCCGCCCACTACACTCACTTTCACCAATGAAAGGCGTCTGATCCAACCTTCACAACAGGGCCCGACGTCTCTAGCTAGACTCTTCTCTTCCGTCAACCCCCCAATTGTGGAACAAACTACCAAACTCCATTCAATCTGGAGAGTCCCTTTGCTAAAGAACTAGCTCTTTCATGAACAATTACACACTTAATGATATTGATGAAGACGATGACGATATTAGGCTGGTTTTGATGCTGATAAGAACTCTAAAGAGCAGCTGTCGATGTTGCTGATGATGGTATATTAACTTTAAATAAAAGTGCTTTGTCTCTGTGCAGTGCCTGTCAGCAGCTGTGTGACCGTCTAGATCCTTGTCTTGTACTTACTCTCTGATGTTCGGTTCTTTGGATAAAAGCGTATGCTAAATAAATTTTAGAATTACCAATAAGAAAGAATTGGGAGAATGGAGAAACCAACACACTTCTTCTACCCTCAATTTCAAGTGTCAAAATGATGACCCCTGCAGAACATGTCTTATCAAGCAGACACAAATAATGAGTTACAGAGAATTTTCCCCATTCTCTTAAATTATGATTATGATGTCTACCTGCAAAGTAAAACACCTTGTGTTATTTCATTGTGCCTTGCTGAGTTACTTTAAGCTCCTGTGAGGTGTTTTTTTGGCTGGTTATGAAACAAACTGAAATTAAGACTCATGTATCTTCATTGATATAATCTACAAACGCAAACAGGTCAGTCTAGTGTAGTTTTTCTTTTATGTCTGTCATCACCTCAGGATAGTTGTCAGATGGGGTAAATAACAGCAAACTGCCTAAACAGCATTTTCTTCAATGTGTGCATACCAAAGATTCTTTCTAAGTTAGACAATTCAAATATATGAGACGTTTTCTAACCTGTTTCAGACAAGATCAGAAAACAAGTAATTCGTCAAGCCAGTTCAAACAAAAGTTCCTAACATGAGCTTTAAACAACTGCTTCTACAAATGAAGAAAACATGTCTTGTCTACAATTCACTTAACAGACGCTTCTTATCCAAAGCGACGCACATCAGAGTGTAAGTACAACACTAATCCACAGCAGAGGTAGCAATGCAGGGTTAAGTGTCTCGCCCAAGGACACATCGGAGCATGTTGCTCAGCTGGAGATCGAACCCTTGACCTTCCGGTTGAGAGGTGACGACTCTACCAACTGAGCCACAGCCGCCCAAAAGTCCTGCTGCCTTATTCCAAAACTGCATATTAGATTTCTGTCTCTACAAGCGGACTGCCAAACCTTCACATAACCAGAAAGAGTAAAGAGAAAACCTAAAGCACCACCTGGCTAATGATGAACACTCGGCAGAGCTTGGAGAGGGAAAGTCAAGCGTCCCACTTCCTAGAACATCTTTTCCAGGAAGAAACTTCAAGCTTCTTGGGTTTGGAGTGTCCTGAGTCTGGATTGACAGGAGTCTTACTGAAAAGCATTAAAGGGGAGGAGGGAGGAGGGAGGAGGAGGAAAGGTATCTTTGTAAAGTTTGTGATTTGTCGTCTTTTCACCTGACATCATTAAGACAAAGATGAAAACTATAAATGTGTCCAAAAAAACACCGGTGTCTCACTTGAGAAGTGCGTGGTTCCTGCCCCGGGCCGAGGGAGAGGTTTTGTGAGGCTCTGGGTCGAGCACTGAGAGTGGTATGAGCTTCTGGTCTTCTCTTGAAACCTTACACACAAAAGAAACCACAACACGTTTTTTTTTGCCAATTAACACTTGGACTTAAAACTCTTCCAGTAAGAGATTAAAATAAATAAAAAATACACAGTTTGATAAGAGGTGAAAGCAACACTTGCAGATTTATTTAAAAAAAAAAAGAAAAGAAGAAGGAGTCGAAACTACATTATACTCAGGCTTTAACACTGACATCCTATTATTAACTTAAGTACTTTACACTTCTAGCCGAGGTAGATAACGATAAGCGGGCTCGACTTTAACAACAGTTGTTTTGTAATCACCAAAAATGTTAAAGTTAAAGACGAACGGGATTAAATTGAAAACCCGTCATCCTACGTGAGTGTCGCAGTTTGCTTCACTGCTAGCCAGCTGCTAGGTGGCTAATGACGTCACCTCAATAACACGCCTGAACAATCAAAGTTTAACAAGCGACACAGAAGCGTCACAGCAAGCGGCACAGACGCTGTTGAATGCGGGTTTTTTTTGTTTTTTTCAAACCTAAAGTGAGCCGTGTTTCTTGCCCGTAACAAGTGGCGAATTCCCCATCTCATGTGCGACGCCATTTTGTTTGTTTTGAAAATGAGGACCCCCCCCCCCGCGTGGTAGACCGCGCGAGCTCCTGAACAGGAAGTTAATCGTCTCTGTTGCATTTCTATTTACAAATATTTACCTACGTACTTTTCTTAAGGATAAATATACACAATGAGATAGTAAAACTTTATTTTTTTTTTATCAGTAATACAAGTTGTATTTTTTTTTATTATTGTCTAGTAGTTACTGGTGTCATAAACTGGGGCTAACACATATAACAACTCTTTCTTGTATCCTAATATATTATACACAAGCCTTTAAAAACTAAAACTTAAAGTAGCACTACAACAGTATGATGATTTCGTTTTTGCTTTTACCCTTTCTAGGCCGACTGCATCATATTTTGTGTAGTCTTACACTGCAGGGTAACAACATTTCTTGTATTTATTGAGCTATTCATGTTTTAAGTGGATGTGGAAATGACAATAAATGCTCTGAAGTGACTGTAAAAATCAGCTTTTAAACAGCTGTTTAAAAGAAGTAAAGTAGCACAAATCATTTTCTCTTAAAAGTATAAATATTTAGTTGCACGAAAAGAAATAGACCTACTCAATGAAATCTAAGTGGCATAAAACTGTACTTACTCGTTTAACAATACTAACAAGCGAATAACTAAGTGTTTTTTCCCCAGTCTAGTATTTTTTAGGAAGGACTCTCAAAGTCAAAATGAAATAAATACACACAGATGCTGCAGGACTTTGTCAGTCATATGTATCGTCACCTATTGTCTAACAACCTCTGTGATGCTTCAAAGGTGGAGCATAAAGGTGAGTCTGTGGTATTAAACCAACAATGTTACAGCGTTGAGAAGGCCAACCCCATAGTTCTCAACAGTCATTCCTACAGGGTAAGGCGTTGCTCTGAAGGAGTGGCAGAGAAACAGACTCTCCCATAAAGCAGGTCTGTCCTCTGGATGGACGAGGTCTACACTTGACTATACGACAGAGCAGCTGTCTGATTAGGACTTTATTCTTATTTTTCCCAGTACAAATCTTGCTATGCAGGTATGATGCTGACTTTTTAAGGAATCTCTGATGCCCTGAAGAGATCTACTGCTGACTTTTCTTTTTTAAAAACACCTCGACTTAAAGAATTTCTGTTATATCGTTGATATTTTTCACTCATTTTTCTCACCATCAAGACATGGTTCTCTGGATTATCTTCCCCATCCTCCTCTCTCTGGTGTCCTGCATTGGAACATGGAGTGTGTAAGTTTGCAACAGTATCACACTTTATCTCTACATGCTGCTGACATGATCAGAACATTTGGTTTTACAACCTTTTATTCTTCGTCTGTCTGTGTGCTGACATGCAAATGCAGAGTGAACACAGTTTTAGACTTTAGGTGAACTTTCTAAAGGAGCTGATAATATACATCTCAATTTAAAAGACTGAATCCTGAAGCTGCCAGGTGCCAAAACACATCACAACTTCTTCACGATTATTAAAGGTGCACTATGTAGATTTGGAAGTGAAAATTGAAAGTTGGAAACAATTTTATGCTTTATTTTGTGAACTAAATACACAAATTTTACTCAAAGAAAAAAAAATGGGTCCCAGGAACACAGTTTTAATCTAAAAGCTACCAGGAGAGTTATGGTGTCACTGTTGCGGGCTCACCACTAGAACTTCTCACGCAGCATTTTATCTTCAAACAGTGTTTCAGGGACTACATTTTCCACTGAGGACAGTTTGTGTATAGAGTTATGAACATATAGCACAAGTACATTTCTCCAACTTTCACATTCCTCTACCAAAGCTCCATAGTGCACCTTTAAGATTGACATTTGAGCTGTGTATGTTCTGACAGCGAGATTGAAGTCATACTGATGAGACTCTGCCTTGAATAGGAAGTGATGAAATGAATTCACATTATTTATAAATCTTTTTCAGCAAGCTGTTTCCCTTTTCTGTGAAAAAGCAGCATTCGAATTTCAAAGCACTTAGTGTCACGATTTGGTTTTCTTATTTTCAGAGTTTATATTTTCTTGTTGTTTTAAGTTCTCATTCTTCCCTGATGGTGTTGTTTCCCTTGTGTGTTTTCTAGGTTAGTCTTTAGTGTTTCATGTGTTATTTTGTAACTTTGTGTCCTAGTGTTTCATTATGTTCTAGTGTGTTTTGTTTCATTCTTGAGTTCTGTGTGTGAACTAAAAACAACAAGAAAATCTAAACTCTGAAAATAAGAAACCAAATCATGACACTTAGTGCTCCGTACAGGTATGCGTAATGAGAAAGAAATTTAAATATGCATTCTGACTAATTCGGTCTGACGTAAGGTACAGTGCGTCCTGTTGTGTCAGCAGACAAAATTGTTCCAGAACTTGTTCCATCGTATCTTTTTTGACAACCGTTACGCTCTACAGTATTTTTAAAAGCCAGAGCAATGACGTTTCTTCAGTCTCTTTTGTCATCCACTTCTATGACGTATTTATCTTTGATCTCGTAGTGACTTATCTCTTTTCAGATGGTAATGGATAAACAATACACTAAATTGCTGGAGCTTTTTTTTCAATGATATGAAAATAATTCAATTGCAACACTTTTCTTTGTCCTTTCATGAATGGGACCCTTTTTTTTTTTTTACTTTTTTCACTCAGGATTTTGATTTGAGTTATTTTACACAACTTACATGCACTTCCTTTGTTTAAATTGTGCACCTTCACTTTTTACAATACATTGTCTGGTTTGTCAACCAGAGGTTCTGTAAAAACAATGTCTAGAAAACAATTAATCTGCATGAAAAAAACAAAACAGTTAGAGCTTAGCAGACATTCTTCTTCCGCTTCAGTATATTTCATTTACATGTTACTATCCCAGCAAAGTAATCAAGAAAGTGTTGTTAATGACATCTTAAATATTGTCTTTGCAATGTTAGATATATGTGTGCTGGTTAACCAATGAATCAGCATGAGAATAAAATGAATTAGGCGTAGTGTTTTAATTTCTACAAATGTTTTTTGTTTCGGCTTAACGCTTTAGAGTTAACAAAGAGATGTATGAATTCATCCCTGAAATCCTTCTTCTTTGTTCCTGTCATCGAAATGATACTGTAACTAATATAAGATATATTTATATCGTTATTGTCTCTGTACAAGTACAATGAAATACTGTTGGAGCAAACCTGTAGATGCCTAGTAGAAGTAAAGATAGAAAATATAATAAATACTAAACCTACTAATATACACATTTTAAATAACCTAAAACAATCAAATTTACAATAAGGCTGACCACTTTGTTTGAACAGGGGGAAATGATGCCTTTTAGATGAACTAGTACTGCATTTCAATGATGCCTTTCATACAGTAATATACTGTAGTTCCAATTCAGCCCCAACATTAAATGGTGATGTTTTAGTTTGTCTTTTGTTTTATCATTTCAGATATGGCATTGCTCTCGCAAACTATCACGTGTGCTCTCTCAGTGACTGGTGAGTTTGGTCTCTACTTTACAGATGAACATAAGAATGATGATGCTGCAGATTTTCCAGAACCTCATGTATTGTCTTTTCAGGGGGGATGACAACTATTGCAAAGGGAATCAGACCACTGGATGCTGTTTTGTTCCAACTATAAGGTGAGCTACAGGCCTACTTGCTCATTTACCTTCTGCTTATACTTTCCATTACAATCAAATAGCGGAAAAATAATCATTTTTAATGTTCAATTCCAGCTCAAGTGGAATAAATGCACCAGAAAATTCCCTCTTTACAGCCACGATCAACGCTGGAGCCTTCATGTGTGAGTTTATCTGCTAAGTACCAGACACATTATGAAGCCACATGATTTGATTCTTATTTGCAATACCAACTGTGCTCTCCTTTCAGTCCTGCTGTTCTGTATGTTCCATCATGCACACGTTATGGAGAAACATGCGTGTCATGTCATGCAGAGCAGGATCGCGCTGGCGTTCGGTGTGGTGGCATCCATGGGGGCATTTGCAGCTGGAAACTGCAACGTGAGTATTAATTACTCCTCCTGCTGAATGTGTGAAAAAAAAAAAGTAACGTGCCGTTTTAATCTGACGCATCTGAATCACAACCGGCCTTATATCCAAACCATGACCTGACTTCACTAGTTAAACAACAACGAAGCTGAACAGCCTTGATTTGCCTTCCTGGGCGGAAACAGCGAACAAAGCTGGTGAACTATTTGTTTTATGTCTCCTGTAATGATTTGGAGCACATGCAGAGTTTGTGCAGCACTTTCCCAGATGTCATGAGGTTTAAAACTAAATGTAGGAATGAATTTCTTCACAACTTAATGTGTGCTAAAGACACAATGTCAACATCAGCATTGTAATCTTTTCCCGTTTTAAGCTGCCCAAACAAAACAATTGCACCACTGTTTCTCCTGCATCATAAACTTAAGGTCAATATTTTGTTGCTATGTAGTCACACAGAACCATAAAACCAGAGTGAAATACAACTTGTGATTGTTCTTCTCTTCACACTACCATTTGTAAGATTTAGATTAAATTGGGATATTTCTTAGAAAAGCATAATTAATCTTTCTCTAATTAAAACTGCTATTTGTTACCTTACAATAACCTATTTGTTTTTCTGGCTGCATGGACGTGGAGGTTGTTTTTACTTTGTCTTTATATTTCACTGATTAAACATTCACTTAAAACACCAACACATTGTTTATTCAAGCTCTGCCGTGATTCCAGCTTTCAAAACATGACAATGAAAACTTATCTGCCTCTCCTCCACAGCCGGGTTACCTGGCTCTCCTGCACTACTTTGGAGCTGCCGTCAGCTTCATGTGCATCTGCTTCTACACCGTCCTGCTCACCTCTCTGACCAGGAAGTGTGTCCTGACTGGCTATGAGAAGATTCTCCACCCGCTGCGCACCTTCTCTACTGTAGTCCAAGCTATCGTCACCATCTGCTGTATCCTTTTGTACATTTTGGGGCTGAAAACGGCTGTTTGTCGGCTTAAGAGTTCAAAGCTCTTCTATTTGAGGGCATTTGTGCAAGACGGATGGATGGATGGATAATGCTAGTAATTTGTTGTTGGTATGACTGGAAACAGGACATTTGATCAAATGACTCCAGTAGTGACGCCTGTTACCTTCTCCAGCTGCTCTACAACACTAAAGTTCCTCTGTGCCATATGGATCCAGTCTGCTGCTCTGTTTACAAAGTGGGAAAGGCTGAATGACAGTCATGTAGAACAAACTAGTAGTATGTTTAACTACATCAATCTTTAACCAGTGATTTCCTGTAACACCATGGTAGAAATGTAACACTCTTATACCTTGAAGCTTCAATGTGACAAATCAAAAGTCCTCCGATGGAGCCGTTTATGGTTTGATTTTAAGGTCAAAGGAACTTTAACATATTGACCTTGTGGACTATAAACAGTATGTAGTGTGAAGTCCCCATTTAAAGCGCTGGTCCAAATTTGGTAACACTTAAAAGTCTGTATCAATCCAGTTTTTTCTTTGAAACTCCAGGATAAAGACGATCTTGATAAAGTGATCATTGGATTACCAGATTACCAAATCCAGATCATTTTTATCTGGATTAAACATTTTAAACAAAGGTCCAGGCACTTGAAGCTCCTGTGAAGAGTTTTTTTTTCTGGTCATGAATCAGACTTATATTAATATGAATGCCTCTTTGTGACCTAAAAAGACAACAGGACCATCAGGAAGATTTCCTATTTCCGTACTGTTATTATTCAAGCCTGAAACCGCTTCTGCAGCGTAGGTGTCAGGTAAAGGGCTAAAAAACATACTGAAGGAACGACCTTTTCTTTGTCATTTTCCGCAGCAAAGATTATCGATGAGTGATACATTTGTTAAAAAGCAATACTTACAAATGTACTGCATGGGCAAAATCAGCAAAGAGAGGTGCGGCTTTGTTGGGGTCCAAACCCAACCTAAAGATCCTCAGGGGAGCTTGAATTGTTGCTCGAGTCAAAATATATTTGTTTCTGTGCTCACTCGTGTACAACATGTGTGCACAGCAAACATTTAGGCCCTTTAAAATGTGAAATATAGCTTGGGAAAAATTAAATAAAGTAGCAAACAAATATGTGAAGTAATGTATCACATGCAGGACAATGAACTGTCCTCTTCCAGCATGTTTGATCTGTGGTTAACATATAAAGGTCTGTTCGATGCATCCTTAACTCAAAACCCTTCAGATACTGTTTTGTTCACCCAGGATCAGTACTTGTACGTCCACTTGGCGGCTGTATTCGAGTGGATGCTCAGTGTAAACCTTGAGCTTTTTGAGCTCAGCTACGCCGTGGAGTTTTGCTTCTTCTCGTCCTACATGATTACAAATCTGCTGCCCGAACGGGAGGAAGAAAAGCCTTTGATGATGACTCTGTCGTGATATGAGGCTGCCAGGGTCCAGCTGAGGAGCGTGGGCGCTGAGAATGGACTGAGTAAGACATCCTTAGAAACTGTGGCTGGACAGTAACATTTTGAACTACCATGAACCAGATGTTGAATGACACCTGTGGTGAGAAGTGGTTAAAAAAATTGTATTTATATGTATAAAAAAAATAACTTAAAGCATACGAACAAAACACAAAGGAATGTACTTTACTTTTGCTCAGGACACATTGCTGCTGTGCCAACAGAACAACCTAAAGGTATCATACTTTTGTGTACTTAATTTAACACTGATCAGCCGTGACCATTTTGACAACTGACAAGGTAAAACAAATAACATGAAACATCTCTTTACAAATGACAGCAAGTGAACATTTTGTCCTCAAAGTTGACGTGTGTGAAGCGGGATGAATAGGCATGAGTAGGAATGTGAGCGACCTTGACAATGCACCATAAATGGTTCAAGGAAGGGAAACCAGTGAACTTGCGAAAGGATGTGTAGGCTGGCCTGTGTGGTCCTATCCAACTGCAGAGCTATTTGAATGCTTGTTCTGAAACAATGGTGTCAGAACACACAGTGTTTTGTATCCGGCTGCTTAGTCGCAGACCTGTCATGGTGCACAGGCTGACCCTCGTCAAGCGCCCAAAATGCCAAGAATGAGCCTGTGAGCATTTGAAGTGCACCACTGAGCAAGGGACGAGGCCCCAGATCGCAACTTACAGGACTAACAGGATCTGTTGCTAACGTCTTAGATACATCAGCACACCCTCAGAGGAATAGTGGCGTCAGAATCAAAGCAGCCCTGACCTGACAAGAGGGACACCTACACAACATTAGGCAGCTGGTCATAATGTTATGGCTGATCAGTGTATATTTTAATAAAATGTTTTTTTTTTGGTTTGTTCACATTAACACATTTTTTGTTGTTGTACAAAAGCAACAAGCTGTGTAAACTTCCTCTTTGTTAGCCTAACAATGTGGATCTGTCAAGTCTTTAGCGCTTCATAAAAATAACATATATAAGTCTGGTTATTCTCTGTATGCACATATAGGATAGTGTAAAGATACGATAAAGATAAACTTTATTGATCTCCCCCATGGGCGACATTTTTTCATTAGGCTTGGGTACAAGGGTGGAGAACGTCGCAGTACACCCATTCACATAGTCTAAGCCCCTGTGACGAAACGAGAGCCAGTTAGACTGGATGATTCACACTGAGTGGCATTCACACGAGTCACTTTTGACAAGTTACTCACACTGTGTACTGAATACAAGGACGTTAAGAAAAAAAGTGACAAATCCTGAAGAGTTGGCTTGATCACGCACAGAGCAGTGGGTGTAGTCTGTGTCAACATTCCTAGGTGTGGGCTGGTTACAGGTGTTTACAGGTATCCCAGATCATGTTTTACAACAAAGCAGAGGGATGTTTGCTGAATGTATTTCCGCCCGGATAATAATATAATTTATACTTCATTGAATGGCTTATAGATTTAAATTGGTAGATCTCAGTATTTGTAGTCTAATCCTTATTTTGTCTTTGAGTGGGCGTGGCTTACTTGAAATAGGTGATGTCACATACCTGGTTCAGTTAATGTGAACAGACTGAATGTTTTTTGTCATAGTTTTATAGAAATATAAACAATTATTAGATTGCAATAAGGATGTTGGATTAGAGCTTTACAGTTTTATGGATATGCACAGATCCAGGTTATGATTATGAAAATTATCACAATAGTATTTTTTTTTTTACATATTTATTCTATTTTATCTTTGCTTACTGTTTTTAATAAAATTAAAATATATATCCCAAAACAAGTGTTGTGGTTGATGATTAATCTCAATTAGATCCTTAATAATATTGACACAGTACATAACAGACTGTTGAGTAACTAAAGCTGAGGCAATGACTGAGGATAGCCAGACATCATGAAATGACGGCTCTCTGAGTACAGCTGAGTTTTGAAATAACCCTTTTGAGTACCCTAACTTTGAAATAAAATCCAAGGGTGCTTGTCAACCAATTCTAAAATTAACTTATTTGTTAAAAAATATTGTATATATGAAGACATTCATACATATGCTATTTAGAGGATATGATGTACAAGAAGTTGTCAGTTCTTTAAATCAGCAGTTGAATTATCATTTGATTGTCAGAGTATCAAATACGATGCGTAACAGTGTTTTTGTAAAGATGTTTCAGAGACTTCCTGCCTTCAATGTCGCTCCATAACTGTTGGGTGTGTTCACAGACATAATTAATAAGTTCACATAATTTTTCCATTGATAGAAGTGTTTAAATCTTGTTTCTGTCGCCCCCTGGTGGTGATAATGTTCTTGTTGACAACAGGTTATGATACATTTTTAAAACGCATACAGTTTCTGAAAACGAGACATCATGGTTCTGGTTTTAATGCAAAGCACTTAACCTTTACTTGAAAGAAGGTAATATACATCCTGGAATTACAGATAATAAAGATACATTATGAGCAAAATCATTTCACAATGAATATCGTCTTTCCTTTGCACCAACCAAGATAGGAGTGTGACATTATCTACAGTTTGTTAGGAAGAAAACAGTGAAAAGCACACCTAATTCTGTCAGAATCTTTACTGTATAGTACACTGTAAAAAAATGTAACCTCTATGCAGTAGTCCACATTATTGACTTTAATAACAAAAAAGAGAAAAGAAATAAAAATCAAATTGAAAATAACAAAAAAACAAGTTTCATGGTTTCCTTTAACTAAGTAGTTCAACTGCAATGCATACATTATAAATAAATGTAAAGGGAGGAAAAAAAAGTTCAAAAAGTACTACAAGCAATATTCCACAATTCCAGCGTGGCTGAAACAACAAGTGGCCTTAAATCCAAACCCTACACGTTGGAGTGTGACCAGGCCTTTTACACACCTTTAAGATACTGGAGATTCTTCATGCGTAACACTTCTGGATAACTCAAGTTAAAAAATTGACCTTAAAATTTGTTCAGTGAGAGAATAAGTTGCGTACTGTCTTTTCCCGTGAGGTGAGAAACACTTTTTGTATGGAGTGAGAACTCAATATGAGAAGAACACAAGAAGAAGTAAGATAAGAAATGTTTTGAAACTCCAAGCCATTAAAGTAGTTTGAAAAAAAAAAAAAAAAAAAGCTTGTTCTCAGCTATGCACAGGGAGGTCATTAGTATCTATCACAGAACTCTTCAACTCTAAAAGCAAATCAATTGTGTTCCCCATATCTTCTCCTTTAAGACCTCATTATATTTAACTACCACCCCACTCTCTTGTTTGGGGAAGCTCCGACTGTACACACAGTGAACAATTCTCTTTTTAATAAAAGGAAAAGACTCTATAGTAGTCGACAACTCGGAAATTATTATTGTGATGATGCGGTTTGGTAATTGTTTAAATCTACAGCGAGTTGAAATAGGGGAATATGGGGGAGGGTTTCAAACTGAGTACATGTTCTTGGTGGTGGATCCGCTCTTGCTGGATGTGTCGTCATGTGACTGGTAACCGATCAAGGCTTTAATGGGGACGGTCAGACGCTCTTTATAGAGTTGCCTGTGGAAAGAGAAAAAAAGTGAATTACAGCTTAGTGCCTCCATCTAGTGGTCAGTCACAGTAAGCAAACCTTGAAGGGATAGTTGATTAGTTTTGAAGTGGGGTTTAGAAGAGATACTTTTCAATAGCAATTGAATTTACATAAACTGTTTTCACACATGAAGCCTGGAACATTTCTGAAACATTTCTGGACAGCCTTCTCCCTGAAGTTTTCTAAATATGTCCCTCACAGCAATTTACCTGTGCTAAAAAAAAAGAGGAGCTGCTTTATAACACACACCACGATCCACACTTCACTAATCGCGTGATATAAATCTCTTTATCAACAACTGCTTGTCTGCAATGCCTTTTCATTGCTCGTCAGCTCATCCCAACTTCATGCAGAAATTTTAAGAGTCTGGCAGAAAAGAATCAGGTGAAAAATGCCCGAGTTTGTGTTACCACAAGCAGCTCACCCATAGAATTCAAGACATTTTTTTTTTGTTTCAGTTTTGTGAATGTGTGAAAACCCCAATAAAGAAGAGAACAGTCAGCATGGACCCTGTTTAGAGACGCCACCCTGAAGAGCTATATGGAAGTTTATCTGTTCATCGCTTTGAACCGGACCACGCAAGACAAACATACTTAAGCCACTTGGAAAAGTCCTACAGGTTTGAAGCTCCTGTTAAATAGTTATGAGCAGTGTTGTCTCTTTATGTGCTAGAAAAGCAAACAGGACCATTAGAAAATCTACTATTTCTATTCTGATATTTGTAATACCTGAAACCCCCACCATTTGTTAGTCAGACAAAGTGATTCAGATCATGTGACAGGAACATCCTTATTTGACATTTTTCACTGCAAAGTTTCTTGATGAATGATACATCTGACTGTTAAAGAAAGCAGCACGACACTTTCTGTTTCAAAATCACTTGTTACACAGAATCAGAAAAGTAATACGAGGTCCTGCTTTGTCCAAAGGAGCCAAAATCAACACAAACCAAACCTTCCTTACGGAGTCTTCAAGTGTTGGCTTTTTTTTATGAATCTCTAACAGCACTATGCTGCATCTTCCCATAGCTTACATTATTTATCATTGAACGTGTTATTTTTAACTCACCCTATCGTCATGATGGCGTCCCGGTTTTGGCAGTTGCTCGTCCAGATGGATATTTTGTCACCTTTAGGTCTGACATTGACCACAGCTCCACACACATCTTCACTTGCCTCATCAAACGACTCGCCAACTAAACACAAGAGCTGCAAAACAACCGAAGTGTCATGATCTAAATGAATCAGTTTCATTTAACAATGAATCACAAACACGAGGAACATTTCATTTTTGATCTGTCATTTGCCATCAGTGGCCTTACAGTCTCCATCCAGTAGCGGTCGAGGTCATTGTGTCTCTGTTGTTTGTTGAGGGTCATCAGCCATCGACCCCCCAGCTTGTTCCTGTCGTCCTCCCACATTGGCTTGATCCCATCCTACCACACGAATGAATTATCTGTTAGCAAAGCATGGCGCTAATTTGACTTTTAAGTCTGCTGCTCAAATAAGTGTGAACGGACATGCTGTCATTTAAAAAAAGAACTCACCTTAAATAAACAATAATCACAGCCAAAGCCGAGTTTGCTAGGTTGCTGTATGTGGTTGTATAATCTGTAAATTACACAGAATAGTGATACCTGTTTAGATCAAATGTACATTCAGTAATAAATTCTTCATCAATTTGACACTGAGTGCTACCTAACACTAAATCTGTACGTCCTTTGGGGCTTGTGAAAAGGTGCCCGTCACTTTTCTATTTAAGTTGTTTGCATAACCCTGTGGAGAAGAAAATTATAAAATATATTTTTATATCTAAACCGGATTTATTTTACTGAATCAGCTTCAGAGCTTTTAAAAAGAGGACGACTCATCTCACTGCAGAGTCACAAACTATGACTGAGCCAACAAAGGAAAAAGAAAGTGCATCTCTTTCATTTTAATGAAGCTTCATGACACGTGATCTTCTCCTCCTCTGCAGTATTAGGTTTAATGTACTCTGGCATGATAAAAAATACTGATCAAAACTGCAGAAATAGTCTTACCAATGTTTAATTTATATGACAATAGAGTGAACAATCATAACGACATTACACTTACGCCCAGAAGTCTTCCACTGTGTCAAACTTGGAAATGAGACGCAGGTTCTCTGTCCAGCTTTTGCTCTTGTCATTTTTGAAATACCACAAGGCCCATCTGAGAGAGGAAAAGAAAAGACGAACAACAACTGTAAGAAAATGAGAAATGGTGTAGGTTTGTTTCAACACCCATACCAGAATCATACCAGCCAATGAAACTGCCCAAAATGCAGAATCAGGTATCACATACTTGTAGACCAGTCAACTAATCAGACGCCCCCTCCCCCCTCCTGGTTTCAGGTTAACGTCTGGATTACAATAATCATCAACAACAGTGAGGTGCTGGCAGAGAGTGTAATGTTAGTCAATCCATAAAAATGAAAGTAACATTATTCATGTTTTTTTTTTTTTATCACAGGTGTATCAGAGAGGTTCTCGGTCTCTGTCAATTATCAGAAGCTTACTATTGGAATCACATAAACAAACAAAATATATAAGAAAAGACACATGAAAAAAAATCACAATCAATTCATTGTTTTCAGCTTGTCGTTTTTTTTATACAGTAACTAAAAACAATATTTCAGAGAAGTGTTGATGCCACAGTTGGGGTAGAAAATGATTTCACAGCTAATTCTAAAGTTTAAGTACATTTTTAAACTTAAGTTTCATTTTATTTATTTGTTTATTTTATGTTTTATTTGATAGGGGCAGATACAATAAACAGACAAACTGAAAAGAGCGATCCAATGCTATAATTATAGTGTTTAAAGCGGATGCTAATTTGCAACACTTGAAAGTTGAAGGTCTTTAGTGCAAATAAAAGATTCAAACAGTTAAAAAGGAAAACAGCAAGAGTAAACTGGGTACAGCAGGATACAATGAGACTCACATTTAACATAGCAAACATAGCTGCAAAAAATTAAACATGAGTACAAGTCTGTACTCGTGGCATTTCATTTGAACTTTGGTAACTCTGCCACTGTCCAAAGTAGCACAAGACTTCTCTTCAGAAACATGGAGAGTGCCAAAATAAACTACAAAGTGAGGAGTTTAAAATTAAATATACAAGTACACCATCTCCTTGGCTGTCAGTGTCGGGTTAACCATTGACAGCTACATTGTTTGTATGAAGTCTGTGGCAGCTATGAACAGCAGCAATATTCATCTATTCTGGCATTTGAAACAGAAGCATGAAGATGATAAGGGGAACTTTGTGGCAGTGCGTCACAAGATAACCCTGAAAAAACACCAGACTCATTTCCACTAAGTGGTCAAGTTCAGTTTTGGTATGGTAAGCATTTGTTGGCTTTTCCCACTGTCAGAAGTTGGGAATGATACCAACATAAACCAACCGTACCGTCCTACTTTTTTTGCTACCCTTCTGTTGGGATGCCAAGCGTACCGATCTGACCCTAAAGCGTAGTTGTCACACACTACTGTCCGTTGATAGGTTGAAAGAATCGTCACTTCCCGTTTAAGAGCACTAATCGAAAGAACAAACACCAAATGTGCCGTGTTAAAATATCCCGTGGATTTGAGGGAGTCATTTCTGTCTTTCCTTGCCTCCTTCTCTAAAATAAAGCTCGTCTTCTTCTTGTGATAAACAGCCACATGACCACAAAATGCTTGACGTCCTCCATTGTTGCCCGTCGTTTACTGTGTCACATTATTTAGTAGCTGACGCGGCTATCTCCATACGTTACCTTACCTTCCAAGTAAGGGTTGGCTGGCTGTGGAAACGCAAGCAAGATCAGGGTTTACTGTACCCAACTACTAAACCAAAACTGGACCACTTGGTGGAAACAGGGCTATATAAAGCTTTAGCACCAGTTGTATCCCATTATAGAAAGGATCCAGTTGGAGAGGCAGTAACTTTTCTCATTGTCAAAGACACATAAGGCATAAGGATTATACTTCATCTAATGCATAAGAACCACATATGCTATCAAGCTACCTTAATGTCATGCTTCACCCATGTGGATTGATCAAAATGATAAGTGTGGTGGGATATAAAAGAGATAAGGTTTTACTAGAACAGGTTTTCCCAAGCCCTACGCCCTGAGTCCTAATAACACAGATATGCACCCTATTTCACCACAGCTAGTGACAAAAGCATGCAGATCAATGCAACAGCACAGAGAAAGCCAGCCATCATCAGCACCACAAATGCAGCCTTTGTTTCTGACGGTAGCTGTGATTCTTTCATCTATTCCCAGGAGGGGTGGGGTGCACTGAGAGGACACCAGCTGAACCCTGTGCCCCCCTCCCCCCTCCCCCCTCCACAACAGTAACCACACATCAACCCCACCCATGTGCGATAAACACACGTTACTACTACACTGAACCGAGCTCAGGCAGAGGGTGAAGCTGTGCTGCCGCTGTCTAGCAGCTCCACTGACACACATCATTACACAACAGCGGCGGAGAGTCGAGACAGGCGCGACTCCACTGGTGGTGAACCCAGCTGAGGACACAGTTTGTTTACATGTCCAGTAGAAGCATGTAAACTAATGTTGCAGACAGCAGGTCAAGTCAATGATGGATTTATCGAGGGCTCTGATCCTCTTATGACAGAAATTCTGTACGACTAATCGAATGTGAACTTCTTCAAGAAGTCTCTGAATGCTGATCCAGTTAACTCGTTTCCTCAGGCGTGGGTGTTGTTTTGCAAAAAAAAAAAAGGTGAGGCTGTGTTGTCTAACGTGGGCTCATGTTTGGAAATAAGGGCCAAAGGAGTGAGAGACTAAAGGAGGATCAACTGACAAGCTCTGGCAGCAGTCACTTTGTTTGAAACATTAGGTTACTGAGGTTATGAGAGCCTGAAGAGGAGAGGAATTATGTCTATGTTTTACTAAATTACACATCTTGTTTGATCTCAGGATTTTTATTTTCTGATCCATCCTTTGTATGACAGCAGAAATAATTGATACATAATGTGAATAAATGGGATTGAAGAGACAATGTCACATCAACATAAAATGTGTAGGAGCTGTAATGACTCATTTTTAGTTGATTTATAATTTGAAAGAAACGAATGGTCTTCACCAGGGCTGAAAACAAAGACCTTGATGGTTGAAACCTGTCTGCTTTTTTAAAATGATCTAACCTTTATAATAAAGGATTTTTCATGTTTAATGTGCCTTTTGCTGGTTCAGTTTTCTAAAATTTAAGGGTTTTCTGCTTTTTGTCATTTATAAAAGAACCTGAACAGTCTTTGGAATGTGAAGGTTCAATCCTTGATTTATTGACATTTCATTCATTGTCTGGAAAAATCTGGAAGAATCACTTCTCTGTTGTATTTGAACGTAGAAATAAATAAAGATTATTATTGGATATTTAAAAACTCCATACATTCTCAGTCTCCTGTTGTTTCCTGATGAACTCCTGTATTCATGTATTTAATGCCGCTCACAGTGTTTGTTGTTTCTATTGTCGGATTCTATGTGGTGGTTGTTTTTTTTCCCTCATAGTTGTTCTCACCTGGCTGTGAAACAAATTTCTCCTTGTGGACAATAAAGTAAAGTTGAAGTTGAAAGGTTCAGAAAAATATGTTTTGGCCGTCATTATCTACCAATCTGTGCTAATCATATCAGACATTAATTGTGTTACTGTAGATTCATCTCTCGAACACAAGAGCATCTTTGCATTTTGATTATTGAATATCTCTGCAAAAAAGAAAAGAAAGAGCCATGTATAAAAAAAAACTATAAAAAGAAAAACCTGAAGATTATTGTATGAAAATATATATAAAAATAAATAAAAGTAATACAAATATGTATTTGCAGAATAAAAATAAAGTGTAAAAGTAGTGTGAAGTATACGAGTGTTATTCATTTGTTTACCAGTTTATTAGAGTGAACCTATTCCTCATGTTTTAAACAAACTGAATATGTTTCTCTTCACTTCCCACGGATGTTGGTTTCCTCTGATTTCAGTATCGTATGTAAATCTAGTTACATGACCTGAAACTCTGAATTGATCATCACACCTACTTATGTTACAGCTTGGTAAGAGAGATGTGCACACTGTACTGTTCAAATGTACCTTCACAGAACACGGAGTGATGATAACCACGCTCCTGACTTTAACGACTGCAGACCACACATCTACGCTGTTGGAAGTCTTGTCCAGACAAAAGACTCCACATGCCTCTTTGCTGGTTTGACTTCACTGACCTGCCGCTCTTTGCACAAGTGAGGTTAGAGAAGCGTTTCCGACTAACACCAAATTTCTCCGACTTTGTCTGAGGCCATTTAAGAGAAGCCACAATGACAAAACATGCAACAACATACTTTAAGTCACCACTTTTTTTAAGGCACACCTAGCTTAAACTAATACAGTTCAAGTCATGTAAAGAGGTGGACTAAATAATGGACATGGTGACATGCTGATGATGTACATAATATACTGCTTATTAAGTCTATATTTGTGAATAATATTTCACAACACACCAACTTCCTCACAGTCAACAAACTGTTGTGAGGCATGAGAGGAGCTCCAACATGTGGCTGTCAAACCTCCATCATTAGGAGTGGATGAGTGGAACAATCAGCGTGTATTAACTCGGCCACAGTATGTTAAAACACCAGATGATGAACACCAGCATGACAGCAGACACCACGACCTTGATCTCCGAGGCTGGACTGAACAGGCAGAATGGTCTAGAAGTGACTTTCTACGTGAACTGCTCAGCATTTACTAAACGGCACAATGCTCCTGAATGGGTCCTCACTAGCAAACAAATGTGATAACATTTCTAAAGGACAATAGTGAACGACGGTTAACACCACCGACACGGAGAACCGGACGCTAATTCTTTTATGTTTAACACTAAAGCCTTTAAATCAACCTCTCATTTTCAGGCATTTGTGATGAGGTTTTTTTTCGCAGTCTCTTTTTTTTGTTTTTGGTTGCTGTGGCACACTACAACTAAATGCAAATAACATCCAGATGTTACAAAAGTGAGTTTAACATCATGCTCTAAAATCTGTTTGCAAAAAAGGAACTGATAACATTTTAACTCAGTTTACAGGCGATTTGGGGTAAAAATGAATCCTCAGAGTCACTACTAATCAGGAGGCTTTCACAACCAGCTGACTCTCTTTTAAAACTATGCAAGGAGCATGACTTAAACATATTCATGTCAATGTTCAAGAGTCAGGAAGTTTATAACCTTTAAGTGAGGAGAATAAGATTGGAGAGCTTAAGTGAGACTTTCCATGAGACAGGCCAAAGATCAAATGAGTCATTCAGTACAAAATTAGACCCATCAGACCTCTTCTCTTTTTTTGGACAAAGTTGAAATAAATCAGTTAACAATTAAATATATAGTACGTAACTCTTGAATTTGTGGACAATAATTCAGCTTTATAAAAAGCCACAAAAAAAGACTGCATATTAATCCTAACACATCTAATATAAAGTGGAAAAAATGAAATACATTATTTATACCTTTATATCAATGACACTTTTTCCTTTTCCTCTCTTCGCAATTACTAAGAAATAAATACGACCTGCTCTGAATCCATTCAGTTTCATTCCTACAAACTCACAACCACATCAAATTAAAGACAACTTCTTTTCCAGATGGAATTTTTGTTGTTGTAGATCCTTCTTTCTTTCAGCAAAGTGTATTATTAGTTTTATTCAATTGTCTTACAAATAGAAAATACCCATAGATTAAATTGAAAGAACTTTGAAGGTTAGAGGGGCACACGAGGGTCTTGGCAAAGCTTCACTGACTAAGCAGAGGTAAACTAAAACATAATTCTGGCAACCAGAACCAGGTCCTTCCTAATGTGACCCGTCACTGATAGATAGATTGATAGATGGATAGATGCACAGGTAAAAAGCAGTACAGGTACATTGGGATGTGTGTGCAATGGTACACTCTTGCATCTTGTGTTACATCATTTGTTTGTCTTCTAGTAAAAGACCATAGTCCCGATATGTCTTTCATGTTTCTTTACATAACCTTGCGTCTATGCCAAATATTTAAAAAAAATAATAATAATAATGAGGGCCTTCTTACAGCAGTTGGGCTTTTAGTTGAGAAATGATTAAAAGTGCTAAAACAAAGCTAAAGACCCAGCTCTTTCATGAATACCTACTAACTTAATGATGATGGTTTCGATATCATTGATGATGATGGTTGTGACGATGGTTTTTGTTTGATAATGGTGACTTATAAGATGGTTTCTATACTGATTAGAGCTCTCAAGAACTGCCCTCAATGTTGTGCTTTGCCTCTGGTCACTTCCTGTCAGCACCTGTGTGTCCAATCGGACTCAAAGCTGATCGTTTGCTCTTACTCACATTGTTCCCTTTTTTCTAGATCCTTGCTTGTGTCGTACTTACTCTCTGATGTACGTCGCTTTGAATAAAAGCATCCGCTAAGTGAATTGTAGAAGTGCAGAGTGCAAAGTTTTGACATTCAAAAAAATGCATTTTTATGTTCCAAACCCAGCACTGCGAGTGGTTGTTATGCAAATCTCCCCGAATATCAGAAGCCTGCAGTCTCTGTAAGCGACAGCACCTTTCAGTGGAGACATCCTGTGAAACAGCAGCTGTTTTATTCTCACCTGTTTTGCAAGGGGTGCTTGATATACTGCTCAGGATTCGCAGCAACAACTTGAGTGTCAGTCGGTTGATCCTCAGTTTCAGGTGCTTTCTGGAGAGGAGGGGGGGGGGACACAAACGCACACATTACATCTACATACAATCAATCAATTTTTATTTGTTTAGCGTCAACTCATAACAAGTGTTCTCTCGAGACACTTTACAAAAAGCAGGGAAAAGACCTTACTCTTTGTCTGTTAACATTACAAAAGAGCAGGTAAAAAGACCTTACTCATTGTTATACAATAAGTAAACACAAAGCTCATTCAATTTAAATATGCATGTCTAATCCCTGTGTGCATGCGCTTTGATTTGCATCATTAAAACACAGCTTGCAGCAGTTGTGTGCAACACTATGACAAAAGAAATTTACATTTTATCAATTACATTACAGTAAGATACACATGGGATTGTGTTTACAGTTCTCTGTCGAAATGATTTGATTCAGTTTCTCAGGTGACTTTCTTTATTTTATTAATGCACTCTTTTATTGACATAATTAAAATAAACTATTATCAAGACTTTAAACCTCAAATGGCATTCAAACAGTCATTGTTTATCCTCAGGGAACCATCCTATCACACCCTACAAAAATACAAACACTACATATTCATAAACATTTGATATAAAAAGGTGTTTTTTTTTAAATAACTGTTAGTGTTCAGGTCTTGAAGTTTAACATTTTAAACTCATTATACTCAACAGCTCAGAGAAAACAACTTCCACAGGGCTCAAAAGAAGAATAAATAGGTAACACACTGTCTATGGTTTGGTTAAGATTACCATCGCTACCACTAGTTAGAGGAGAAAATGCTAAGCTAGCCACAAGCTACACCCACACGTGTCCAGATTATCAGAGATGTAATAAATATTATCATCGAATTAACATGTTGACGTGTTGCTAGTTGACCAGCTTATGTTTTTGTTGGGTGCATCGAAGTGTAATAAAACAAATCATCGGCTGGAGTTTGAATGAACGACGTCCCGGGAGTCCCCTCCCTGCCAACAAAGTCAGGCACAGCCTCATCCATCACATTGCTGTGCATGCTAACGCTAATGCTAACTGTGCTCCACGCGAACTGGCACATCTGTCCACGAAAACCCCGGCAATGTGTCAAAATGACGGGCTACGTTTCAACAGAGCAAGACTATATAACAAGGTCTTTTGATATAGGTAAGGTGTAGCGACTATTTCCCATGAAGAATAGTCAAAATGTAAGGTATCTCTTGTCTCTCTTACCGGCTCCGATGTCGCCATCTTGACACTAGAAATGTTCTGCCCGTTCAGCGCTTCTGCGTCACACTCCAACCACTCACACAACTACGGAAGCCGCCCAGGTCCAGTTTAAGGTGCGCGAAATCAAAGAAAGCTGAGGGTCTCCTTATGAAGAGGAAACATGGTCAGAAGTCTATTTCTTTAACGTTTGATTGCCGTTTCTATGGAAGCCCATGTCCGCCAGGTGAAAAAATAAAAATGAAAATAATAAAGTCATAATAATGAGATAATGATGAGATAAAAAGTCGAAATTATGAGATATAAAGTCATAATAATGAGAAATATGAGATAAAAAGTCAAAATTCTGAGATATAAAGTCATAATAATGAGATAAGTCAAATTATGAGATATAAAGTCATAATAATGAGATATAAAGTCATAATAATGAGATAAGTCAAAATTCTGAGATATAAAGTCATAATTATGAGATAAGTCATAATAATGAGATATAAAGTCATAGTAATGAGATAAGTCAAATTATGAGATATAAAGTCATAGTAATGAGATAAGTCAAATTATGAGATATAAAGTCATAGTAATGAGATAAGTCAAATAATGAGATATAAAGTCATAGTAATGAGATAAGTCGAAATTATGAGACTTTATTATTTTCATTTTTTTTCTTAAATGACAGAAATGGGCTTCCATATGTGTCTCTACATCAGGGATGGGCAACTTTGGTCACAGCAAGGGGCCACAATAATTTAATTCTCACTGCCAGAGGGCCAAATTGTAGCATACAAAAACGATTACAGTCAAGTTTGTCTCCAATTTAACTCAACATATGCCAGTGATCAAGTATTATTAGTAGTAGTAATCATTTATTTCGGTCACAATAAAAAACAAAAACTTTTTTTTGACCGTAAAGGTCTAGGCTGAAGCTTTAGCTTATTACACCTACCCTTATTACAAATCTTATTATTTAAGACACTACTAGGTTAAAAAAATAATTTCTTTCAAAACAAAACAAATGAAACAAACAAAAAACGAAACAGAAGTCACACTCACAAAAAACAATCAAACCGACCTTTTATATTTGTTAAACACCATTTTTTTAAAACAAAAGTTTAAATCTGGAAAGTGAACTACACATTCTTTATTCCATGGCACAAGTATTCCACAAATTAAGCACAAATTAACACCTGTTCTTTATGTTTGTCCTTACCTTTGTTTTTTTATACTCACCTATCCCCTTTAGTTCATACCGGCTCTCTCTGGTTTCAAAAAACCTCTGAATACTGTTCGGAAGCAAAAGATTGTGTGCCTTGTACATTATCTGAGCAGTTTTTAGACCTAGTAGATCGCTGAATTTTAACGCGTGTATGTTAATAAATAGTGCGTTAGTTGGTTCATAATAATCAGATCTATTTAAATTTCTTATAGTAATTATTATGGACATACTTCTGGCTTTCATGATTTCATTTTTGTAATGTTTTCTTCATGTTTCCAATTAATTGATGTGTAAAAATTGACCAGAGGGCCACGTTGAGGGTTGACGGGGGCCGCATGTGGCCCCCGGGCCGCCAGTTGCCCACCCCTGCTTCTACATGGAGAGTGCTACGGATAAAAAATGAGACAGAAGATTGATTATTATTTGTCAAATAAGAAACATAAACCTCACCAGCTTACATAACATTTTTCTAAAAGATGTGATGAAGCACTGACAGCCAGGACATGTAATTATGATCTGTTAGACTTTTTAAACACACTATTAACAAAATAAACCAATGTCTGCTCCTTCTGATACACGCTACATTTCAGTGTCAAATATTATCTACTGTCTTCCTCTACATTCATTGGTGTATATATAATGGGCTATTATATCAACAGACAGATTATGATGTGTTATTTATAATATATCTCAATAGGGTAAATTCACAAGCATGCCAGTTGTATACAAACTAAGCTAAATAGATAAATAAAGAATCATGAATCATGTAGGCCTACATTAAATCAAGACAGTATCTATGTAATTTTTATTATTCTTAAATCACACCAATTATAATGAGTGTGATTTATTATATTTTTGTTGATTTTGTGTCTTTGACTTTTCTACACCATTATAGTAAACTTTATGAAATATCTTTGTACTTTTATCATCACAGACTGAGTTACTACAACACTGAAATGATCCCTTTGATTTCCATGGAGTCAATATAACAACAGAGTCTGCAATGTATCTATGTAAATATAGTGGATTTGCAAACATTTTTCATTTATTATCATTTAAAAATAGCCATGCTGAACTCTGCTGATTATAAAGTAGAACAACTAAGATACACCCAGTGAAGCTCAGCATAATTACTCATTTTTCTCTAAGTCTGTGTGGGCTCTCAGTTATCCAGGAGCTCAATATATTTTTAGTTGTGTGGTTATGGTTTTAATAATGAGTTGTAGATTCTCTTAAACCTACAAATTTAACTTAATACCTCAACACTTGAGTTACTCACTGAGTCCGTATTAGATGATCTCAACCTCAGTGACATCATCTTATCAGCTGTAGACACAAAACTCCCAAAATAAAGTTATGATTCATGCCTGCACATTAGGAGGACAAAGTGACTCACATTCCTCAGCAGTAAGTCATCCAGTGTGTTAGTTTGGGTAACTAAGAGAAAACAAAGTGAAAGCCTATTTGGCTTTCTTGAACTGAATAAAGGCCATAAAGTGTCACGCTTGGTTTCAGCCATGTTTCTATATAAACTATGACGAGAGCTCGGACACATACCTGAACTGAACAACACAGTTCTTCTTCTCTTACATGTGTACACACACCCACACAGGAAATACACAACAAATGAGGACACAGGAAATCGTGGTAAGGTCCAAAATATAAATATGACTTTATTTCACAATCCCGAAAGAGATCAGCCATCCATTAAAGGAATGCTAAATTGAGTCTCTTCTCAAGTCTAAACTGGATATACTTTCAGCAACATACAGTAATTTAGTTTCAAAATAAGCAAAGTCATCCATTGTCTAAACACCATTAACAGTACAGTAAAAACAATATGGTTCACATATGTATTTACAGCTTTTCTACTCATAAAAGTTTTTTGTTTTTTTTTCATATTTTTTAATGCTGGTGCTCGTTGTTAGTTCCTCATTGATACAAAGACTTTCAGAGTGGACTGAGAGCGTCGCCCACATGAAATCAATAGAAACATTTACTAATGTAACTCTACCATGTTCAAAAATGTTCTTATCTAAATCGGCTTATTTAAAAAAGGTTTACATTCATTATATTTTGTGTGTGTTTCAGAATAGTTGGAGCATGTGGTTACACGTGGAAGACTTTTGAATTATTTGTGATGGAAATCTGCAATCATTTGCTTTTGACCTGCACTTAAACATCACGATAGATGGTGGGAAACAAACACCTCTCAGCCTGTTACCAGCCAGTTACCATCCAGAGAAACAATAGAACTTTAAACCACATAACACACCAGTGTGCAGAGTTTTTAATCACCATTAAAAGCACCATGCAAGCACCGCTCAGTGTAAGGTTATAGGTCAATGAACTCTGACATCTTGATCTGTTAGCACCAAAGGTCAAAGTCTGTAGAGACCAAAATGTTTCTCCAGCACCAGTGTTGATGTGAAAGATTTTGTGATGAAATGACAGATTTCTAAAAAGAACAGCTTCTGTGTCATGGTTATAAGAAAAATAAAAAATCCTGACTAACCAGGATTTGAACCTCCTTATTCAGACCCTGCAAGAAAGTGATCTGTAAACAAATTCTTCACAAGGGTTAAGCACCCTGAAATCGTCTCAGGTAAATTGTCTGACTGTGATGTGGTGTTGAAGTGGTTTTCAGAACTAAACAGAAAATAAAGCAGAAAGGAAGAAAGAGTTTGAAGAGTTTGCGTCGGCTAAAACAGTTTTGTATTTTAGAATATTAACATTAAAAAAACTGGCAAAATTGTGTTGACATTTTAGACACTTTGTGACTTCTTTAAAAACAGAGGTATATTTAGCACCATTTGAATGTACAGTAAGTTGGTGAAACAATCACACTAGTGCCTCATGAAATAGTGTTTTCAAACATGCACAAAACACCTGAACATTTATCTGACATTTTGGAGATGAGCTGCATGTGTGAACTCAAACTTTACCCGGACTTTTTCCTACCAGCACCATAACAAGATTTCCGCTTTAAGTAGTGTGAACACAGCAGGAAATATTCAGGAAAAGTCACTGCAAGCGAGCAGGAGGGGGTTATGGCATTTATATGACAAGACCGGTGTGATCATTGTGCACGCAATGAAGCTGCTTCACACTTTTTTTAGCTCACCAGTTTGTTCTTTTCCACTAGTTTGATGACTGGGAAAAGCATTGACATAAAGGCAAAAAAAAACTGTCATTATTGTGTCTGACTTGCCATCATGGATTTCCCAATTGTAATTTTTCTGTCATGCCTTGCCTCCTCAGACCCCTCCTTCCCCCATCAGACAGGGAAAACTTCACGCTGTGAAAACAATTGTGTGAACAAGCACCTCAGGAAGATTTCCGGAGCAGGCTCTCCTGACATTTTTGAAACATTTTCAGGAGTGCATGAGTGAAAACAGCTAAAGACTTTTGAATTTCTTTTCCAGAAGGTGAATATTAGTTAAGTGCCAACAGTGATAAGCACTTCATTGTTGCAGCATTTCACAATCCTATTATACTAAATTTCACGAGATATGTATCAATCAAAAGAATAAAAATCCAATAATAGAGAAATACTGTAAATATAAAACCGGGTTCATGCTTAGCTGTCATATATATCTCTATCTGTACATACATATCAGGCCTATGTATTGGGACCTTTTTCAAGTTAAGTTTAGAAAAACAAAAAAGTGCTTTTTTAATATGCCACACGCAGCTGTGAATCAAAGACAAACAATCCAGATGGAGAGAAAACAAAGAAAAACAACAAACCAAAATAAAGTACATCTCTTCCAACACCTGCCCACAGACGCCAGAGGCAGCAGAAGGAAAAGCACAATGCTACATGTGACAATCTGTAGTAAATATATGTACAATATGAGTCTTGGTTTTGACATTATGTGATGGGATGAGTTTGCTTAACGAAGGTTACAGTGAGAATGGCACCAATGAAAAGAGCCGATAAGAAAAGAGACTCTCATGAAAAGAGAACTATTGGCTGAAAAATAAAGAGCATAATCCTATTGTACAACATAAATCTGAGCGTCAACACATAATGAAGGGTATCATAGAAATCTTGCAGTAAACAGGCTTACACCAGGAATTAAATAGAAATCGTTCTGATCAGAATAAATAATCACATCTTTTTTGTTCTCAATCATGTATATAAAACCAGTTTTAAAACATCTTTAAAATGCTTCAAAGCACCATCTCTTTACAATAAAAACACCCAAACTCACAGTTAAAAAAAGCCAACAAACTTTGGTCTTCCTCATCACTCCGAAGTCAGAGACAAAGAAGGACAAAGTGAAACAAACCGATATTAGAAAAGCACAATAAAAACAACGTAAAAATGAGAGTAGCAGATTGAAGTGGATTGAGGTAAGGCAGAAGCACAGGGTGTAGGAGTTTTCTCTGTGTGTGTGTTTGTGTGAGTAAAACATGGTGACTAAGTCCAGCGGTTGTAGGGACCCGTCACTTGGGTGAGAGCATAGGGGGACACAGTGATGACGCCGTCCCTTGTTCGAGTCCATGCTTGACGTGTTGGGACATTCATCATCTTCTTTTCCTCCTCTGCCTCCTCCCCCGTTTCCTTCTCCAGATCCACACCTCCGACTCCGTTGCCGTTATTCATTGGGCTGTCCTCCATCCTTAATCTCTCCGCCTCCTCCTCCCGGTCTCGTTCGCGCTTTGCCATTTTGGCGTCCCACATGGCCATGCCGTGACCTGGTTCATTTAAGGATTTGTGCTGGTAGAAGACCAGGGAGATGCGGGTGGGGTGGCTGCGGTTTGGGCGGAGGATGGGGGTGGTGGCGTGGAGCTCTCGCCTGGCACACTCTATTAAGATGGAGCCGTGTGATGGTGCCACCGCGACCCCACCAATATTGTGGTCCAGGAAGTTGTGCTCGCTGTCTGACCACACCTCCTCCTGCTTGACTTCCTCTGGTTCGAGTGGGAGAGTCTGCTGGGGAAGAGGGAGAGACGGGAGCTGATGGAGGCCATGGCCCCTGACCTCTGGCCTGACATCTCCGTCAGCCCTGTGGAGTCCATTGAGCCTGCTGAAGAGGCCCTCAGAGGTAGGTCTTGGGGAGAAGGAGGAGGGAGAAGGAGCACTCCCACTGGGGGAGGGTCTGTGCAGAGGGGAGCACTGCTCCTCGTTGGGTTCGGTTTTAAAAGTATGTGGGAAGTCACTAAGGGCGTTATGAAGAGGTATACGTTCTGACAGAACACTGTGCTCACCAGTCGACGGAAGATATCCATTCACGGCATCACTCACTGTCTTATAATAAAGAGCTGCACCATTCTGTCCAAACGGGACATGGTGGTTGGGGGAGATGACCTCCTTCTGTGGGCTGACCCCTGCATCCAGAGGGGGGTAGCTGCTGGTGCTCTGGTTGTAAGTGCTGGGTTGGTTCCTCTCTGGTAGGTACCTTCCAACGCTGACTGGTCTGGGTGGTACTCTGTAAGAGCTGTAGAAGCCCTGTGGCTCTGTTTTGGATGGAGAAAGATGCGTATGTGTACAAATAAATGTCGTATCAAAAACACATTTACACTATCATCAGTAATCATTTCTATTCAGAGGTTGGCACAGTGAATCAATAAATTGACTGCCATTAATTGATTAAAAAACGTGTTCACTTCAATAGCAGTAAGTCAGTTCATTCTGACTGTTATTAAAGAACTAAAGTTAACAATAACTGGCTCTTTTTAATGTCGATAGATTTGAGTTCTTAAGAAGCCATGGTGCCTGGGAAAACTTTCAATTACACACTGTGTCTGTATTGAAACACTACAAATAATAGAGACTTTCTTGATATGTCACCACAGACTTCTTTCTAGCAGCGCTGCAGAAGAATCTTCATGTAGGTACAGCAGATTCGTACAACAAAAAAGAGCCCCGAGGAAGAGATGGACATTTTGGCTCGTTATTCATTAAGCTTTCCAAAGTACAGGAGACAGTCTGCTCTTGCTCAGGTTGTCCGTGAGCCATCTTACCATGTGAGAGCAGAGTATGCACGTTAACTGAGACCAAATTAACCAGAAGTTAAAGGTTTCCATAATCGTTTTTTAAATTAATGTCCACTCTAAAAATGACTAAACAAATAAGTGCCGATAATAACGATTCACGGATAAACCGAGGTGTGCACAGCTCTGTTTTGATTGGTAACATGCCAGAGTCTTCGATTAGATACCTTTGTTGGGGGTTTCACTCTTCACCTTCCCGGGTGTCAGAGGAGTCAGGCCCAGCTTTTTCTCCAGTTTTTCTGCTTGAGCCTTCTGACGAGCCTCTTGTCTCAACTTGCGGGCTGATTTCACTGGCTCAGCCAGCAGACGCACCTGAAAAAAAAAGTCCCCTATTTCAACATTGTACTTTTTTTTTTTTAAAGATGTATTGTTTGAGCTTTTTATACCTTTATTAGACAGAAGACAGTCGATAGAGTCAGAAAGAGAGGGAGAGAGTGGGGAACAACTTGTAGGAAAGGAGCCACAGGTGGGATTCAAACCCAGACAGCCAGATCTTGAGGACCTCTTTACATAGGGCACACACGCTAAACACTAAGCCACCGGCGCAGCCAAATTATAAGTTTTTATTTTTGCAGCCGTGGTCCCAAACCACTGAGTAACTCCATGCACTGTCATTGCATTTAGACACAAAATACAATTTAATAACAAGTGGTTTATAACAAAGTACTGCTTGTTATCGAGTATAATAATAAAGCAATCACACAGCTATTTTCATGATCACTTACCTCTCGAGGAAAGGAAGACAGAACCTGCAGAGCTCCACTTCTCATCTTGGCCACCTGGCCCTCAAACTGACCGAACTCATCCCTGTCAGAGATCCGGTAAAGTGGCAAAACATGGAGCTGCTCATCCTCTGGTATGTTTCTCACTGCACGGTTATCTTCCTTGGTTAAAGTGCATACCTGAAAAGATTCAAAACAAAAGGCGTGTTGTCAATCACACAACAGCTGATATCCAATCAATGCCTCAAGAGAATGAACCTAAAAAAAGGATCAATGAAGTTACACTCAAGTTGCTGCTTGATTAAACATATGGAGTATAGAGGAGTAGATAGCATGCTTACCACAGTGCTGCCGTTATTCATATTCTGAGTGTCCTTGTGAGCGTGAGCACAGAAATCCACACAGGCTGTGACCCCAGAAAAAGGTCGACCTTCCCTCCTGCCCAGCCGGCAGTCTCCTCCTGCCGCCTCATTCTCCACCTATGAGAGGTAAGAGGACAAGACATCGAATCAGTTTTGTATGTCATTGTTAATATGGTAAAATATTTTTGAAGGTTCTTAAAAAAGACAGTCTAAAATTTACACTGAGGCTGTTCCAAGTGTCTTGGTTCTATATGAACTACATCAAACTGGGAAAACGTCCTTGATCCAATCGGATGTGAGACTTTTAAAAATAGATTCTATTGAGATTCTACTAATGCTAGCGTTAAAGAGTAAAAGAATTGCAACAGGGGAGTGTTTTAGCAGTACATTTTACAGCTACAATTAAAGCTGTCAATCTAGTCAATCACACTTAATTAATGTCTGAAATTATGATTAATCTCATGCTATATTGCCTCTTCTTTGGATAAGCCTCTGCAGTGTCGCCCTGTAGTCACAGTGATAGAAAAGAACGACACATCTGCATCTTTGAATGTCTCATTTCACTTTAAAAAAAAACCTCTCAGACCCTCACCTGAAGAGTCAAAAGTGATATGCACCTTATGACATCAAACATTTCACTTTTTTACCGTTCCTTCGAGGCCCATTTTCTGTGGCACGGTCAATGTCGTAACCTTTGACCTATCAGAAGGTCCTTACTTTATGTCAAAATAAAAGGAGGTTTGAATTCAAACAGAAGAAAGTATTCTCAACTTCAGACAGTACAAGAATCCAAAATAAAAGCCTAACATTTTTTATCTTTGAATGCAAAATAATGGCATTTCAAACATGAGATTCATTACGATTAACTATTGAGATTGTGCGATTAAAGATGTTAATCATATGACATTGCTGGTTCAGTGTTAAAATGTTACATACCTGGTTTTGGAAGGCTTGAGGAGCCAGTCTCTTGTAAAGTGGTGCGAGGTCAGTGGCGAGATTCTGAAGGTTGCTTTCTAATTTCCCCTCCTTAAGAAACAGACAGATTTATGAGTTTCTGTTTGAGTCAGGGTGGACAATGTAACAAGCGTTCTCTGTTTAAACTGTCCTCCCTACAGGAGTGATATTTCAATTCATCATATACCAGCAGAGGGCAAACGTTTGGCAGATAAGATCAACTACAATTGCACATTTCAGATAAAACACAGAGAAGCAACAGAACAGAAAAAAGCCCCTTACATCACCATTACATCAGGAGAAACTAATAGAAGAGATTGTTATGATTGTTTCCCTCTCTGATTTTTAAAGTGGAAAACTCCCTCACCTCCTCCGGGTAGTCTCCAAGCAGGCGGAACTTGCGTGGCACTTTACTGCGGGCAAACTTACAGCCATTGAAGTACATACTCCAGGAACAGCCGAAGGAAAACGATGCTCCGCAGGTGTCAGGGTGCAAACCCTGGCAGGCACACGTACGACTGCAGAGTAATAGGAACATTAAGAAACCGATCAAGACTTGGATGATGGAACGTCGCTGCAAAGAAAAGGGAAGAGGAACTCACTCTTCATTGAGGGCACAGCGGCGGCTGGTGGGGGAGCCATGTTTAAAGAGACTTCCTGTGAGCTCCTTGTAGAGGTGGTCTGCTACTGGCCGAGGGATTCCCTCCCAGGCCAGGATGAGTATCACCAACACGGCCGTGTCACAGTAGTGACCGGGCCTCTGGCGGACCAAACACAGCAGCTTCTCCTCTTCACTGCCACGCCGGATCACCTGCCAGACGATAGTGAAAACAATCACATTATGACAGACAGCACAGTAACAGAAAAACATACAGAAAAAAAACAGGCAACTTTGATGCTTTTAGAACTGATCATTGTTTTATTGCCAGACGAAACATTACAACTTTAACACATTTTTCTGTTTTGGGATGAAGTTGGAAATAGATAATCTTTTGGTTTTGTTTACAAATTTCAAACACACAAACATCCACATACCCATTTAGCTATCGGACAGCCCTGGGAGCTCTTTCCTTCCTTCCCAGTGTAAACAACAACTTCCACCCGTACTGCATTCCCTTTGGTACCATACCTGTGACACACAACGCACATTAAAGAAACTATAAGATTATGTTAAAGACACATGTGCACATACAGCTGACAACACATTTAGACAACATCACAGCAGAGAGTTAAACCTAAAGGGCAACTATCAATACACAAGCACGTACAAATATGCAAAACGAATGGCAGAGAATAAATACATAAATCTTCTGATAACAAAACCATTTTTATCAGTTAAGTGTGGCTTTCAGATGGACCCTGATGGACCTCAGGTTGTTTTAACAGGCTGTCATCTTGGTTTACGGGCCCCTCGCCTCAGCTCTAGGGGTTTCCTGTTTCGACATGCTGTGTGAGTTGTGCTGGGTTGTGTGTACATGTGTGTAGCTCAGTCAGGGGGGTTGAAAATGTTGAGCTAGCTCAGCAATGCTTCCTTTTAATGACAGACTCTTTCGCTGTGAACCCACCCCATTCCTCCACCGAGTAGACTCTCAGCATGTTTGGCAGTACAGACAGCCGCATGAAGACAGTGTAAACACAGCTGTAGTAGTTACTCTACCTGTTCTCCATCAACTCCCTCACTGCAGCAACACTAGGTCCTGCCCCAAGGTGAGTATAGTAAGGGCCTTCCTCCTTTTCAATGATTTGGTCTGTGGGGAGAAAGAACAAGATCTTTTGAACATCTTTGCGACGTAACTTTGCACTGTTGCCTTGTCAAGAGACATTGTCAACAATAAAGCTACAGATGTGATTCCTCTGATTGAAGCTTGAAGTGAGATTCATATTAATGTGGTATACACTGCAAATATAGCTGGATCAAAAATGTAGGGGCCATCCTTTTTGTAAGTCCACATTAAAAGACTGATAGCATTAAAACAGGTCGACAAAAATAAAGTATCGCAAAGCCTCCTCCAAATGTGGCAGAGAAATCTGGCCTCATTTTGCATGAATTGCCCCCTGAATTAGGACACAGCTTGTGTGTGTGTGTGTGTGTGTGTGTGTGTGTGTGTGTGTGTGTGTGTGTGTGTGTGCCAGAGAGAAACTGAGAAAATGAGAGTTAAGTTAGTTTGAGGTCCAAGAACTGCAGCGGGATTTGGTCACAAAGTATCTGATTTGCAGTTGATCTGAGGTAGCACCAACTCACCCATGCATTGACAGGAAGGAAGATCAGCCAGTTTTTTGGAAGGTGTATTGAGCAGGTTCTTGGTCGGGGTATCCAGAAAACTCATAGGAGACTCTAGAAAGCTGTTGACATTGTTCTTGATCGGAGTCGACTCTGCAGAGTCTCCATCAGTAGCTGTGGACAGCACAGTGACGGGTCCTGACCTCTCCAGCTTGTAGTAGCCCTGTTGGCTGGGAGGTGGGGACCTTGTAGCCCCTGAGAAGCCATTAGCCAGGCCATGGTGCCCATTAGGGGGGCTAAAGAGAGTGGTATTTGCTGGGCTGGTGTAAGGATCCGCACTGTGCTGCGCAACCTGAGATAACAAATGCCTGCCATACTCTGGCACCGCTCCTGCAGCATTACCATTGCATGGATTGTGTTGATGGAGCGGTCCATTTGAGAGGGACCATGGCTGGTTTACTTGACCAGGAGTGTGGTGGATCCGTGTGAGAGTGCTGTAGTTCTGAGTCTGCAGCCCTGCGAAGGCTGTATTGTGTGCATTACTGTGATGGATGATTTGCCTCCTCTCCTCCTCAGCCTCAGCCAGGTATCTCTTCAGGTCAATTTGAGCCTGAGGCAGAAACAGGTTCCTCTTATGATGAAGGCCTGATTGCCCCTGAGGGAGAATCTTCTGGCCTCTGCTCTTACTTGGTGTCTCTCCATTATGCATGCGCTTTGAGAGGGGGGTTCTGCCATTGATTCCTTCATCATTAATCTTCTTCTTTCTAGGCTTGGAAGGTGTGGTTTTTGTTTTCTTCATTGGGGTCTTTTTCTGACTCGGGGATTGCTGTGAGTTGTAGTTGTACTTAATGGCCGACACTGGTGTCCCTTTTGGAGGGTTGTTCTCCGACTGTAGGCTGTGTCGAGCCTGGATGATGAAGGCCAGGTCTGCCAGCTGTGCTGCCACCTCCTCCTCATCTCTGTTTCTCCCTCCTTTGCTGACAACCCTTTCTTTGTCGCCCCCAAACAACCGATTATGATCTTTTCTGAACTTCACGTCACTGTGATCTTTATAGCAGCTTTCTGATTTGAAGACACGAGAACCAAAGCCATTCTCTTTCCTGCCCGTGCTCGTCATTTTATCACCATCTGAGCTGGCATCTAGGAGATCCTGCAGAGACAGCCTGGTGCTAGAGCCGGACCCCTTAGAGCACTGGATGACATTTCCTTGTCTGGCCACAGGAGGGCGTATGACTGACGTCTGATGTATTGGAGAGCTGATGACAGAGACTTTGTTGTAGCAGATAGCTGCTGTGGGTTTAGCTTCTTGCAGGGATGTATTTGTATTGGAGGTTGAAGTAGAAATGGGATGTTCACACTTGTTTTCAGCTTTAATGGACCCTTGGGTGCTTTGAGGAATAGCTGCCAATTGAGTCAAGGCCTCAATAGCAATAGCTTGTTCAAAACTAAGATTTCTCTTCTCTGCCAGAGACTGCACGCTTGGCAGCAAGACACTTGGGGGAGGTTCACTTTTAATAGCCTGGGGAGTCCTTTGCAGGCTAACAGGAGTGCTTTTCTGTCTCAAGTCATTCCGTAAGTCCTGTGGCTCCTTTTTGATGAAGCGCAAATCTTGCCGCTCTGTTTTGATGGAGCGAAGAATGGAAGAACGTGAGCTGAAAAGTTTCTCTTCCAGCCCCTTTCTCTCTGTGACAGACAGACACACCACCGTCGCCAGCGTGGACAGCGGGTCCACGCAGACCTCTTCGTCATCGCTTAGCTTAGAGGTGGCCTGTTCACTGATCCACATCCAGGGCTCCTCCACTTTGATCTTCTTTAGAGGAACTGCCGCGTCATCATGAGGCATCTTGGGTCCACTTTCAGAGCTTTCTTTAGGGATTGCAGCTATTATAGTCCTTTGAGGCTCGGATGCACTTGTAGTCCTTTTCAATGTAGATATCAGTTGAGAATGTGACCCTGTGGTCATGTTAGCACCGTTAGGTTTAGTCAGGTTCTCAGCAGAACCGTTCTGAAAAGTCACAGAAGAGCGTACATGTTGGAGAAGTGCATTGCCGGTCAGCTCGAGCCCCGGCTCTCTTTTAACAAGTGCTGGCCGCCCGCCGTGGTCCGAGGCCAGGTTGTAGGTTTGCGAGTAGGCGATGTGGGGAGATTGTATATGAGGTATGTGTCCTTCCTCCCCCTCATCTTCCTCTGCTGCTGTGTGGGTTTCATCCATCTGTGCCTTGCCTTTGCCATTGACCGGGCCACTTTCTGGAACCACCTGAGACAGAGAGACACGGAGAGAGAAACGAGAGGAGAGAGGTGACTCAACAGGCTCTGGCAGAACACGGTTATTCAGCTTGTTCTAAACAGTCACGGCACACAGCACAACAGATTGCCTCCCAGCATGGAATGAGCATCTGCTATAGCCACTCTCAAGTCTGTGGAAAATACAACGGCATGTGAAAACAAAGAATCTGCTTTCTTTAGATCTTGTAGAAATCTATCTCTAAACAAAGCTCGTAAAAAGTTAAACAGTGTAAGTAGCATATTAAGACTTCAATCAGGACTACATTCCTGTCTGAGCAGCGGAGTGTTGAAGCCACAGATTTAAAGGTAGGTTACATCGACTGAGTCAGGAGTCGCGCTCAGTTTATTATTGCGTCACTATACTGAGGGGTTACTGAGGGCAAGAGAGCAATGTGCATGTACTTGTTGTGTTAGTGCTGGCTCTGTCGGTGTGTTCCTGTGAATGCGAGCACATGTGATTATTAACACTGCAGGCTTGCCATGCTAACCCCATTGTGTTGTAAAGTAAGTGATTAACCCACTCCGCGTTTTATCCTGAGTCAGTGCAGCTACAGCGTTGCTTGACCCTTAAGCAGAGGTGGACGACCCTCCAAAGGTCTGCAGTATTGACCGATTGATCTCCTCCGAAAGCCACATTCAATACAAATACCACAGATTGTAGTAGTGCAGGAAACAAAAGCGACGAACCCATTAGAAGGCAAAAAATGATCAATTCATTTAGAAACAAATACAAGTAAAAGCTTTGAGGATGTCTTCTTGCTACTGCGGTGTGTCAGGATGTTGTTGTTCATATTTGCTTCACATTTTCAAAGAAACAAAAGGACATTAAATGCAAATAGCTTTCTTTCTTATTTTCATCATTAACGTGCATGTGTATTAACTGCAGTATTGTCAAGCTGCTTCTTCTTTTTGGATTCAAACCCGCATCATATTCACAAAGTAAAGCCTTCAGCAGTGGAAGAATGATTAGAAATGTTGCAGTGTGACAAAGTAAAAAAAAACACTGCATCATGTGCCAAGACTCAGCTGATAAACTCGTTGAAGGAGCTGGAGGATATGTGTGCACTACTAAGAGCTGTGTGTGTGTGTGCCTGTGTGTGTGTGTGTGTTCACTGTGTGTTTATTTGTGTGTTTGTGTGCAAAGCATCCAATTTTCCCACTAATGAACCTACACAACTGCAGGGCAGCTGTCGTTCTGTTCTTTATCAGTGTTTACCTGGCATAACCACCCATTAAACTCCATCACTGACACAGTTTAATTCAGTTTACAACAGGAGATGTGTACTCAAAGCTGACAGATCAAGAGCATGCAGCAGCAGCGCCACTTCAATATAAACCAGACTCCTATGAACCCACAGACAGAACACAAAACACTGCTTGTTTGACTTTGTTCTTCTTCCCAGCACACAGGATCTAGGTTGAACAGACATACTAGTAGGGATGGGAATCACAGGGTAACTCAAGAGATGATGACCCATAATAATAACTGTGATGTCACAATACAGCCAGTCTGCAATAACTGATGCATTGCAGGACATTCAAAGAATAATAACAAATTATAACATCTAATTATCTGAGGAAAACTAAATGCCCTTAAAAAGGTGAAAGTGCAGGATTAATGCATTAATCCACTTTGATTTGGCGTCAGTTTCTCCACCTACAGCCTTCATATTACCCTCATTGTTTCATCAATGCCACTGAAAGGTGACATGAAGTGGTGATGAGGTGAGCCAAACTGCCGGAAACATTTTTAATTGATATTAGCCAACCAGGATTCCATAATTGTATCACACTAGTCAGAAAGATAACAAAATCTTTCAGTATTGATATTTTTTTTTTTGGGGGGGGGGGGGGGGGGGGGGGGCACTTATGAGGCAACATTTAGCCATGAAATGTCCTATCAGAAACAGTGGGTTGGGGGCGCAGATAGCCTAGAGGTTAGGTCGCGCCCTATGTACGGAGGTCAGAGGCCTCCAAGTGAGTGACCCGTGTTTAAGTCCAAACTGTGGCTCCTTTCTGGCATGTCATTCCATGCTCTCTCCCAATTTCCTACTCTATCCATTGTCCTATCAAATAAAGGCAAAAAGCCCCAAAATAAATCTTAAAAAAAAAAAGGAACAATGGGTTGTACAAGAACATCTGTAAGGAACTGAACCGTTAACCCTTTGATGATTTATGACCCGCTCTATACCCTATACAGAATGCATCACTGGTTTTAAACATACCTATGTTCTACTCCTTTTTCACTAAACTTCTTCCCACTCCTTTTCAGACATGTCACTTTAATAGTTTAGTGTCCGACATTTTTTTCTGAATTACATTACACTGTTTGTAATTATTATTTATTTTCTGTCTGCTTTTTAATGTTCAGATTTGTCTTATGCGACATGTTAGGAATAAGAATTAGAATCAAACTAAATCAATCATTTTAGCCCTCCTGATAATACTGCCGCTTCAAATCAACCCACGAGTGGAGCTGGGCTTTGTCTCTTCAACATATTCTTATAAACCCTGGATGGAGTGGAAACAGTGAGTTTAACTTAGAGGCATGTGAAGTGAAAGAGAAATGGAGCCTTGTGACATCCCACATGTGATAGCTGAGCAGAGTCATGATCTCTCATTCATGAGGCAGAATGCACTGAAAATAAGACATGCAGCAGTCTACCAGAGATATACAAAAAAACAAAACAAAGCAGCAGTCTCAATCTAAGTAGGAAAACAAAATGTGTAAAAAGCAGGGCTGGGACCTAAGAGGATTAATACTGAGCAATCTGCTGCACTGGTTTAAAGCAGGTTGTTAGATAACACGAGGAGATCTGTTACTGTGCTCTGTGAAGTCGAAGAGGACTTTTGTTTGGTTTGAAGGCCGGCTCTCAAACGAGACAGTGTTTTTGATTAGTAAATTTTACAACCAAGAGGCTTCTGCATTTCATTTTTGACTAACAAAGTGCTGGAGAAACAGGAAGACAAGCAACAAATTGTTGTCAGGGAAAGATTTGAAAGGCAATATTTGTTAAAGCTGTTAGCCAATGTCTCTGGAACAACTTCTACAGCTTCTGGAATTATTTATTTGCTGTCAGTTCCCTGCAAATCCATTAAACATGCTGTTCTAGATATGAAGCCCTCGTGTTCATACTGTGTGGAGCTGCCACTGGAGGACCCCATGTTCACCACTAGTGGCTGAAAATGTTTCTTATAATCAACTCTTTCTGTAGTGCAGCTGGAAATACATCAACATGGATACACCTGGTTCATGTTTCTGTGTGAACTTATCAAGAGGCACTAAAGGCACATTGCTAAAGCTGTTTATTTGTCTTAAAACATTATAAAAAGCTGTTTGGAGAATGTTTGGTTGAAGTGGAGGTTTACCTTTTATTTGACAATGCAAAGGGAAGTCGCAGTGACCACTGTGCTGTTGATGATGAATAAAAACTGGAGATTACACATGATTAAAATGGGTGAGCTAAATAATCCCCGGGTCCTGTCCACTGATGGGGTTGTCCTCTTCCCTCTCGGATCCATTGCCGTCACTCCCCGGTCAAATGCACTCCTCGTGGCTGTCAGGACTGCGCCTTACTACTACTACTACTACTACTAGAAACACACTGATGATGTAATAGATAGCTGGATCCCAGGCTGAGGCAATACTCACGCTGCCAATGCAACAGGGCGAGCTACGCGCTCCGCACAGCATGTGGACAAACCGCAACGTTTAAATGAAAGCGTGAAAAAGACGAGGAAAGAGGAGGGAAAGGCAGTGTGTCATCCACAATAACTGCTTTCAATGACAAAGCAACAGTGGCAGGCTTCCAGCACTGCACCACACACACACACACACACACACACGTGTCTCTATGTATGTGTATGCCTGTGCATCTATTAGTGTATCCAAGTGTGTAGGCTGACACTGAATTATGTCACATTCAGGCTTGTGATAATAGAAAAGCCTGATGCGGGATGAGAACACACAAGGTCATGTGCTCTCATTAAGTCACCGTGTCTCGGGGGAATGCTGGATCTGTGATGCGTTTCGTCTGTGTCTTTGTGTTGTGTTGTTGTGTCTGCCTCACGGTTCCTAAAGTCTAAACGCAAACAGGGTTTTCTACTTTTATCTTAGACAAACACATTTGGCAACCGCTGCGCCCGTCAGTGCTCTCAAAATCAACAAAACACATGCTGAAGTAGAAGCTAAGGGAGAGTGCTTTACACAAACACGCGCTCAGAGATCTTTGCTTAGCAACACAAGTGTGACCGCCGGCACCACATGAATCTTAACAGCCCCCCCCTCGCTCTCTAATGGGTCTCCAGGGAGAATCAAAGAGGTGTGTACCTAATTATAATCCAACAACATAACATATGAACAAGAAAACGTGTTCACATACACGCACACACACACCTGAAATCAAACTACTACTACAGACAAGAGTGTGCTTGCAATTCATGAAAAAAAAACACTCATTTCATTTTGTGGCATGTGCAGAAATCATACGCCGTTAGGATCTCTATTTCTACTTCACAGCAATAATACAACGAAACTCCGAAAGAGCGTGTTTCCTTCCTGGCTGAGTGTGAGTCGTGGTTTGTGTGCATTCTTTCTCAACACGTGAGAATTTCCTTCATTCATTAAGTGAGCGCTTCCTGTCGGCGCTGAGCTCGATATCACAGAGTCAAAAGCACAAAACACGAAAAGGTGGTAATGAATCCAAAATATACAACAGCACAACAGCACCAACCAGAGCTTTATTTACCATAAAATTGTACACATTAAGACCTTTTCTTCAAACCGCACAATAACAACACCATTACTACGGCAGCCAAACAAGTGGAGCCTGCCAAATTACAAGTTACGACCCAAAGCTTACAAGCACTCCACTTCTCTGCAAAGCTATCAGAGAACAGCAGGTGCAGAAATATGGCTGCAAGAGAGAAAAAGGGGAAGCAAAGGGACTCCTCATACGGTACAAAACAGAGATGTCTGGGGGGTGGGGGTGGGTGGGGGGGTGGGGGGGGGAGACAAGAGCGGTGTCTGTTACCGTGGAAACTCACCTTTTTATTGCTTGACTTTGTTGTCACCTGGGAAAGACAAGCCAAACACTCACAAACAAAAGCTCAGTAGGAAACAATAACAACACCAGCGTCCAAGTGTAGCACTCCAATCAGATAAATCCAGGAGGGCAGCGAGAGATACAACAGAGGATAACCTCTTGATGAGCTATAATGTAGCCGCCCCCATTTGCAGAGAGACAATGGACCCTAGGGTGAACACTCTTTACCTTGTCTGTCCTCAGGAGAAGCCCCTCCAGTTCAGGCAGCATATCCCCTAAAAGGTATTGGTGGCCATCTTGCTTCGCCTTCCCTCAGCCTCAAAAGAAAACGCTGGCTACAGTATCCGTGCACAGGGCAAAGCTCCTGCGTGTCATGACTAGGGCGACTGTGAGCCGCTGTAGCAAAGTGCTGCTACAGCAGACGCAGACACACAATCCCTGCACGCACACACAGACATATAGACACACACACGTAAGGGATGCCTTTCGCAGACGCAGACAGAGACTCATCAGCCAATGGCGTGAGGACCTTAGCGGCTTGTAAATTATCTTCCATGCCTAGACTCTCCTAAACAAAGGATCCCCTATGTGGGCTCTTTACTCCAGCCCTACACACATGGACTGGAGGCAAGCTGTGGAACGGATACTGCACACATGCCGGATCAGGATCAGAGAAAAAAAACAGCTCCCTCGGCGTGGAGATATTAACCCCTGAGGCTGCTCACCAACACTGCCGCTGAGCTCTCATAATGGTTGAACAAAGTGCTGATCAAGTCGCAAATGAACTGTTGACTTGAACAGACTGATTATTTCATTTTAGAGTAGACTGATAAACTGAGGATGAATTGATAAAAGTCCTATATCAAGAAACAAATGCAAAACATGCCTTTTTTCATTTATTCCACAACAAGTAGCATAATAGATTTTATTTAAAATGTTATACCAAATCCCGACAGCTGTTCTTTTTTTTTCTTTCTTTTTTTTTTTTTTAGCATTTTCTGACAAGTAACAGTCCATATAAAGAAAAAGTAAACACACTCATTACTAAGATAAATTACAACATTGATTGTTAATTCTGCTGAAGAATGATCAATTCAAATGTTACCTTTCCACAAGTGAAACCCTCCATCTCTTAGGCAGAAGCAAATATCATATGACATCATGACACCACACCACATCACATGCTTATGTGCATGTCTCCCTCCTTCTTTCACTACCTCCAGTTTTTAGAGAGTTTTTAGGCATGAGGTCTATTGTATCAGAAATGAGGAGCTGTAGTCACATAACTTGAATTGCCCTTTAAACAATTATAAACAGGAGCAGCTTTGTGGCTCTAATTCTCACGTGATTTAGATACATTGTGAAACCATCTGGTGGGAACAGAAGAGAGGATGTTCATGGCATCCATACTATTCTTCTTCATTCCCTCTCGTTCCACCCCCAGACATTTTTTTTTATTTCTCAATGATCCCCCGAGGAAATGCTGTGGTTAGAGAGAACACATGGGTACAAAAAGAACAAAAAAAAAGTTGAAGAAATGTTCTGAGCAAGGAAAGCACCCCCCCCCCCCCCCCCACCCCCTCTCCTTTCTAAAAGTGACCATGTGGCTAAGATGCTGAGGTCACACGAGGACAAGGAAGCATGAAGGCAGCCAGAGCCAGTGCCTGTCGGTAACACTCTAGTAACCAACAGTGTGTTTGATTGTGAAAGCAGAGAGCGTGCAGCTTAATCCACACACAACAATGAAAACTACATCAGCAGAGTGTCAAGCAAGCAATAAACATGCAAAGGTATTCATTCACCCAAAAGGACTAAACTACAGCCAATATGACCGATGGTGTAATATGGCTCGTAGTCAGGAAGGACTCAGTCTTCATCACTTCTGTGAAATATACTCCATGTAAACATCAAATATCTGTTTTAAACACGATCTTATACCTACGATTTTAATTTCAGTGCCACGGCTGCGAGTCCGTTTTTATCACACTTCAAGGTTCAACAGTTGGTGTTTCAGTTTGTCCGTTAGATGCGTGTAACTTATCACAATCACAATCCTGCACGCTGTGGCTTCATGCATGTACTCTTACAGCAAACAGTGTCTCAAAACAATGCTAGCCAATGAAATGTTCTGAAATATGTTTCTATGCAAGTGGCTGCTGAGTGTTAACGTCTTTCTGCCTTTTGCTGGCTGTAAACAGGCTGTTCAGACATCGCTCTATCAAAGCAGATGGCTGGTCATCTATGAAAACACCATGCGCATAGAAACAAATAGAAATCAACATCATTCCTTTCCCCTAACAGTAATTGTCACACATTTCCCGACAGTGTAACACAAACACAGATGTAGACTAAACACATGTAATACACACAAGGATCGAGGGAGCGATTTTCATGCACACAGAAAAATATTTTCCCAGCACTGTCTGTAAAACCTCAATCCACATTTACCACGTCTCTGAAGTTAGTTTCATCATAATGTGGAACAGTGCCAGCATATTGAGACATCATATTATTGCTACGGATGTTTTTTTCCCTAGGCTGATAGTAACACCTTTCTTATAACGCTGGGTAATTAATCGAGTTTCAATTTGTCTTACGATTCTGGCCTCTCACAATCACAAATACAAGGTCATGGAGATGAAACTATTTCTGTGCCGCATGCAGTGCTCCTTTTGTCCGTAGGTGTTGTCATGTTTGGTTCGTGTTTCAAAGTGTTTGTTGTTATATTCTGGCCACAAGCGTACATCACCACTACCTCAAATTCATATTTATTATCATTATATATTTATATTTGTTCACTTGTTTATTTTCATTCATGGCATGTTTACCAAAGTGATCACAATGTTTTAGTGTTACAAGGGGCGGCCGTGGCTCAGTGGTAGAGTCAGTCTTCTCCTGAAGTGGGAGGTCGGGGGTTCGATCCCCAGCCCCTGCAGCTACATGTCCAGTGTGTCCTTGGGCAAGACACTTAACCCCAAGTTGCTCCCACTGCTTTGGTGACGGCGTGTGAATGGATTAGTTACTTCTGATGGTCACTGTACACAGCAGCCTCCGCCATCAGTGTGTGAATGTGTAGGTGTGACCTGCGGTGTAAAAGCACTTTGAGTAGTCCAAAGACTAGAAAAGTGTTGTAAAAGCTTGAATCCATTACTATTTTAAGTCATAATCAAGCAGCCCTACTTCCTATGTGAACAAGCTTTAACCATGAAATGGATAAAGTGGTCATGGATACCTGTCAGATTAATGGTTGTGCACTAAAAAGCTTCATTTCAATGCCATGTAACCTTGCCTGCATTTCATTTATTTGACTAATCAGCTGCACGCTTCTGAAGGATCTGGACCTATCTTTGTTGCTAACAGAGGAGGGGTCATCCTTACCTAGGTTTTTATAAATACAGTGGTTTAAGATTCATAGTGGCAGTTGTGGCTGATCTCTCCTCTGAATAGTAATAAAAACGTCACAGGTCGTCTGACAGGTTTGACATAAATGGAAAATTTTACAAACAAGACCTTAAAACAGGTTAGACCAGCCTAATAAATAAAACACACCTACAAACTGCTACCATTCCACTTTAAACTTCCATGTGCTGCTGAAGCTGACATGCATTTACACAGTTACATACCTAAGAAAGTATGCACCTTATATTAGAGTTTAAACGTTATTACTCAACAGCTGGATGGAATGAAATGACAGCAATAGAAACTGTGACTTCCCTCGCAGCTAACATATCATATTTAAAGAAGAGAAAAGGGAGTTTTTCCTCTGGCTGTTTCATTAGTTTAAACAAACAGCCCAACTCTTGCTAGCTCATGTAACATTCGGTACTAGTAAGAAGACAGATGTTCACATTTTAAAAAAAAGCATTGTAGTGTGAACACTTTAAAACCGGTATGGCAAAAGATATGGAGTGTGAAAGTATAAATAACCGGTGTTTTTTGTTCTTCAGGTTTTAAACCGTCATCCACAACTACTACCAATAATCCACCACACCCATCATTTTCAGCTCTTTAAGTGTCCCATATGTTTTTTCCCAGTTTTAACAAGCGGCCCGCTCTCATTAGGAACAAGTAGCCCACTCATTAATCACCCTAAGCTGCAGTACATGAGCACAAGAGTTAGGTAAAGAAAGCTGTTCTGAACCACACTCGTAAACTGTCTCTGACACATCTGGAGGCTGACCCACTGGAGAACGGCCCGGTGATGGAGCTGTGCCAATCATGACTGTTGCCAATAGTTGTCATTACAGTCATTACCGCTGACGCTAATGTAAACTTGTCTCGTCGTTAGCATGGGAAAGCTGAGGATCTATGACATGTCAGGAGTTGAGGGGGTTTCTCTGCTTCTTCCTTTTGTTTTAGGGGCATGCTTTTCTCCACATCACGTTCAGGGAGGGGCAGCATGGAAGGGAGTAGAAAAGGAGGGACCTTTTAGTCAGTAGAATCTGCCTGTTTTCAAAGACTCTCTGGTATTGAATAAAAATACATTCAGCTCCACATATGAACCTGTTTTAAGGTTGACCGAAAGTTGGGTTGAGACTGCATTTTGAAGGGGTGCCGATGGCCTAGTGGTTATAGGTCTGCCCTGTGTACAGAGGCCGTAGTCCTCCAAGCGGGTGGCCGGGGGTTCAAGTCCAACCTGTGGCTCCTTTCCCGCACATCATTCCACTCTGTCGCTCCCCTAATGCCAACTCTATCCACTGTCCTTTCCAAATAAAAGGCTCAAAAATATATCTTTAAAAAAAAGCATTTTCAATATGGCTACCAGCGTCAATGGGTTTTAAAACTCCCTTTCAGTGACCAATGGGTGACGTCACTGAGTCACTACATCTATGTTTTATACTGTCTATGTTTATTTCTAGTCCACTCCTATACACCCTTTCATACAATCAACAATCATCCACCTCTTTGCACAGGTCAAAGCCAAAAAGACACAGACTTTAACAGACTAAGAAAAAACATATGCAAACACCCATATTAGCACTTGGATCATGTGTACTGAGGCAGTATAAAAGCTGGCTATATTGAAGAAAACCTTGAAACTATAATGTGTGTGTTACCTGAGAGGAAACAGCAGTGTGGCTCATATTCAGCAGACCCGAGAGGCTACTCACATAAAACACTTTGGCTACTTTTCCAAAAGAACATCTGTGGACTCAAAGCTTCGACTTCATGTCTACACAAAAAAGCTTTCGGCACTCTCTCTCCTGCATGCTCTTTCTCCTCTACAAACATGTATATCTGTAGCTTCTGTACTTCCTGTATGGTCTATTACCCATGGGTGAAGCTATTTTAGGGACACAATATAAACACACATATAAAGTGTTGTGGCCAGGTGGTTAGTTTATGGGCCCATGTATAGAGGCTATATTCCTCAAAGTATTTGGCCTGGATTCAAATCCGACCCGTGGCTCAATTGACGCATATCATTCGCCCCTCTCTCTCTCACTCTCTCTCCCAGATTTCTGACTCTATCCACTGTCCTGTCTCTCCAAAAAAGCCCTAAAATACATCTTCACATAAACACATGACAAACTAAAATCAAACTCCTAGAAGGATATGTGCACCATTCAACACCACACCCTAAATCCATATGGACTCAATTTAAGGGCTGACAGTAGTTTGTCAGCCCCCCCCCCCCCCCCTCCCCCCCCCCTCCCGGTTTAAGACAAACATGCTGTGTTGGAGTCGCTAAATGTAAGTGTTTCACCTTGGAGTGGAGAGAGGACAAAGGTGAGTGAGTCTATCAGTTAATGTAAACACACACACATGCTCAGGCGCACAAACACTGTGCAGGCAGAGGGAGCGCAGGGCTCCCAGATCCTATAACACTGAGACAGGAAGAGGCTAACGCAAATTTGTCCTGGTAAAACATGCTGAGTTGGCAGGTTGGCAATATGACTGCACATGGGTTTGCACGCATTAAAGAGTGATTACAAAAAGTATACCGTGAAGTATTTTTTTTTTTTCAAAATTGTGGCATGTATAGGCTAGTGCAAAGGAAATATGAATGCATAGGGGACATGCAAAAACATAAAGTTGGGTGGCGGATGAGTCTTTGACTTAATTAAAGTACAAGATTGTGAGATTGCATGACAGGTTGGTGCAGCATCAGTAGTAATGCAAATATTGGAGCTCGATGTCTGGGGGGGGGGGGGGGGGGTTACAGGACTGTAAGAAGTTTTAAGAACACTTCAGTTTTAAAAAAAGATAAATGTCTGAACCCAAGTTCAGCTCCCCATGAGTAACTTTGTTTTAAACAGGGCAACGCTTCAATCCAAAGGATCTTATTCAAGCCAACACTTCTGTTTAAAACAATCAGAGCTGAGAGGATGATCAATGATGAAGACAAAGAATGCACAAGCAAATAACACCCATATTCTAAAAGAGGCAAGCCAGGTTGATGCATGACTAAACTCCGGTCCCTCCAAAAGAAGGCCATTGTGAGCCCTTGATTGGATTTGAGTGGCATTTCTTTTGGGGGGCAAAGTCAGGATTTCTTTTCACCCAGAGAAACCAAGTGGCACGACTTCAAAGCTTATCCAGGGTGCTTAGAGCCTTACAACAGTCAGGACATGGCACAGACTCACAGATGCAAAGAACCTAAGAGGGCTCAGGAGAGCAGAATTAGTTGTATGAAAGTTTAACTGTGCAAACATCTTTCATTATTAATGCTAAATCACATACAAGCTGCCAAATGAGAAAATACATCGTTGAAGTACTGTCGATTAATAAAAAGAATTGAAAACTGAAAGGTAAACGGAGAGCATCTTAGTGGATCTGCCAACATTGCCTCCCTTTTCTGGTCGCATGTAAGTCTTAAATCTGGCACAGCATGAGCCTTACATCTGTTCCGATGTATGGTGGGCTCTGGCCAAATAACAGAGCCCCAAATCAAATAAAACAGACATTTCTTCTTGTCCAAGGAGCATTTTAATCTGGACCACTGCCCAAACCTTTCAGCCATTACAGATAACTGCCTCACAGGGTTGTTGAAATTTAACTGGTTTGGACCAGGTTGACAGAAAACACAAACCAACACTAATCAGAGGCAAGCTCTTGTAATGAAATGTGAGGCTGTGCTGAGGAAAAGGCTGGATGGTGATAGTGGGCTGAAGCACAACGTACTCTGCTTGGTCATTATGAGTTGGCTCTGATAAACTGTTGGTGTTTTTGACATTTAACGAACCTTCCTCACTACCTTGCCCCCCCACGGTCCCACTCATTGACGTAATAAAGCAGAAAAAACGTGTGGATATGTCCGTCCTTCAGCTCACTGCCAGAGTGCCCACATGCTTGTGTGGGGGGAACCTGTGCTTGTTTTTGTGAAGGGAGATGATTTATTTTTCAATGACAAGCACACCAAATTCTATCATGGCTATACATCGCACATAAAATTACATACCTGCATTTTTTAGTAGATGTCGCTGCATATTATAACTATGTGGTAGAGTTGCTCATTACAGTTCATGATATTTTGTCATCCCAGTGTTAGTTAACATCAAATACTGGTGGCCTGCACAGGGTTAGCTGCAGAATGGCAGTGCAGAGTCAATTGAATGCTCTTGTAATTGCATAATTTCTTCCTCTGTACAGTTTCTGATTCAACACTTTATTTTCAGAGAAAGATACAAGCTCTTCATACAAAAAATGTAGTGTTTCTTTTATTGATAACTGCAGCTAACTATAAGCAGCATTAGATTCCAATGAAATGTCCTTACTTGGACTAAAGTATATCTTAAAGTGTAATGTCATGTTGAGTCATTTGGTTTTGTTTACTATGTTATGGTGCAGTATGGTATGGTTCTGTACCTACTGTAAGGGACCCTGACTCAAGGTAAGACAAAAAAAGTTCCAATTTTATTGGTGCAGTTTACAAACCTTCAAGGGGATTTCGAGGGGATTAGACCCACTATGAGGAAATGTTGAGTCAGTTTTAGGCTGATTGTTGTCAGACAACAATAACACTGAACTAAAGACCTGAAATATGTATAAAGTCCAATTATTGCCCCCATTCTAGTGTAAGAGTGTCTAAAAAATGTTCACAGTATCTTTAAATGTGTGGCATACCTTTAACTGTAATTTGTATGTGTAACAGATATTGAACAGGGCAGACATATTTTAAAAAGAACATGGCTCATTTAATTTCTGTCCCAATGATAAAGTGTAGCTTACTTTGTCGAAGTAGTACCACAAAAACATGCGCAATTACCAGACTGAAAAGGCTGATTAGCAAAGATAATGCAGATAGATGTGCCATGCTTAAGGTCTCTAGCCCTTGCAGACATCCCTAGCTTCCTTCTGACCCACTATGAGCAGGACAATCTGGCTAGTAACCCAATTACCTGGATGTAGGTTATGCAGTTCAAAACCTTAAACCAATAATAGTGTGTGTCTACTGGTTGTCCCCACTAAGCTTCATTTTGACCCTGAGAGTACTCTAGCAAACAACAGTGGCAGGTCAAAGGCCACCACCAGACAAAGAGATCGTCATGACAACCATCAGTGCTGAAGACCGACACTGCTGCGTGTGTCGGTGAAAAGGAGGGAGAAGAGGAGGTCAGACCTGACAGGAGCGTCTGCCGGGACGAATCACGCTCCCTTTACTGATTCCATTTGAGAACAATGAGGGTGTCTTGTTGCAAGACGGTCGAAACCCCCATACATGTATGAGCATTGAACATCCCCATTTTAAACCAAAAAAATACAGAGATGAGTATTTCACATGCAGGCTGACAAAACACAGCTTTGAATAGCTGTTAAAAAGCAAACCGTCACTGATAGGTGTCCTCCCTAGCAGAGAGCTATTTGAAGGATCAGCAAGTGTTTTCCTGATACACGTGTTATCTCAGCTACTCCTCTGACAGATGCATTGCAGTTAAAAAAAAGGGCAATGGAAGAAGTGCTGGAGATAAATTAGATAGCAGGAGCAGTGAGGCTGAGCGAGCAGGCTTACAGGCATGTAGCCAACGATTTGGAAAAAGTATAGGATTGACCTGCAGCTGTACTGTGCAGAACTGAATGCTTCTTCTGCTATGTTATTACGGTGCACATTACCAGGTGCATGGTCTTGATAAATACAGTGACAGAAGCATACACCATGAAGAGATGTTCCAATAGCATATTTCATTCCAAATGCTAATATTGATACATAGACGGGTATTATCTGATACCGGGAACCCCTCCAACCGGTGTGACGTGTTGTCTGCTTAGAAATTGACCTGAAATCAATTCTTCTGTGCTGATCTAAAGAGTATTTGCCAGCCCAAATGTTTATTTTTGCTGGGTTAGCTATTGTTATGGGGATGAACAAACAAGTTAATTCTTAATCAGGGCTAGTAAATTATTGCATTGGATCTGTGCATTGAATGTGAAATCTGTCAGTATACGATACCACCTTTAAGGCAGATTCATGGGCATTGTATACTGGTTTCAGTAATGGAACAATTCTAGTATTATAGTTATGTTGAAAAATGATCCAGTAGAAACATAGTGAATGGCACAAACTGAAATGTAAAGTACTTTTAGCTGATGACAATGGAACTCATCTGACCTGCAAGAAAACAACAACATCTTGCATCCTTTATTTATGTGTTTCATGAGATATTTAAGAGCTTGTGTAAGTCAAATAAAATGCCAGCACTGACGGAGTGAGGGGCATCAGTCATAGGTCACTTGGTCGTTCAAAGGCAGATGATGGTTATAATGAAATGTTGATTTTACTTTTTGTGCTGAGATGTGAATTAAAAACATTATCTGAGTGCTGACATGTCCATTGTTAGTCCATAAAAAGTGAGTCAGTTATGTAGCCTACAGCTCTAAACATGTCAGGACCGTTTCAGTCAAATTCACTCTCCAAATACAGGAGCTTTTGTAGTGTTTAGGTTCTGGTGTGTTTGCGATTGCATGTTTGTGCTTGTATTCGTGTGAGTGCTAAGGGCCAGTTCCCAGGTCTTATCCTCACTGCCCACTGCAAGGCGAGGCCACGAGGGGGCCATCAAGGTTGAGTGAAACCAGACAATTTAAGGCAAGCTTAATAATAAGAATGCACGATGCTCATACACAAAGCATTGGGGCTCTCAGGTTGTCGCATTGAAACAGCTTTTTGTGTGTTTTGATTTTGTCTCTATATATAGATCACCTTTACACTGTTTTATCTGTGCTTTGTGTGTTTACTGGTATGTTATATTCCGATGGCGAAAACCAAACCACAGCCCCACCAGCATTAGAAGCTCACTGTGGCAAAACCAGGAACAGAATCCACATGAGCTCCTCTGTGGCCTCTGCCTCTTTTTTCTCCGCTATCTTGTGCGGTTTGAAGCATTAGTTGGGAGGGTGTGTGAGCTTGATAAGCAAGACAGGCAAGCCAGTTTGTCAAAGTATTACTCATAAAGTAAACTCATATGCCCTCACAGTGGGGTTTCTTGAGTTGGAAATTTAAATACAAGCCAAGAGGAAAGCTTGATCCACCATAACGCATTGAGAATTAAGTTAAGGACTTGGAGATGTCCCCTACAAGTCAACATGATGATAGCTGTGATGACCTGTGCAACCTTGCAGCACCAGGTGTAGGCTCCACCCCTGCAGTTGCACAGAATCATCCAAAACCTGTTCTCAAACTACAAACAAACGCAACGCTGTTTGCACTGGATTTTGGACAATGTGATGTCAGCCAAGATTAAAGTGGAAACAACTGGCTCTGCAGCTTGAATGAGAGGGACTACACTTATATGCAATAATCTGCTCATGAGTCTGCATCACACACAGGCACGCATGCACACACACAAACACACACACACACACACACACACACACACACACACACACACACACACAAACACACACACACACACAGATGCACTCATACACACTGACCTACTTTTCAAAGCATTCCAAATAATATGTATGTAAATCTCTTCCCGGCCTGATCTTTTCTCCCTCTCCTCTGCTCTTACGCAGAAATAGTGCTCAAAGGTCGTCAATACTATTACTGCAGGTGTTATATAATCAGCCCTAATCTGCTCCTGCCACTGCTGCAGCTCTAAGGGGGCTCCACTGCCGGCACATGCATGCACGCTTGCACACACTCGACCATACAGCCACATGGACCCTCACTCAGTTGTTCACACAGAGCCCTCCCCCAGCCACATGGACAGCACTGAACTATATTCATGCTTATGTAGCTCCAGCTGCTGCCATGAGCTCCTATTCCCCTCTACCAAAATGATCAATGATTGATCTATTAGCCTTCTGTCAATACATTTTATGGATAAACCACTTTAATCAATGAAGATTTTGACAATTTAGCCTAACACCATTTCTGAAAAATAGTTATTCTAATAACAATTTATACCTACTTTAATCAGATTTGGACACAACTTCTTGGAATTACTCCAACACAAGCTGAAACGCATGAGGCACACATTTTGGCTTCTTAGCTTGGAGCTGAATAAACCAAAAAAAGCTACAAAAACAGACACAACCTCCAACCATGTGCTGCTGCTGGTCATGTGACAGGTTCCTCCCCTCTGACACGGGACATGATCAACATTTCAGTTGCTCTTGTATTCACACCTAAATTCTTTTCTCTACACTTGTACACCCTGGACATACACACACAATGCAAACACAGTTAGTTCCCATTTTTTGACTTGATGCATGCACTTTCATTTAACAAGAGGACACCGTGGAGTAAAGCCCCGCAACATCTGTAGTACCAACTGAAAAAAAGAGAATCTCAATGTGAAAGTGAATGCTTCTCTTTTGGCTCAGACAACTCTCAGTCGTCACTGCTAGCAGTGGGCGTCTGGGAAATCTCTGAGATCAAAAGCAATATGCTGCCATACAGTAGTGAACAACCTTTTTTAGCTGCTTCTAATCAGCTGTTTAAGCTGCGCATAGGCGCATCAGAGTAGTCCCACTCAAGTCCTTATCTAAAAACCTTGCATTCTAAGTAATTAAAGCCTCACCTGAGCAGCAGAGAATGTGAGTGAGGATGAAGGTCTCCTCCTCCTCAGTTCCACACACTTCCTCAGCTTACAGATCTGATGTCCTGTCCTGCGGTTCAGGCAGCAGCTGCACTGCCCACAGCTGATCTTCCGCAGGCACGGCTCGCACGTCCCACACCTGCTCCGCTTCCTCCTCTCCTTCTTCTGTGTTTTCCGGGCGGCCCAGGAGGGCATTTGGTTCCCCTCAGGCCCCCAGGATCCAGGTAGGATACAGGGTATTGTCTCCCCGTACCCTGCCTCTGATTCAGTGTCAAAAGAAAAAGAGGAACGAGTGCTTTCCGAGCTGAAAGAGAAGCTGGTGGAGCTACTGTCCAGTGAGGGCGTTGAGATCTTTGGCACTGAGACAACACCTTCCTCGCTGTTGCTTGGCTCGCAAGCAGCTGTTAGAGCATCCGAGTTCAACTGAGGAACAACCGACAGGGACAGCGAAGGTGTCTCTTGCTTGCTCTTGCACTCCCGTTGCTCTGGATAAGAGTCACTATCTTTGGTGTGTGTCTCTGCTGGTGTACAAGCTTTTCTATCTCCCTGCGAGGATGGGATGTCTAGACTTGGTTGTTGGTGGGAATCCCTAAAGCTCATAGGTTTAAGGGAGTCATTACGGATAATAACTGGCGTTTTTCGTTGCACTAGAACAGTCTGAAACTTCGGTGCAGTTTCAGACCAAGCTGAGCACCCTGGCAATTGAGATTTAGCGCCATTAAATGTAGGTTGCGTGTCCGTCTTACCCTGACTCAGAACCTCTATGTCAATCGACTCTGATGTGGTGGCAGCTTTGGTGGAAATTGAGGTAGCTATGTTGGAGACCTGTAGGATTTTTACAGGTGATTCTGACTGTGCTGTCAGGCCATTGTTAGGGGGGGATGGGTGTGAAGGTTGAGGGGCTGGAGTGCTGGGGTCGGAGTCGGCGGGAATGATGGAGACATAATTCTCCTCATCATGTTGTCCTCCCTCTTCTTTCTCACGATCACTCAGACCCTCAACTATCTCCTCCATCTCTTCGACGGTCTCGTTTTGTCTCTCTTCCTTGAAACTCTCTCCTCTCTCGTGATTTATCTCCTCAGAATCTTCGGTGACAGCTGTCGTTTTTGTATCTCGACTTTTCTCTTCCGAGTCCAACACGTTAGCTTCCTCTTGTTGGACAGCACACGCATCATCTGTACGATAACCTTGATCATCACTGGCAAGATGAGCGAGCTTATTTCCAAGGATGGATGAACTGTCGTTTCCCTTGCTGCCGCCCTGCACCACTGCATCTTTCCATGTCACGCTGCAGAGTCCATCAACATCATCGCACACAGGTGCCCCTGTCACACACCTCGGGTCACTTTCACTGTTATGAAGGACAGTCAGTTTGTCTTGTTGGGCTGTAGTGCTGTCACTGCTGCCCTGCACACAGTCTTCCAGTGTGATTTCACGTGGTGGTGAATCTGCTTTAAGAGGGCTGCCCTCTTTAGCGTTACTCACACAAAGACCCTTATCTCTGACACCAGCAGGAACAACAAAATCCGTTTTTAGAGCAACTGGAACCATTTCTTCTGCATCACAGATGTCCAATTTCTCATGTTCCCCATCAGATGTTGAATCATTGATGCTGACGCTCGATGACTGGTTTCTTGTATGTCCATGCTGGGATGCTGCGCCTCTCCCTGTGCCCACTCTCCTGTTTCTCCCTCTGCATGGTTTAGGAGGCTGGCAGGGAGTAACAGACACCTGTGTGCCCCGCAGAGACTTCCTTCGCCCTGGGGGGTCTTGTAGCTGGCCAGTGGGTTCAGGCGGATTGCTCAGTCGTCTAAGCCTTGCAGATCCTGTTACACTTAAGGCATGGTTAACTCTGCCAGGTGACCTCCCAGGGCTCTGACTAGCAGGCTCACGAACCCCTCTTCCACGGGGGCTACGGCTTGACTGTGTCTTGGCCCTCGCTGGCAACCTTTTGGGCTCTGGAGGTGTTTTCTGCGGCTTCTCTGCGGCTCTTCCCCTAGGTTTGTTTGAGTTACAGGTTTGCCTCTTGGTGCTGACCACTTTTTGGACATTTTTTCTCTGAGCAGCTGTCTGTCTCCTGGAGGGTTTAGTAGAAGTAGGCATGGCTGAGGGTGTGGAGGGGATGGTTTCTGGCAGCCGGCATGGGCGCAAGGTGAATGTTTACTTTTTGCTCAGCATACAACTTTATCTTTTTAAAACCTATAAAATCTTGCTTCCTTTTTTTTTTTTTTTTTTTTTTTTTTTGAGGGGGGGGGGACGGGGATTATGAAGTCATCCTGCAATTCCAGTGCATGACCTATAAAGACAGAGTACAAAATATTGTGTCAGCTTTAAATGTAATTTCAGTGTAATAATGAGCCTAAACATCCACCAGGTAGGATATAGTTAGACAATATAACGTGAAAGTATAACGCTGTTACAATCAATCTATCCCACAATTTGTTAACTTTGTCTGCAGGAAATCTCATTTTGCCCCCGCCTGAAATATCTACAAGGACGAGCAAGTGTTTTAAAGGTTGACGTCAATAAATACACAATAAAGATCAATTAATAGCCTACAACTGGACACAATGTGAAACTTTGACAAATCAATCCGAAGAACTACATAAAAACAAACAAACAAAAAAAAAAACTATAGCTTCCTGTGTTGCTACCACGGCTTTAACAATTTAAAGGGCAGGCACGCTGAGAAGTGGGCTCCAGCCGGAGGTCGGATCCTGTTTTCGTCTATGTGCCTGGCGGAAGAGGGGTTATTACCGTGTAAAAACCATAAGACTGCGTGAAACGTCGCTGTTTATTATTATAATTTCGCACTTGACCGCTGTCGTCTTTAAGCGCTTTGAAACTACATGTTGTTTGGTTGTCCGTGAGGTTTTTATTCACACGTTTAACGGCAGAAATGCTTTACATACCAGAGAGACAGTTGCACTGTCTGAACTGCTAATAATACTCCGCTCCAGCAAGACAGCGAGACCTTGTATTGGTTTCCCTCCTCGACAAATATAGACTGCTGCTGGCAAGTTCAATCCTCTCACGACGATGATGACACATGCACATGATAAAAGCACCAACATGGACAAACATCAGGCGAAATTGGTTGTTTTTTTTTTTTACAACGTGCACCGTGTTGTTCTTCACGGAGCACGACACCCGTTAAAAATGTAAATCCCTCTAATGTCAATCCATTCAGGGCAGCCCCGCTCACTCTCCCTCCACCAGACGCAACCTATGGTCTCCGCTGGCCAAAAAAAACTCGTCGTCGGCACTAGAGGGGAAAGAGGAGGAGAAAACGTGGACTGGATTCTCAGCCGGCTTTGTGTGTTCCGGTGCTTAGCTGCTCTGCGTTTCAATAAGGGGACACTGGGGGGCGCTAATAATGATAGAAACATAAACCAGTTAAGTGACAAGCTAAAATTGTACGAATTGTATTGTTCCTTAATGCTACTTATTTCATCAGAAGGTTATCGTGAAAACACATTGCGTTATTCGTATTTAAAAATACGTGCGTGTTCTTAATTTAAAGCGCATGTTACAGCTACTTACAGATACGATGCTTCTGATTATATTCATAGAAGTGAAATATCATCCTATGCTATCCAGTGACGTCACATCTAGGGCGGGAAGCATGATGGTACGTCATACCTCGGTAGTACTATTCTATATAACACCTAAATCAACCGTAGTAAATAGTAAATAGTAAATAATATAACAGCAAGCATGAATTTAACCAACCGACTTCTCAATTATATTACTCTTAGCTGTCTGACATTATATCTCCAGATTAGGGCTATGTCTGTCCTTTTTAAAAAAAAAAAAAACAATATTTATGATGTCTTGTCTAACACTTTTATTTATTTATTTATTGTTATTATTTATTTATTGTTATATATATATATTCTGTACATGCATAATTATATATATATATATACTGTACATATATTCTAGTTTTATTTAAACTTTTGGTTCTTAATTGCTCTGTACGTTGTTACTCTTTTTACTCTTGTCTTCTATACTATTTTTTATTTTTGCCTGTTATGTTGTGCATTTGACTAATAAAGATAACTTGAACTTATTTATAATTGATGTTATTTGACTTAAGGTAAACATGCCCTACATTTAAACAATTTCAGGCGTTTTAAAAACAGAGGTGTACAACTTATTCTTCTAAATAAATGTTTTAAACACATGAAGACATTAAACCAACAAATATTCTATTTCCAACAAAATGATTGTAAACATAGGACTTTCAGGAGACAGTCCTGTCAATATGTTTCTAATTCTTGTAACTGTTGTGAGTATCAACTTTGCAAATAAACTGTATACTTTTGAATACAGTTAGAATTACTTCTCTGGTTTTGTTGGCACATTACCAAAAAAATAATATTGTAAAAATCAAAGACGTAGACCTACTTCTATTTAATAATTTTAAATCTATATTTCAAAATAGTTTCTGACTACCATGGGACTCCAAAATCAGTTGGTTGGTACATGTTATTAATAATAATAATAATAATAATAATAATAATGATGATGAATAATAATAATACCAGAGACATGAAACAATTGAGTTAACCGCACACAATAATTAAATATTATTATTGAGGAATTTTAAAGTCCGTTTCTTGACACACTCCTTCACACTCAACGTCATTGAACGTCATAAACATGCGACTGTTTTCCTCCTGACGGGCGAAGGACACGGATGTTGTTGCATGAGCCTCGAAGTGCCTCGGATTCATTCGTAATAACGGGTTACGTCAAGTTTTGAACTTTGAGCGACGAATCTTTCCTTTTGCTGTACAAAATTGATGTAGGTGGTAAATTGGCGTTTAAAAAAAGAAAAAGAAAAAGAAGACCCGACCGGCGGAAGTAAAAGGTAAAGAAGGAAACCTGACGACGCATCGAAGGAGAAACGGATCTTGTTCAGCTGATATCAACCAAACGACCTTTCACTCTGCTACTTGCAGTATCTTGTGAGTGACTCATTCTGATTGTCGTTGTTTGCCAGCTTTATCTGTCTTCTGGATGTAACAACTAACTGTAAAAATGTGATGACTCTTAAGTCATGTGTTGCAGCGGTATCTCAGAATTAAAAAAAAGAAAAAAGGGGATGTTTTAAAGTTTTATTTCTTCTTGTCTTTTATATTACAGCCATGGATGTGTCAGATTCCTGAGCAGGAAGGATGACATCAGAGGCTGCTGTCTCTGCTATCAGCAGTACCCGTGCAAAGAGGGACTACTACTGGCTTCGCACTATTTTAGCTGGAGGTAAGATCTTAATATTTACAGTCTGTGGATCGACACACACGTTTACAAGATGTGTTTATTGTCTCTGTACAAGTACAACGAAATATTGTTGGAGCAAGTCTGTAGATGCCTAATATCAGAAATATACAAATATACAAATACTAAAACCTAATATTCAAATAAGAAATACAATTAAATAATACCATATAGTATACAATTAATTTGCAGGTGACAGGTATAGAATAAATGTATTGCACTTAGTTATACAGGACTCCAGTGGGTATTTTGAGAGTTGGGGGGGGGGGCTCTGAGTCCAGGGAGTGGGAGCTTCAGGGGGGGGGGGGGGGGGTGAGACCAAGACCAAGACCGCTCTGTGGTAGAAGCTGTTTCGGAGTGTGTGTGTGTGTGTGTGTGTGTGTGTGTGTGTGTGTGTGTGTGTGTGTGTGTGTGTGTGTGTGTGTGTGTGTGTGTGTGTGTGTGTGTGTGTGTGTGTGTGTGTGTGTGTGTGTGTGTGTGTGTGTGTGTGTGTGTGTGTGTGTGTGTGTGTGTGTGTGTGTGTGTGTGTGTATAACAACAGGTCTATGATGAAGCTGGACTCTGACATTTAAAGATACTGGTTTAAGCCTTTCTGTCTGCTTTAAGTCCTGATTTTACCAGAGGAACACTGTCTCCTAATTCCTTTGACAACACAGATATTGTCTGCACAGGTGTCCTACCGTGATTTAAATGTACAGGTGTAGTAGGTTAACAGCTATCTAACTGTAGATTAGTCTGCAGGCCCTAGCTTTAAAGAAGCTTTTCTGACTCGTTTGTTGTCCTTCTTTTGGATCAAATCCTCTCTCTTTATTTAAATAGAAAAGAAAAGCTTACATGTGAAGCCTGATTGAACAAAATTAGTTTTTACAACAGACGATAAAATATTTAAATGAATTTTAGGATGAAAAACAATATATATATATATATATGGATATTTCCTTATGGAGCCATATTGTATTTATTTATTTTTTTAAAGATTTTTTTGGGGCTTTTTTTGTGCCTTTAATGGATAGACAGGACAGTGGATAGAGTCGGAAATCAGGGAGAGAGAGTGGGGAATGAAATCCGGGAAGTAGCCACAGGTGGGAAGCGAACCTGGGCCGCCCGCTTGAGACGACAGCCTCCATACATGGGGCGCGCGCACTAACCACTGCGCCATCAGCGCCCCGCCATATTGTATTCTTATCAAAGAAAAAAAAGCTAATCAAGTGTGTGCTATTGCTTGTTTGTTTTCCTCTGTTTTATTTTGAAACTCACTTTTAATTGGGTTAAGTCGTATATTTAAGGATACATTTGTTGATTATTTAATTCTCTGCTTCTGTTGAAGGTGTGGCAGCATGTTGTGCCAAGACTACCATCGCTCCTCTGGACAGAGTCAAGATTCTTCTTCAAGCCCAGAACCCCCATTACAAACACTTTGGTATACAAACACCTAAAAGCAAATAAGAGTTTGTTTTTTAACACGTGTGTCAGATGAGTGAAACTTCTGATTGTTCTTTTGCAGGAGTGTTTTCCATTCTCAGAGCAGTCCCACAAAAAGAAGGCTACCTTGGCTTGTACAAGGGTAATGGGGCTATGATGATCAGGATCTTTCCCTATGGAGCCATCCAGTTCATGGCCTTTGACAATTATAAAAAGGTAAACAAGTTCTTACAATATGAACAGCAGGGCTTTAAAACAGGGCGTTTGTTAAACTGATGATGGAGGATGTTTAGAGAAACGTGATCGGCCTTTCTGTTGTTACTCTAAAGGCTGTTTGCTTTAAATCCCTTTAACCTGTGCATTGTTTTTATTAATACAACTGTAGCTAATATTTTCCCTTTACAGCTGCTCAGTACACATATTGGGATCTCAGGACACATCCACCGCCTCATGGCAGGATCTATGGCTGGTGAGTTATCTTTCAAACTTAGGAGTGACAATCCTAAAAAAAAAATATATATATATATATATATATATATATAAGACTTCATCAGCAAATCATGAGGGACAAAAAATTAGTATAAATAAATAAATGTTGGGAGAAATGCATACAATAATGTATAAATAATTAAATAAATGCAACAATAAATATATATATATAAATAAATGCAACAATTCATATAAAAATGTATATATAAATACATATATTTATATATTTATTTATGTATTTCTGTGTCCATGTTGTACAAGGAAAAGTAAATATGTAAATTAAGTGGGCCGTCCTAACATTACTGAAGTAGGATTGGTCAATTTTACACATACTTTTCCTCTTACAACCTGGACACAGAAATAAATAGATGTGTAAAATGTAAAAATACGGAAATAAATTAATAACTCAATTAATGTGGAAATGTATGCATTGATACATATATAACTGTAGAAATACGCTAATAAATGAATAAATACATGTAAAAATATATAAATAGCCTTTTTCATTAACAAAGTGTATTTATTATTTATTCATTGATGTATTGTTTTCAGCATTTATAGATTTATTGATGCATTTATTTATTTATTTATACATTATTGTATGCATTTCTCCCAACATTTATTTATTTATACTTTCGTCATTCATACAGTTGTCACAATTGTCTTTGCACACTGTGAAATCTTACACAGTGAAAAGAAATAGAGAAATTAATCAAATGAAACACAGCCTCAGTCCACACTGTGTCATTATTTCATGCCCTTACATCAATAATAAACATAGTTACAATTGTGTTTTTCTACAGCCTTTGTTCTTCTGTTGTGTGTTTCAGGGATGACTGCGGTGATATGCACCTATCCTCTGGACATGATCCGATCCAGACTGGCCTTCCAGGTGACAGGGTATCACCGCTACACTGGAATAATTAATGCCTTCCACACCATCTACCTTAAGGTAGTTTGCTCGTCTTCTTACTTCTCAAAGCGACAAACACATTCTTTGCAAACATTTCATCAAAATGGTGTAACCTGTTTTTTTTTTTTTTTTGTATAGGAGGGGGGCGTCTTGGGCTTCTATAGGGGACTCACTCCAACACTTATTGGAATGGCCCCCTATGCAGGTGATTATGAAGGTTATGTTGGATAGTTTTATATCAAAGCTCCAGGATCATTGTGAATATTGTAATGAACAAACTAGCCCCTTACCCAAGCTGCCAGTGCTCTTTGTGTTCAGTTAGCTCGACTCCTCTGCCTACAACTCTCTCTCTCTTTTTGTTTGTCCCCAAGGTTTCTCATTCTTCACCTTCGGCACACTGAAGAGCCTCGGCTTGAAACACTTCCCTGATCTCCTGGGACAACCTTCCTCCGACAACCCCGATGTCCTGATACTGAAAGCCCATGTTAACCTGCTCTGTGGAGGGATCGCTGGTGCCATCGCTCAGACGATATCGTAAGTGCAGCCAACACGATTAGAGCTAATGGCTCAAATAATTGATGAGCTGTCGTGTGTGGTAGAATTTGTGTCAATTACACTGATCTATGGATGGTTGACGTGACATATTGTGTTTCTTTTTACTAGGTACCCTTTGGACGTGGCGCGGAGAAGAATGCAATTAGGAACCGTGCTCCCAGACTTTGAGAAATGCTCGTAAGTAACACCTTTTAGCTTACTGTTAGCTTAGACTTGTGTTTTGCCATTGGATAGCCATCTAGTGTCTTTATGTGATAGGATTTGAGGGAGTTTTGGAGATAAATTGTTCTCCTATTGATGAACCTTTCAAAGGACAATTATAATATAATTATAAGTGTGCACTGTAATACTCTGGCTTCATTATTTTATACACAAGTACCGACCTCCTCTCATCAGGAACACTTAAAGCACCTCTCATTGTATAGACAAAGAACTTGTCTTTTATATTTATGTGTCATTGTTTTATCTTGCATGCATATACTCTCCTCCATGGGTTGGACAGAAAATATTTTTGGACTTTTCTGTATGTCCATTACATAGTACGGAAAAATGGACAATAAAGTTGACTTTGACCTTGGACTTTAAATAGGCTTACCCTGTGCCTACTTAGTCATTCACCGCTGTGCATACAGAGTTAGTTGAGTAGTTGGTAGTGATTTTCTAGGTTAATCCCTAATTCTGAATTTTCCGCCCGGAAAATGTGAACCATGTGAATCATGCAAATCCATGAAAGAGACAAATTGAGAAGAGAGGGGGTAATGAGCAGCTTCGTTAAAAAATTAGAGGATTTGGGGACAGCTTGAATTAATTTCATCCTTTTATTTTAGAATCCATGAGGTTTTTTTTTTGTGTTCAACCTTCTGAATTTAAATAAATCACTTGTGAGTCCTGTTTGGTTATTTGCAGTATGTGCTTACTCAACAGTTAAGAATACATTTGTAATGTAGGGCGAGATATGTGCGGGGTAAAAACAGCTGCCTTGTTCTGTACAGTTACCATGGTACAGTAGGAGCTAGCTACGACATAGAAGATTGAGGTAGTCATTTATTATTATTACATTTCAGTACATATTTTATTCAGCTCTACAAACTTGATATCATTCTGCTTTGTGGAAAGAAACAACATTTCGAAAAAAGTCTGTTTAAAATAGATCACAGGACACAACATGTCCACTTTAAGCCAAAACAAAATATAAAACATAACAAGTGTTTATTAACAGTTTTTAAATCATTCTAAATATAGACTAATTTCTTTCTTTTCTTTCACCCAAACAGAACAATGAGGAACACTCTCTCATATGTGTATAATACGTATGGCATCAAGAAGGGGTTGTACCGAGGCCTTTCTCTCAACTACATCCGCTGTGTCCCCTCACAGGCCATCGCCTTCACCACCTATGAGTTCATGAGGCAGGTCCTCCACCTGAACTAACCGCTCTTCAAACGTTCAAGTCTGAAGCCGGGGCCTGTGAACGCCCTGAGTCATTGAACAGATCGACCGTTAATGCTTCCTTCATACAGTGATCCAAGATTTCCTCAAAATGTCCTATACTCTTTTATGCTGGAGCTGCCTTTTCCTTGAGTTCACTGAAGGCACCAGGGGAGTCGTTGCGAGCTGAAAAAGTGAGACTAGATCTCAGACAGAGAGACGCTCTCTTTGTCGTTCCCGCTTAATTCTCGCTTTTGTGACTCGTCGCTCTTAACAAAAGATATACCAGCAACAAGTGGCTTGGGTTTGAGCGACTTCGACATTAGTGTCACCATGGATACAGTGGGGGAAGTGGCATCGTAGTACCTGCTTTGTTGGTCGGATGGCTTGGAGCCATAACATGCACTCTAGCAAAGTTAGCAAACCTCTGATTGTATGGAAGCCTCCTGATTCACATCAAACACATATGTTTTTTTTCTGTTGATTTCATGACTGATTTTAAGATGGACACTTGTTGAACACTTAAATGAAAAGTTTCTTTCTAATCTTTTTTTATTATTATAATTTTTTTACGAAAAGGGAACTCGGTGAGTTGCATCACCCCTACGTATGAACATACTTTTATTTGTTTGTCATATCTTCTCCTTAAAAAGTGGGTGATGACGTGTTGAAATTTGACAATAAGCTCATGATTTGTAGTTCTTTATTCAGGACTCAGTGTGTCTTTACATTTCAGTGCAGATGTGAGATGCAGTAAATTCAGAAGTTTACCTGCTGACAGATGTAGTGACTGAACAGAAGAGCACAGAACTTTTGTTTATGGCAACTTGAAAATTTTATTGCCAAACCTTGATAAGAGCAGTTACTGAATGTTTTTTTAACTGCAGAATGATATTTTGTTTATGTCAGTTAATGTGCACTCAGATGTTTAGTTTGTTGCTTTGATGCTATCGATTGATGCTGGACTCATGATATGTTCAGTTTCCTTTTTCAGTGTTTAAGATGAAAGCTTTTTAAATGAATATGGATGTAGCTCGGTATGAAGCTGCCTGTAGGGACTGAGGAGAAATTTGCACATCATCACTGTAGCGTTCTCGTCTTTTATTTATTGATTTAGCGACCAGTTGCCACTGGGTGGCAGCATTGGATATACATTTTATAGTTTACTATAAGAGCTGCACACATCATTCATACAAATCTCTAATGAAATACTTCTAAGATTATCATTTCTTCCATTTTGCTTAACTAAAGCAAGTTGTCTGTCTGCAGTTTACGTGTAAGGAAGGCTGAACAATATTTACTATAAAGCCTTCAATTCACTGCCAACGTTTGCTTCAGCTTCTTTGCTTGGTCTTTTTTTTCTTCAGCCTTATGCCTTCCTCTGAATTCAAAGTCTTACTTTACTAGACATCCATGATTTCCTTTGAGTTTTTCTGCATGCAGAAAGTTCAATATCCCCTCGTGGCATACCAGCCTCTCACCCAAAGACAGCTGAGATCAAATTATTTTAACTATTTTAAAGCAAAACTGTCAAACATTTGCTGCTTTTCTTTGTATTAAGTAATATTAATGAACCCTTCAGACTGTTAGAGGTTGTGATCTGCTGCTTCTTCACATTGGAAAATAGTCTACTGAACACTTTGAAAGCTTTTTTCTTTTAATAGTTTGGTACCGAAGAGTTTAATGCCCTTCCTGAGAAGGTGTTGTTGAACAAAAGTCTAAAAATCCTCCATCTTGTTGATGAATAAGAGGCTTTGTGTAGAGCTTTATCACAGAGTATTTAATTATTAACTAACTAACTAACAAAGTATCCAACAGTGCCTACATGCCCGGGCACATACCATCAGTAGTGATAATAAGGCAGTCAACGTGTGGTCACAAAATCTAGTTTTCATCAGAATTTCTACAGCTGTTGCCTCTCATTCATCAACAGCACTGCTCTGTGCACGAGCGTTTAATAACTGCTGCTCTTTGATTTGTGTTTGTCTGATGTGATCTTTCACTGTTATAGATGTTTTTTTTGTGTCCTATCAATCCGACATCAGCTCTGCTCTTGCGGCTCATTGCAGCAAAGACAAGATAAAAGAAGGAAATGATTGAGATGTATATGAGGAGATGTTATGTAATAGTTTGATATGTAGCCCCACCACCTGATGTTCAATGTGACTGAAAGCTTTGAGAATGACTGAACATTGACAGTGTTTTTCAGTTTTATTTCCTTTGCCTTGCTTTTTATAAGCCCTGTCTGAACTACATTACACATCAGCTCCTTCAAACAGTAACAACCCTTGTGTCTGTGGTTTTTCCTTTGAATTTGAGCTCATTCTCAGACTCTACACCATGTTCTTAACTGAGGGAAAAGGAAGAAGTGGATTACTTGGATGTGTATCTGAAGCAGACTGTGACTATCATATGTGCAGACCTCCAGTTACTGATGATGTTAAAGATCCAACTGCAAAACCACAGTTTGACGATGTGATGCATTTGCATTTTATTTAACTGAACTGGAATACACTAGCTGTTGTTTTCTGATGCCATGCCCTGATTTGACTGTTAAATATCATGTGTGAAAGGTGTATGTGGTCCTTGCTGTATTTCATTTCCACATTATGAGTAAAATACAGTTAGACTGCCCTATTTAAAACCATGTGTTTTAATTTGCCATGACGGACATACTTGTAGTCCATCTTTTTAAACGGAAACCACTAGTTGTTTGCAAACAAAGAGAATGAATTTGATATCACCCACATAAATGAACGACAAAAAAATCTCCCTTGATAACACACCAAGGTAGGACAGCCGTATTGTGTTGTGACCTCATTTACAGCACAAGGGAGGCGATCACTCCTCCTAACACTCAGAGGTGAGAGCTTCTCTACTGTTTTGCAAGTCCCTCTTCTGCACCGTTACACATGTTCTTGCTGTTTGTGCAAGAAGAATACATCAGAGGAAGAAATCGTTTTGAGCAAGAAGGCGAGACTTCATTTACTGGGATTTTTTTGCAGATTTTTGGACACTCTTGGAGTCCCCTTTGTCTTGTGTGACCACCATGCCCGTTTACACAGTGACTGTGTCCACAGGGAGCCAGTGGTTCGCAGGTACAGACGACTACATCTACATCACACTGATTGGCACGGAGCGATGCAGTGAGCGGACACTGCTGGATAAACCTCTCTACAATGACTTTGAGAGGGGGGCGGTAAGTTGTCCACTGCCGAAGTGAGATGAGTTTTCTTTTTTTAAATGGATGATCAGCATCAAAAACTGCACATAAACTGCAGGTGTATCCAGATTGTTAAAGAGGAAGTAGTAACAACAGATTTTATTACAGTGTATTGAGTTCAAACGAAACTTGTTCCCTTTTTGACTTCTTCTTTAACTGACAACCTGTTGGCTCCTGTAAACATGAATTGAAAAATCATCAACAGCCTTTTTATGTAGGATATTCTTTCAAGTTAAAGTTTATCCGTTTGAAGGTTTGTTTATAGCTGCTGTTTCTTTCAGTCAAATTAGGCAAATTACTAATAATAGTAATAATAATGCATATTATTCATGGGCGCCTCTCACATCACTCAAGGTCCTCCTTACAGACACAGCAGTCAAACAATAATTAAAAACAAGAACAATCAAATAGATACAAACAAAAACAGCAATATTAAGAAGTGCATAGTCAGACAGAATAAGCTAATCTAAAAAGGTGTGTGAGCTGTGATTTGAAGGTGGGGAGAGAGTTAATGTCACAGATGTTTGGTGGGACAGAGTTCCAGAGACAGGTGTGAGTCTGGGGGTGGGGGCTGCACAGCTAAAGCTTGAGCCCCCAGGAGGTGAGGTTATGTACACAGCAGCTTTGTTACCTCATAGTGTTTTACAATAGATCTGTGTGAATATGAAAGCATTAAAGAAAATACACAAGAAAGCTGTCAAAAATAATAAAAGGCTGATCTTACAAATTGAATGTCGAATGAATTAAAAACAAAATTCTTATAGAGTTGGTAAATTATAAGTTGAAGCTTCTGTGACAAACTTTCGATTTGTGTCGATTTTGGCGCCCCCGTGTGGACAAAATGGTACCTACTGATTATGTCCTATTCATGTAAAAGTAAAGGTTTTTTTTAAACAAGAAACATATCACCCTGCTTTTTTCGACAACTACCTCCACAGTGCTTTCAGACATGAGAATCACACCGTATAGACACTGTGGATCGTTATGCTCATGGTCTTGTTTGCTTTTGAAGATAATAAAGAGGCATCAGTGTACATTTTAGTCATTCTCATAACCAGCTAAAACTCCTCACAGGTGCTGTCATTTGCAACTGCTTTTAAATATTTCCCTACCTTTTATCAAAAGCAAACTTCAAACTTCAGACTAAAATATAAAACAATTTTTAATAGCACAGTTTTATTATAACATGATTTAACGTTAATTAAAGTCCATCAAGCTCACTTCTACTAACATAAAAAGTGGTGAACAAAGAAAACTTGTAAATAATCAAAAGAGTGTACACATTCTCATGAAAAAGGAAAAAGGTTGCAGTGAATGCTGCACTGGGTCAAACGTGGAGGAATCGGGTGCACACAAAGGTCATTGTGGAGAAAGGCAGTCTAAACTGAAAGTATAAAAACATTTCATCAAACAGGGACGTGTCCACGCGTTTAGACTCAACCGAGTCTTTGTCCATTTATTTATAAGCCAATGTACAATCTCTTTTAAATTTTACTAGTTAAAAATGTAATTTATCATTTTAAGATAACATGTTCTTGAAACATTTTTTGTCTGTTTTTAAACATCTTGTTTCACTCTGGATTCTGGCTGTGATTTTCATATTTTCAAATACATGTGGAAGAGATTGGTCAAAAATGAAAATATTCACATGATAGTTAATAACTTTTCTACTAATCACATTTACAGGTGGACGCCTATGACGTGAGGGTCGGTGAGGACCTGGGTGATATTGTGTTGGTGAAGATTGAGAAGAACAAGTACTGGGTGCAGGATGACTGGTACTGCAGGTACATCACAGTCAAGACCCCGTCTGGAGAATACATTGAGTTCCCCTGCTTCTGCTGGCTGGTGGGCGACAAGGAGGTGGTGCTGCGGGATGGAAGAGGTAGAAATCATTCACTCTAAATATCTGTCTGTCTCCTCTTTTTTTTTCATCATCACAAGGTGCTCCAGCTCCGCTCTATCCCTCACTCTGTCTTGTGTCTGTTGTAGCACATCTGCCACAGGATGATAAGATCAGCTTGTTGAAGCAGCACAGACTAAAAGAGCTGGACATGAGGAGGAAAACCTACAGGTAAGATTATTCTGCATGTGACATTAAAAGAGGCTGCTCTCTAACATCTCTGCTCTCTTCTACAGGTGGAAGGAGTGGCAGCCAGGCTTTCCATTGAGCATAGATGCTAACAGACACAGTGAATTGCCCCTGGACATCCAGTTTGACAGTGAGAAGGGAGTGGATTTTATTCTGAACTACAGTAAGGCGTAAGTGCTCCCTCCAACAGTAATACAGTGTGACAGGTTTACGGTCGTTGGGCGTCAGCGTACTTTATCAAAAGGTGCTTTTCAATGCAAAACTTTCCAGATGCCATGATCTGATGTCGGGCTGCAGCCTGATAACGTCATTCTATTTTCTGCTCTCCTGATTACCTGGAAAAACAAATGCTTCATTGTGTGTTCATCACCAGGGAACATTTGCATGGCATGTTCTTGCAGATAGATACAGCAAAACAAACAGTTCAAAGGGAAGCTGTTTCCTGCTGTATGTTAGTATTATTACTTCTCAACAAAGCCTAATGCTTTTAACATGAAACATATCTGAAAATGATGTGTGATGATGTCTGAGATTGAAAATGATTTGGGTCATTTTACAGAGTGAGCTTCAAGGCTGTGACAGAGATGTTGCATCTTTGTGCACATAATCTTTTCGAAGTGCATTTGCTGCAAAAACAAACACGTATAACTTCATTATCTGGACAACATTACTTAAAGTGACACCACTCTTTTCTTCTTGTGTATTGCAGTGTTTTCAAGTACAGAAAAATACATCAGATTTCACTTTTCTTATGTGAATAGCGTGACTGAAATGATTCTGATGATGTGGTAGAGAATGATGAGAAGGATGCTGACGATGTTCATGTGGTTTGCAGAATAGAGAACCTGTTTGTGAACAGTTTCATGCACATGTTCCAGTCCTCCTGGAGCGACATAGGAGACTTCGAGAAAATCTTTGTCAGAATCAAAAACACGATCTCAGGTTAGTTCCTATTTGATTGATCAATAAGAGGATGTGTTTTCACTGTTAAAATATTCATGCAGGAGTTTGAATTCAGTTTGCAAAGTGAAACAAAATATGTGTTTACGAGTGTTAGTCAGAGTCAGAGAAATATATGTTTGTGTTTAAAAGTAAAGTGTGTTTAGAGATTTGAGTGAAAAAGTATGCGTGCAATGAGGATGAATCTTTAATGTATTTGATCAAATCCAGAGTATGTGATGCAACACTGGAAGGAGGACTTCATGTTCGGGTACCAGTTCCTGAATGGTTGCAACCCCGTATTGATCCAAAAGTGCACAAAACTTCCCGACAAGTTTCCTGTCACTCACAAGATGGTTTCTGTCAGTCTGGAGAGAGAGATGACTCTGGAGGAGGAAATAAAGGTATACATCACAGTTTCTTTGGATATATTTTAAACTGTAAGCTACATACTTTTACAGTCAGCCAAGAAATAGTCCTTAAATCACTGCTTGTTTTAATTCCCCCAATAATGTTTAATGTAAATCAATGTTCTGGCCCCAGGCAGGTAACGTCTACATAGTGGACTATGAGCTGTTAGACGGCATCAGTGCAAACACCACAGACCCCTGCACACTGCAGTACCTGGCAGCTCCCATCTGTCTGCTATACAAGAACGCTAAGAACAAGATCCTGCCCATAGCCATACAGGTGCTATGATATTAAGCTGCTGTTTTATTTTTAAGGAAATCATACTTTTTTTTCTACAGTATGAATCAATTTGATTTCCTTTTCCTGCCTCTGCTGACTTCTCCAGCTGGGTCAGACTCCAGGTGAGGATACGCCGATCTTCCTGCCCACTGACGGTGAGTACGATTGGCTGCTGGCTAAGGTCTGGGTCCGTTCAGCTGACTTCCAGTACCACCAGACAGTCACCCACCTGCTCAGGACTCATCTGATAACGGAGGTGTTTGCTATTGCCATGTACAGGCAGCTCCCTGCAGTTCACCCGGTGTATAAGGTACAACTCTGACATGCAAAATAAAAGATTGTTCAATCTATGATTGAAGATTGGACTGATGGACTTTCCTTCCCTCAGCTTCTTATCCCACACATTCGTTTCACCATCGCCATCAACACCAAGGCCAGAGAGCAGCTCATCTGTAAGTGTGGCATCTTTGACAAGGTGAGCTTGTGAATTTATTGAAGAGGAGAACAAATATAACGGGCAATTTGAAAAACTAAGCATAGCCATTATTTTTTCTGACAAATTATTTCAAGAAAAAACGTCTGGTTTACAGCCTGCCACATCATATAATAAGCGCAAAACAAATGGAGAAACAGAGTGAGCAGCAGCATTCAGACATCAGCATGTCAGTGAGCGCACATCCTTTGTGAGGAGACAGGTCATTAAAGAAAATCAGTCCATCTCTGTTTGCATCAGAGCCCTATCCATCACTCTCAAGTCATTGTTATCAATAAGTCGAATTCATACAGGTGAAGTCAAGCAAAGATTATCTCTCTATGCAGATGATGTATAACTTTATGTATCTGACCCTATTCAAAGAATATCTTAAAAATCAACAGATAACAAAAAATCTTGTAAAAAGCAGTAAATTCCCTAAAAGTATTCACCTACATATCTGACATTCATAGGTCTATATAGCCAGAAATGGACACACAATCTCATGCAGATATTAACAAAGAACAAAATCACACAATGAGCTGCAGAAGTAAATCTGATGATGTTGCATCTCTTCCATCCTCTTTGAGGCAAACGCAACAGGTGGAGGTGGTCACGTCCAGCTGATTCAAAAGGCCATGAAGTCTCTGACCTTCAGGTCTCTGTGCTTCCCGGATATGATCAAGTCCCGCGGCGTGGACAAGAAGGATGAGCTGCCGACATATTTCTACAGAGACGACGGCTACAGGGTGTGGGAAGCCACAAAGAGGTGAGGAACAGCCATTACGTGTAAATACCACAAAAAAAAAAAAAATATTACGTCACTCTGATTTTGAAATTTTGCATGCTTGCTGAAAAGAAAAACAGTCACACACAGGACGATAAGGGAGGGAACATTGCTATTGAGAGAGTAACAACATTTGAAAGAAAGAGAAGTTATAGTTTATTATTTCAGCCTACCTGCTTTCTTTCTGACAGCTTTGTGTCCGATGTGGTGCACATCTACTACACCAGCGATGAGATGATGCAGGAAGATGAAGAAATCCAGGCCTTCATCAAAGACGTGTGCAGCTTCGGTATGCAGGACTTTGACCACTGTGGTGAGTACATATTACAGACATCCGATTTCATTATTCTGCCTCTGCAACAACATACCAATGTGACTTTCCATGAAGAGAAGCAGCTCACTCCTCCTCAGCATCTCAGAAGGGTAGGATTTTTCTGGAGGAGACAGGTGTGACAGTGAACAGACAGCATTTCAAATTCATATCTGTTCTGTCATAGACGAATGGTTTGAGGCTGATGACAAGAAGCCACAGGAGTCACAGTGTGGTGTCACTTCCTGAGCTCCTGTGTTGTAATCCCCCTTCCTGCGTTTGTCCATTATTGTGCAAGGACATATTTCACAGCAAGGCTTGTCAAAATGTGGGTTTATGCAAAGATTAAAGCTCGTTTTCTTATTTCGGACCGCCTACAATCTGTGCACAGAGTTTCCAAAGTCCCTGAAATCACGCGAGGAGCTGGCGGAGTATCTGACCGTTGTCGTGTTCACCGCTTCAGCACAACATGCAGCTGTCAACTTCGGACAGGTGAGTTAAAGAACATCAGCAGCCTGGTATTCACAAAAACTGAGAAAACTCTCAGAGAGCTCATAACTTAGCTTTTAAAAAAAATCCTAGCAAGGAGTCATTTAGAAACATTCATAGAGCAACTCTGAGCGAGGAAGAGGCAGAAACTTTTATCTTAATGAGGAGGTGCGGTTGACACCATTGCTTTGTATTATAATCGTTCAGAAGCTGTGATTGGTTGATCCAATAAATGTAGAAAAAAGTGCTCTCTTAGTGATAATGGGCAAGCACAGACAGTGAAATTGATTAGGCCTAATCATGGAATCTGTTCAGACATTGTGTTCATATGAACCTTATGACATCAACTTCTCTGTTGAATTAATTGTAAGCTGTACTTTGAAATGACATTTGAAACACATATGTCCACTTGTGCAGCCGCCTCTTCACCTGCTGAGAGTTACATCAAAGAGCCTCTAACTAGTGATTAGAGTCACCTGTGGAGTGAAACACATTTAGAGAGACTCACCGTGCATTTCCGGATTGAAATGTCTACTTAAGCTATGATTCAATAAGAACATTTTTCATTCAGTGTTTGGTGAAACTCTCCAGCCTGTTAAAAGTCCTCCTCACTACTCCTAACAGTTTTACACCTCAGCAGTTCCCTTAAACCTAAGATGCTTTGTGAATAACTTTGATCTTTTTAAGGACCTAGTCTTAAATTTAAGTGGAAATTCTTATTTCTGAGTCTACAAATGTTGTTAGAATGTGTCACTAGGAGCAGCTCTTCTGAGGAAGCTTTGTGAATACAGCTCCATGATGTTGTTTTCTAAGACCGCTTTAAAAGTGGGAAATATCATAAAAACTAGATAGTTGATTTACAATTGTTGCTGAAGTCTTGCAGATGCATTATTCAACATTGTTTCCATATAAAGGAAAATGGTTTATGTGTGCTCACATTACAGAGTAATGTTGGAAACACTTTCATCAGTGGACTAAGTTTAAAAAAAAACTAGAACTGTTTTAAAACACTCCGCAAGCCTTTATACAAAATCCTGCTGAAGTGAAAGCGTCAAAAATACGATTTCTTCTTAACTTCTTTTTAGGATTTTATTCCAAGTTTCCCCCATTCATCCATGAGTCATCTGAGAAATAACACTTTGAGGTATCAGCTCATAAAACAAACGTCTTCTGTTCTTGTTTGTAAAAATGAAGTGCATGCTGCATGTTTGTGATTGTTTGTAGTACGACTGGTGTTCCTGGATCCCCAACGCTCCATCTACTATGCGAAAACCCCCGCCCAACAAGAAGGGTTTAGCTAATGTGAACTTGATCATTGAGAGCCTCCCTGATCGTGGTCGCTCCAGCTGGCACCTCGGGGCCGTCTGGGCCCTCAGCCAGTACCAGGAGAACGAGGTATGGAGAAGAAACCAAGCAATCATTCTGTATACTTACACAGCTCATTGGAGACCAAGTTCTGTACAAACTGTACATTTCTGACTCCCCAAGAAGCTTCCCTTCACTTTGACTTGTGTTTCTCTGTCCCTGCTGTGTGCCTCTGGGCTGAATCACCTTCCCCCCTCTCCGCCTGCAGCTGTACCTGGGCATGTACCTTGATGAGCACTTCATAGAGAAGCGAGTGAAGGCGGCCATGGAGAAATTCAGGAAGGAGCTGGCAGAAATAACCAACGACATCAAGAAGAGGAACGAGGGGAAGAGGCTGCCTTACTACAACATGTCTCCTGATAAAATCCCGAACAGTGTTGCAGTTTGAGATATAGAAACCACTTTCTGGGGTGTTGGGGTCGCCATGTTTTCTTCTCTGTACTTTGTAAGAGACAGCAGATGTTAACGAGCTCTTCAGATTTGCTTTTTAAATTGAACTTGATACGTCCATATATTTGAATGTTGCTTAATTGCAAACTGTTTTCACTTATTCATTTCTTTTTGTCTTTTGGAAACCTTGGTTAAAAATTGAGGCAAATGGATGTGAAAATTAAAATGTTTTCATTGGTACTTGCTGTCTGTGTGTTTCTATTTGCACAAAAATATCAGCAACCCCCGATTTAAAATGACAACGCCCTTCATCTGATAATACTCATGCCTCAAATCTACTTCATTAGTAAAACCTCTCACAACACAATTTAGATCAAGAACACGTCTAACTGAGCATTCATGAGAAAAAAACAAAAACAAAGCATTAAAAGTAACTTAATTTTTATTTGGTTGTTCTTTTAATTCTACATACTTTGTTCAAATGGGAAATTAAACTGAAAACACATCAATATTTCTTTTTAAAAACATAAGTACTTTATACCAAATTCTTTACAGTTACTATTCCAAAGAAAACTCACAGACAAACTTGTGGAATGATATCATAAGACAGGGAAACAGTCATATATGTTCAAGTCCAGTCAGTAGTAAACAAATGTAGCTTTATGCAAGTTACACTCTTCCCAGACACGATTAAGCAACAAGGTAGAGACGCAGAAAAGTCTAGACTTCAATCCAAAGCGATGGGACAGTCAGGCTGACTGAATTTTACACTGGAGAAATCAATTCATGCTGATGGAGACCCTTAGAAATGAGAGAAGAAAGAAAAAACTGCTCTCAGAGAGGCGCACGCCTGCTAACGTGGTTTCAGTCGTCATCGGGACATAAAAACGTCTTTCTCAGACTTCATGAAAGGAGCCAGCTCCTATGAGAAGAAAATACAAACAAATCTTCTATGTCAAGGAAACTAAATATGCCACGTTGTTTTTATGTATAAAATATTATTTGTCAAATGAAATGCTGAAGCTTAATGTCTATATTTTGTTTATTTAATACTAAACTCATCAAGACATTAAAAAGAAGGGAAAAAGAAAAGCAGATATTCACATTCAAATGAGAATACGAGCTAATTAATTACTCCAATATCTGAATGATAAAGTGCAGAACAAAATGTGAAAGTGATTTCTTGTATTAATGCCTGGGAATCAAATAAAGTGTAAGTTGCATAAAATTACCGTTGAAAGGGTTTTGTTTTTTTTTATGAACAAATTGTACTTTTCTCATTGAAAAATAAATACAACACAAGAGTGAAGAAATAATCATCTCCCCCAGATGACATCCTGGACACTAAACACTGTTACATAACTACAGAATAGAATAACAACAAAAGGGTAATTGCACTTTTTTATCTGTCTAATTGCACTGAGCCTCATGGGTAATGAAGTTTCAGAGAAGCTTCTCTTTACTAGGTCTTAATCCAACTTGACACACAACAATTCCCTCGGCTCAAATCAGTTATTTAAATCATATTAGACTCCAGATCTCATGTCGCAAAGGGGCTAATACACAAGTACAGTTTGCAATGTCGCAAAAAACCAAAGCGCAGATTTCACTTATTGCTGCTGCTGAGCAGTAATTGTCGGGTACGTTTGTTGGACCTTTGTTGTTGTTCACACAGACAGTATACTGGTATCAAAGACAGTTTTTAAAAATGTGTGTGTGTGCGTGTGTGTATGTGTGCTGCTGGAATGGCTGTGAGACTCAACATGAGCCCGGCATCGCTGTGCTCCCACGTACACAAAAAGCACTTACAATGACTGTAAGCACAAAACACTTTATCGCCCTGAGAAATCCACTGCTGCCTTTATGAAAGTGCACATCCAGCTCCACACCAGCAGGGGGAGCTCCAGTCAGCTCACATCTGAGGCCTACTGTTTGTCTGTCACAGGTAGCATGTTAGGATGGAGCATTTTAAATTCAAATTGAAGGTTTTGTTTGTCGATGAATGTGGAGAAAACATCAAAACTTCTTGCATGCTGAAACGTTGCATTTTCTGTATGTGTGCTTTGTTTTTATAAAAGAAAAGCTGTAACAGTTTGGCTTATTTAAACAACATATGGGTAAATGTGAGAAAACACTCAAATGAGAGGACACATTGCATCTATCTTGGAAATAAAAGCTATGAAACACTTCTCTTACTTCTCTATTGGTGAAGCTGAGACTTCTGCTTGTCTGACACGCTCCCCAATACAAACATCGGATATCTTAGAAAACACTGTGCTGAAGAGTGTCAATCCAGTTGAGGAGACTGATTGTAAATGTGTTTTCTGACCTTCAGAGTGAAAGTTTTGCCAGAAGCATTCAAATGTAAAAACACACACAGACTGTGACTATCTGTCAGAGGCCAATCGATGCACCGCCTGCATGATGGAAGCTCTTGGAGGGCGCACTAAAATAGGCAGCTGTGGATTTCTCAAAGCGTATCCCGTGACGAAGCAAACAAATCAGACATATTAAAAACTGCACGGGGAATATCACTCTGTAAATACTGTGTCATTCACATGATAGAAAAACATGAGCGACGCTGTTTATGCCAAAAGGCTCTCGTTATGATCTCAAGACACGGAAGTTATCTCGTAACTTCCTTTGACCAGTAAAAAAATGTTGTTTGATTATTATTATTTTTTCAAGTTTTATTGTTTTTTTAATCTTTTTTTTTTTAAAAAGTTTACATTCTCAAAGCCTTCAGAAAGTTCATGTTGGGGTAGAGAAGTCATGTGGCTGGATTTTCCTTTTTCTGCATTAGATTCATTAGCCTGATGTCGTATTCAAAACCTTTTTTTTTCTATTTTGACGGACAACACACACGTCTTTCTTTCAACATGATTCCTTTCTTTGACCCCATTTCCTTTTTTGTCATCCATGGAAGGGATGTGCGTACGAGGGAATGCAAAGTCAAATAAGTAAGACTTAAACCATATTAAAGAAACAAAAATGATCAAGAGGAAGGGAGGGTGTTTGTTCATGTAACTAAAAAAAACAAAAGTGCTTCAATGCATGTCCAGATCAAGGCCTGGTCCGATCCAGACCAGCCCAGGGTCGACACACCGACGCAGAGATGGCAGTGGGTGGATTGTTCCAGAGATCCGATGCGTGGCGCTACATACTGATCCATGGCAGGTTAGCCCGAGACTCACAGGAGGTAAAAACGAACAAATCTAACAAAAACCCACAAGTAAACAAACCACACATCAGAGACGTGTAGCCCTCTGGAGCTAATTTTGAGTCTATCTGTCTCAGTCCTGCTCTCCCAGAGGTGAACACTGAAATGTGTGCGTTGTATGGTTGAGTTTGTGTGTGTGTGTGTGTGTGTGTGTGTGTGTGTGTGTGTGTGTGTGTGTGTGTGTGTGTGTGTGTGTGTGTGTGTGTGTTGTGTTTATAGAGTGGTGTGCCCCAGGCCTCTTCAGACATTTACAGAAGTCCGTAAAAACAGTCCAGTCCTGGGAAGAGGAAAGAGGAGGCAGTGTGGAGGGAGGAATCAAATCTGGCAAGAGGGATGTTGATTGAAGAAGATAGTCCTGGTCTGGTGGTCTCTGGCAGAGTTGTGGGTTTATAACTTGACCAGGGGAGGATGCGGGATCAGAGGAGGGGGAGTGTCGGCTTGTTCCTCAGTTTAAGAGCATTTCCACATCCACTGGTCCTCCCTCTGGGCCTGTTTGTTTGTGTTTATGAGGATGGACTGCGTGGTCAGACATGGAGCACCTCCATACTGTAGTCCTCTGTCTCTGTGTACTGGGAGGAGTTTGTGTCCGACTGGGCGGGGACCAGCGCTTCCTTGTTCTCAAGACTCGGCTCCAGAAGAGGGGGCTTCTCCAGCGCCAGCTTTTTACACGTGTCGGGCCGGTTCTGGACGTAGATGACCCGGTTGTAAGCCTTGAGTCTCCTCCATAGATGGATGTAGACTTTGCACTGGACGTACATGAACACCAGTCCACCTGTGAAGCCGATCGCCACCACCACCAGCTTGGTCCAGAAAGGCCAGTCCGTGACCCCTGAGGGACAGAAAACACAAACAAGAAAAACATCCGTGAGTCAAACACAGAAAATTAAAAAAAGTGTTCAAGAAAAAATTCTAATAAGTTTGGAAATGATTCGATTTTACTTGATAGTTTCCTGATTTGATTCACTATATGATAAAAAAAAAAAAAAAAAAAAAAACAGAAATTCCCATCTCTTTTCTAACCATAGACATTTTTCTTGACTGCCATTTAAGAAAATACACTAATATAACCTTATAAACTTAATTTTAAATAATGGGATTATATGCCTTTTCTAATCATTCTGCACATATCACTCCATTCATTTAATAACATCAATAAAAGCTGACATGGTGTATAATATCTAATTCAAGCAGGTTTGCATTTTTGTTTCCATGCTGAAGCAACATAAATAAAGAAGAGGAGGGTGCCATAGTGGACTGATCCAGGAAGGGTAATCGTTTCCATGCCATTCCCCAAATTATCATGTCATCTTTCGACGTTGCTGTCCTATTCAGGCATAAAATTCCTCCAAAGTAACTACGAATAAGAAAAAGACACACATAACTGCCCCAAAGTGCTCATAACGCCAAGGTTTTACTAAATGTGAGCCTTTGTGTATTTGCTTAACTGTGCAAAAAACATTTCTACGGCCTTACAGGCATTGCAGCATATTTGAAAGTTGCATAAATCCTGACACACCAATCGCTTTCATCCCCCAAAGTAGGGGGGAAGAAAACTGCAATTTGCAAATATTGATAACCAGCCGCATCATCCAAAACAAAAACTCATAGGGAGAACTGTGGTCTAAGAAAAGGAAAGAAAGAGGTTGTGAGGTTTCTTATAATCAAATCCCTCAGTCACAAAATATGATCACAGCCTGTTCCTTCATTCGGTCGTTCTGCATTTGTTAGGCTGAACTTCCAGTGTTGTGTGGAGTGACTGTTACAGGCCTATTTGGGGTGAAGAATGAATATTTACATCCTGAAATCAAGGCACAGGGAAAGGGAAGGAAAAGGGTGTAGAGAGCAGTCAGAAAAGAACCGGATACAGCTGACAGACGACAAAGGCTGACGGGGGTGGGGGGGGTGGGGGAACACAATTTAAAGTCAAAGGTTAAAGTGGAAATGTTTACCTGGGATTCTTCCGTCTGCATGAGTGAAGAAAGTGTAAGTATCATGTATTACCAAAGACACACAAACAGATTGAAAGAAAAGGCAAAGCCCAGAAATTTTTAAATAGATTTTAAAAATCATAGTTGCACTCTTTAGGATCATGTAAATCATAAACATCAAATCTGCTTAACAAATTCAGAATAAACATTAAATACATTTCACTTTGCTGTAATCTTTGTGATCTAATTGAGAGATAAAAAATAGCCAAGGTTCTTTTGAGACTTGGCAGAAGACAAGCAGGCCTGGTAAAAACTAGTTGGTATCACCATGGTGATTGAACCTGACAGCCCTCTGGGACTCTAACAAGTGTGAATCATCAGGTTGGGCTAAACAGGCACAGCTTGCTCTTCCATCTGTACACCATCTCTAAAGCACCAAACATGCCAAGACGAAAAGAGTGTCCGCACATGAAGAGCCAGCCGATGATACATCAGCTCATCATCAAAGCAGCCATCTCCATTTTTAACCCGGGCAGTGAGAGCCGCGTGGCTAGAGCAGAGCAATCTGTCTGTAACTCAGACTCTGCTTCGGTCAAGATGGATGCAGCCATGATACAAGGGGCTGCAAAAAGGGTTTAAAATGTGAAGTCAGGGCTCCTGTTATTCTGAATATTAAAGGTTTTAGTCGCCCTTCTGACCACCCGCTAAATAATATTCTGTAGCATTCAAAGTCTGTAGCAGTCACAGGTTAAAGTTTAGAAAAAAGCTATGGGACAAGAAATGAAAGAGAACAGTGAGGCTGTGCAGTAACAAGTGTCACAATGCTTATTTTTGGCCCAGTATAGTTTAGTATAGCAAACTAAACATGAAGTTACAGCAAGCGATCTCTTAGCTTAGACCTACGACTGGAAACTGGAAAGAGAGACAGCTAGCCTGATTCTCTCCAAAGGTAACAACATAAATCTGTCCGCACGTCTTAAGCTAATTATTAATTTACAGCTTACATCTCACTTGGTTTAACTGTCCCAAAATGTCTTTTAGTTGCCTGAAAATTCACAGTGACAAGCCTAAAGAGAAGCGTTACCAACCATAAAATATTCTTAAAAAAGCACCACATAAACCCACAAGAGTTTTACACTTTTGTCAAGATAAAACCATCAAGATATATTTGTTAGTGTTCTTTAGATGCACTGTTAGGTAAAGTTTGGTTTCTTTTGGGCTCAGTCAGGATAGCTGTTTTCTGTATCTATGCTAACCTAAGCTAACTGTAGCTACAGATTTAACCTACACATGATTTATATCAATCTTCTCATCAAACTTTTGACAAAAGATAATTAACTAAAAAAAAAGGTGTAAGAAAATAGTCTATTCTTTTAAGCCTCACAGAAATTAACATCTAAGTTCACTCTGTGTTTTAATTCACCTTAAAAGCTACAGTAATGTGTCCAGTTATAGCTGAAGCACCAAACTGCTTTCAGACCTTTTACCCTAAGTTTCATCAGCTTTATGTGTTATAACCCGTGCACCCACACACACAATCACATAGTGTTATAATTATTCACACAAACTTACACGCTCTTATCATTATATAGACCTAAAGTCAATTACAAGGCTATGCTCAACTCGACTTTAAACACAGTCATTTTGATTCACAGCACGCACAGAGAATCTGCTCTAAGCCTCTTGAAGAGGAATGAAGCAGAATCACCTCAGCCCTAAAAGTCTAAATCTCTAACAACATCTAACAGCCACAGATGTTACATCTACTTTTTTAAGTCTCTTCCCTCCATTTCTTTTATCTCTCAATTTCCTCTTTCATGGACTACAGGTCTGAAATCAAAGGGGAATAAATTTAAAGTCCAAAAATCTCACAGCTAGAAAATGATCATGGCACTCTCTTATTTGTTCGGTGTCCACTGAACTCCTGTGAGTGAATTACGCCCACATATACTCCAGTCTTAAGAGAACATTTCACACCACTCACACTTGACACTCACAACATTGACTTACACTTTAGATGTGCAGATTAGTAATTAAACTGTGCATGAATGACTTGGCAGGTTGGGGATAAATGAATGACATCTTACAAAACACTAAATCAAGCACAGAATGATGTTGCGTTACGCTGAATGTGTGTGTGTCTGAGGCTGTGCTGACCTCGTCTGATTTCGTCTGCCGTTCTGTCGATGAGAACGTAGAGCGACCACACCACGCAGGTGATTGCGATGACGTGGAACGTGACCGAACAGATGATCTTCCTTCTCTCGCTCGCCGTCATCTGTAGCTTCTCCCACTGCGGCAGAAAGGAAAAAAAGGGAAGGACGCAAGGTCATGAAAAAAATTAATCAACACACAGAAACCAATGAAGGAAATGGTTAACCGTTAAATACGGCCGCTCTCTGAAAGTCAATGATTGTCATTATTCGGCATCAAGGTCGAGTCAGGAAAGTTCTGATGTTAAGGACATTTTGCAGTTTAACTCAACCCTCAGAAAAGCCCAGTGTTGGTTTAATAACTGATGTAGACGATTTACTCTAATTAGAATCCAATAATGCATATGGTTCTTGGTAGGGTGAGTAAGCTAGAGAAGAGAAGTGGCGTAATCCAGCACACAAAGGACATGTTACTTTGTCTGTCTCATTCTTCACAATGCATAATCAAGAAAATGAGCCCAGCCATATGAGCAAAACACACCAGCTGTACTGTATGGCCTCGCTAATGCATTATTCGGCTGTGAAAGGGCACAATTGCAGGGTCATTATGACAAGGAGTAGGCGTCGAGTGTGAGACGGTTCCAAGCATCCTTTGATGAAACAAAAACCCTTCACACCAGGATCAACATCTCATCTTGAATTTTGCTGCATGCTTTAGATTTCCAATGTACACCGGTGGGAATCCGAAGCTATTAACAGCAGAGCATTTGTTTAAGGCCTTATGTGCAGCTAATGAAGGGCGGAGGAATTTTAATTAGAGTGTCCTCCTATCTCCAGGCCACAGCGATTGATAAGAAACTTTAATGAAAGTGTGATGCCTACAAACCGTTTGAAATGAATCACAACCCCCATCCCCCAGACCCCTTCAACTGGTTCCGCTTATAAAAACAGCATCAAAGCTCAGAGTCATGGCTGTGTTATCTTCCAGACAGATTGGAGACAGCTTTTGGCATTTTAGCTACATAATGAAGGAGTGATGTGAGCTCACAGAGCCGCAACCACAGGCTGAGTTTATCAGCTGAGACTGAATTAATGGACATGAACATTAATTGGCTCTACATAGAGAAACTACGTCTTACCTTGCGCAGCGGTTTGAGCTTAGTCTCCATGATGAACTCATATTTGCAGAGCTCACAGCAACGCGTGTCAGAGCTCTTGATCCACTGCTGCAGACAGGACTGGTGGACAAAGCGCAGGCTCCCCGTGCAGTGGCATGGTGTGATCAGAGGACTCTCGTCATCCCCTTCACAGTGACAAATCCTACGGGAGCCATAAAAAAAAAAAGAAAATACAGTGAACACTTTGCCAGAGGACAGACAGCTGAAAAAGGAGGAGGAAGACAGGAAAGAGGAGGAGATCAAAAAGAGAAAAGTTGGCAGGCCGGGCTGGCGGATATTTCCCCAAAGTCATTAAAACTTGACTTTTTGAGGACAGATGTCAGCAAACTTGTTGTTCTCTCCAGTCGTTTCTTTTAATAAGACAAGGTGCTAACAAAATACTCATTCCCCACGATTGCCACGGATATAAGAATGCATGGCTGGAGGGAATACAATTTCACAAAAAATGTGAGAATATCAAGACCCTGAATGCAAAAGATAACACATGTCCCACATGTATACGCTCAATCAAGACAAAATAATTTGATTCAAAGCACTTCATTTGAAACTCAAAATGACATTTTCTGAAAAGAATCATCTGTTAGTGCAGTGTGGCAGCACTAAATTGAACACGGCTAATCTAATCTCAGACACCCTGCAGTCCTGCAGCAATCTTTTACAAGGAGGAGTACAATGTCTGTCAAACAATGCAGATGTAAGATTAACCTTAGTTGAGTTTTGAAGGCTTCTTAAATGTACTAGTTGTTGCAAAGCCTGGACTTTGGCACAAACAGGTGAAATTGTACTCGACCTCTGTACATGCCTACCTCTTCTGTAAAATATTCTGTGCACAGATACTTTCACCTGGAACATTCGATTAGGTGTCTGCTGCCTCAAAGCTACTGCTGGACAGGTCTTTCTCAGTTAAAAAACCCAATTGGATTTTTAATATTGGGCTAAAGCCGACTATCTCCCTCTTCAGGATCACCACTCGCACTTTGACTGACAGGTTGGAGGACAGGAGCTGTAGTCACCTTCTCTGAGGAGGAGTGTGTTTGTCTCCTATGGGTGATAAACGACAGTTAACTCCAGCCAAGTATTTCCATTGGACAAAGGCATGCATGCCATGAGAGCTGACAGAGTACAACAACACCCCCACATTTCAGTATCTGCATCACACTGCTTCAGGTGTTCTGAATACAGTTCATTATTATTGACAGTAAACTGTGTCAGGCTGCACACTCTCACACTGCTCATGCTAAGAATAACATAATGAGAATGTAGTGTGTTCAGAATTCATAGTATGCAGTTTTGTGTATGCAAGAAAGGGCCCGGATGTATACTACAGGAGACCGGCCATAATTTCAGTCTGATAGGAGAGCTCACTAGGGCGTACTCAACTGCCCCACAATGCATTGCAACTCTTCAGAATATCTTATGGCAGAGCTTGCCAGCCAGCCAACAGGCGCTGTGTTTGTCCAGACCGGTACCTCTGAATCAAACAGGCCACTAAAGCAGCAGCGGAACAGAAACCTTATTTTACTGTTTGTGTTTTATATGGTAGATAGAGATGAATGCACACAATACAAATAAGCATTAGTTGCAATAGCAAACAATTTGAAATGTTGTACCAAGCAATATCAGCACAACATAGCACTCGAAATATCAGCACAATAAAGTTTGTGCAAAAGTTGTCTCGTTGTTTTTAAAGCTCTATTTGTTACCTTATTTATTGCAGTGTTTACTTGTTGTTATATTGTTTCTTCTGACTTCACAGTAGACATAAAAAACCACAAAGTTTTAACCATAAAAGTTAGTTAGTATTAAACTTAGTATAGTGACAATAAAGATCATTCAGACTTTGATACAACAATATCAGCACTGTGAGATTATTTTTAACACTCGGCATTTGGCCTTGAGTCTATAGCCCTTTTGATATTGAGATTCTGTCGCTGTGCAGCAATGAAGCTCTGCCTTTACTCTTCCTTTGATTGTTTTACACTGAACCCTGCAGCAGCATAATAAACGTGTCCCAGTGTATGATATTACAGTACGTTACAGGGTTGCAGAAGCGTGAGAGGTTCGACGTGTAAACGAACACTGGGAGATTCATATACAAAAGTATAAAATGTTGTCCACACTTTCACTAGTAAGTCAGCTACAGTTTCTCGGAGGGGTAGGTTTAGGTGCAAGAGGAGACAAAATGAGGGACGGGAGAAGGCTATTAAAGCTACGTATTACCTTCAAATACGGTCAATATCACACTCACACACCCCAGTGGCAGGAATCAGGAGCTAAAGCCATTAACATCTAAGGAAAGTCGTTTTTCCTTTCGGCTGTTTACTCCACAGGGCCCTCAGTGAATGAGCAACGAGAAAGAAAAAGCAGCTGCTGTCGTTCCTCCTCTGCACACCTTTGATTAAAAGGTCAGGATGGACCAACAGAGATATTGTAAAGGGAGCAAATACTGTTGTTGTTGAGAATAAAGTGCACATGATGCCCCTTGCAGAGGCTTCATAGTTAATGGGTACAAGTGAAGGTGTAAGACTGATCCTCTTTTTCTACACATTTTTACCAGAAGCTGCTTCTGCTGTGTTTTCCCCCCGAGTGAGATGCAGAGAGCAGTGGTGCTTCTCTCTGGGGAAGAAGAAATAAATAAAGGAAGGTGTTGGAGATGAGTGGAGTCTGTTCAGCTGGGGTTTACCCCGGTTCATGGGAGGATAAGAACTCATTAAGACACACACACACGCACACCCACACGTGCCCACACGTGCCCACACATGTCAGAATCTTAGCGGGAAAGGAGACGACTCTTTCCAGACTTCACTGATCTGACCAGAGTGTTACAAGATTAGACGACAAATATGAACACAGGAGGATAAAAATAGGTCATTTCTATGGGTTTCTCAAATACAGGAGGAGGTGGAGGGAGGGGGATTAAGGGATAGAAGAAGCACAATTAACATCTCAGTCAGAGTGGTTTTCTGTCGGTTATGGCTGGGATGCTTTGTTTGTGTTTGTTTGCATGGATCACAAGATGAACTGCAAATTCTCATCCCACACACACTCTAAAGAACTCGAAAACAGAGCCCAGGGACAAGGACTCTCTTGCTTATATCAAATGAAATGGACCGATTTGATATGTCATCCTAGTGTTGCTGTGGATTTTTTGTTTTCTCGTAGGAGGGGATAACCACAGAAAAATCCCTACACCTCCACATGGAGCCACAGGGGAAATAAAGCAGTAACAACATGAGTGTAAGAGACTGAAGGGGTCTTGGAATATATGATTTATGGAGGCTTTATTTGTTAGCAACAGCTACAAAATTCTCCAAGAGGTCCTTTTAGGAAAAAATCCAATAAATAGAGATGAAGAAATTCAGCTTTGTCATTAAAATAAACAGGTTATCTTTTAGTTTTTACAAAGGAACCTTCCTGCAATTCCACAGATAAATTTGGAGTAATTGTGTCAGCTGCTGCACCTTCCAAGCACCGTGAGGCATGGGAGGGAGGTTAAAATTTAATTTGCGACGCTTGAGCAGCCAAAACACACCCTCCTCAACAGTAATTTAAAGAAGGCAGAGGCGCTTTTGGAGTGTGTCAACATCAAAACGTGAGAGTCGGGAAATAACAAGCTGAGGGGGGGGAAACAAGCTCAGCAACATTGCCGCCCTGGCGAGCCATTCATTTTATTCCTGTTCTTTCTTGTCTGTTTCCTCCTAACTTCTCTCCTGTGGCATTCAGACGATCTCCGCACTCTTCACTCGCTCCCCCCCTCTGGCTATTCCTTTATCCGCCCTCACCCTGAAATGTTTACGTATTTATTTTCCAATGAATTTTTCAACACCAATCTGCTGTTTTTGCTTTTATGCTAAACAGATTTTCAATGGGTGTTAAGGGGCAAAGAGCAACATATGAAACATTTTGTTCTCTCCTGCTCTCCGTCTGAACAGTTTAAGCTCACGCTGATCAGAGAAAAACACATTTCAAATAGCAGCACCGCCACTGGAAGCCATCTCCCTTTCCCTCCTTTCCGCCTCTGAGTATACAAGTCTTACAACGCTGACATGATTGGCTTAAAGGAGAATATTAAATATGCCAAGAAGAAATGTGTCTTTCAGAGGAAGGTTAAGGAATTACACAGGCTGTGGCTGCTTCACATTGTCAGATGTGAGAGCTCTAAGGTACGCTGCAGAGGGTTTTTTTTTTTTTTAATGCTAAAGGCACTAGGGAGCACTGTTCTCTGTTTTATATGCAACTGCTGCTCTGCTAGTACATGCTCGAGGACAACAGAGGGTGGGAATGCAAATGTGCAGAGTGAACAAGAAAAAGAGACAAGCAAGATGCAAGCCATGGAACATAATCCTAACTATAATAATTTACATTAACGCTGGTAAAAATCTATCAAATGAAAGTCATTTTTAAAGTACACTTCTGATCTTCAACATAACAAGTAGCAATGTATTCAGAGAAGTCGGGTAAGAAGACAACAAGTAGTTGATGAATACAGATGTAAGAAATGCAAAAGCAACTTTTTAAAAGTATTTAGTCTGGGAAATGATTTTGAGTAAACATGTGTATGAACATTAAAGTTTCTCTAACAGGAACATCTCTAACATTTTTAGAAAAGAAAAGGGTTTTAAATGACACTTAGTCGTTGAGCAATTCAGAAATGTGACAACACAGAAGTGCACTGCCACAAAGTGAATCATTCTACATGTAGGAAATGCAGTTGTTTCAGCTTTGGATCCGCTTTAAACAGAGAGACATATACAGTACGTTCCTCAATGAATTGACAATGAGGATCAAGAAAGACATATTTGACTAAAAAAAGACAGGAAAGGAAAATAAATCCTGATTAATGAACATCAAGGTGGAAGTAATTCAGGACTTAAGATATTCTGCTTTAAAAATGTTTGAACAAGAGAATCTTTTAATATTAAGAAGGGGGATATTCTTTGCTGTGCCATTTGATAAAGTGTCGAGCGTTGAACTTTAAAGAAGGTAACATCACAGCTATAGTTCATGTCAACACAGAAGCAAGCTATACAGGGTTTTTTTTAAACTAGGAGGAAGGATGTTGTTGAAGTTTCTCTAATAATTAAAACTCCTGCCATTATAAGATAGAGGCGTTGAATGACACTTTGTTGTAATGTCTTTGTGTGATGGGTTAAGTTACAACACAATGAACACCCAAACGGCAGCTATGAAGACAAATATGAACTTTTTATGAATGCTAGGAATGAAGGTTTTTGAGGAATTTAGCTAATATACAGAATTTAGAGGAGAAACATTGAATGTAATCACTGATTTGCACCTTCAAGTGTCTTGAAAAGGTGAACTTTCTGATAAGAAGTCAAAAGAGGATTTTAATGAGCCTTAGTTTTTATGTTTTTTTAATGCTGTTTTACCAAGCTGCAGAGCACTACACAACCAAAAAGGCAGGAAAGGAAGACAACCACTTTACACATTAACATGTGAATCGTAGAAATGCAGGTTTAATAAACCAGTCAGCAGTGGATTTGATTGAAGGAAGAAATCTTGAATTTTAAACTATTTTTGCCTTCAACTTTCTCTAAAAGGTGGAATTCCTGAGAAGAAAAGGGTCATCTTTATCAGACTTACAACCAGCACTTCTGAAAGTTTATCAATAAGAGATCTGGCCAATCATTTGCATGCCATTCAACTGTGAAAAACAACCGTCTGCTCTCTCTCTCTCACACACACACACACACACACACACACACACACACAAACTGTCCAGCAGGTGAGGTGAGCCTCTGCTCTGAACTCACGCTCCAAGCCACCTGACAGAAAGCTGGCAGGATGTTTGTTTTTCTAAGTGTGTGTGTGTGTGTGTGTGTGTGTGTGTGTGTGTGTGTGTGTGTGTGTGTGTGTGTGTGTGTGTGTGTGTGAACTCAGCAACTGCACAGGCTATTTGAAGCCAATAATCCACTTCCTGATCTCTGGCCTTCACCTTTCCAATTCTAAGCTCATGTTTCTCAATCAGCCCATGAATGACGTATAAGGAAAATAATCTAGAATCTAGAGTCCACGCACAGACCAAAAAACCTGAGGGGACATGTACTTTTTTTTAACATTTCTTTTATGTGTAAGACCTAACTCATTTTAAGCCGGTGACCTGTCACCAGTTCACATTTGACAGGCAGGCAGATACTGACACCCAGAAGAGATCAACATAATCAATGTAGGGCTCTAAACTCCTTTTCTGGGAGACATAGGACAAAGTTAGATCTACTACTAGCAGGTCTCATCTGCAGGGAGCAAGTAGCCATGACCTGCTCTTTAATCAATTCTCACTATCTCTCCGTCCTAACATAACCAGGCTCCTGGCTCGGTAATTCACACTCTGACTGCCACTTATAATGGCCTTTCTGACCGAATCAGACAGACTCCATCAGGTTCAACACCTTTTATCATCCCCTGTCTGCCTTTTGTTTCACTATTTCTCCGACAGAAACAAACGCCATTCCTCAGTTCTATTACATTTTCTGCCCTAACCTCTGTCTCTCTGCCTTTTATATTAAACACTGCTGCCATTGGACCCTTTTTCCCCCGCCTCCACCGCAAAGCCTAAGGGCAAAATCAATCATACATTTTTCGCAGCCAACGTTAGACACTTTAATGCCACATTGATCTAGTAACAATGAAAAAATATCTTAAAAACACAGCCTGACAGCGTGATTAAAAACATGGCACACCGCTGAGATAGCAGTGAAGTGGAATGAAATTGTTCGAGATGAAATGAAGACACATTTCTGCTCTACACACACACACACAGTGGGTTTATATAAGGAAAGCCAAAGAGGAGGAGGTCTGTAGTGTGTTGCATTGTGTATGGACTAAAGTATCTATTAGCCTGCTTACACCGGGATTAACATGCGTCTGAGCCGTTCTGATCTCAAGTGGACGACTCTATGTGCAGCTATACACTGTCATTAATGCATCTCCATGTGTTTCACCAGTGACCACTCATTGAAGGTTCTCACTTCCCCCCTCTTATATGCAAACAGGTACCCTCTATCACCTGCATTAACCCACAAATAACTTAATCTTACAAAAAGTTTGATAGAGCAGAGAGAGAGAGAGAGAGAGAGAGAGAGAGAGCCGGCTTCAGTGGGCAAGCAAGTCCCCTGACAGGAGCGTTGGCATGATATAAAAACGTTCTCTGATCATAAAGCCTCGTCTTGATCTATTGAGTCTCTGTTGACATATTTACTATAGATTAGCAGGTCAAACAGACTGACACATCTTAGTGTTACAACCTGATCTCCTCTATAAAACGTATACGTCTTCACTGCGCTGCATCATTAAAGCATTAACGATATAAGCAGATCTGCTCGTTGGTCTCATCGCTCTCCTGCAGGTGATGTCTAGTCTGCTTCCCTCGTCCCTGCACATGATCGTCCATGGTGAAAAATACAACGCACTGTCCATTACTGAATCTAGTTTTGTCCCATATTTTGGTACACGGCCTCCCCGTTTCCGCATGAATGGCATCAAGTGACACATGGAAAACACAGAAGTATAGGACGAGAATGACAAGTGAGTGGTCTGTCATTCAATGTCGTTGTTGAATCTCAATGCCTCCAAGGCGTGTTTAAACCTGTTCTATGATGAAATCACTCAAGCTGCATGTTAACACCCGGTGTAAAAAAGGGCCTTGGTGTCCTCTGAGCCAGGGTTCTGAGGACAAATACAGCTGCGGTGTTGAATATTTGCTGAACTCTACAGGGGGAGAAGCTCTCCACTATTCCACAGGGCTCTTGGGCTAACTGCACAGGGGTGTTCTGGGTTCTACCAAGTCACAGAGAGGGTGCATGTGGACATCCAGACAGTCACCCACCTGCAGCAGTCCCCAGAGAGTGAAAAAGGTGACATTGGCTCGTTTTTCTCTGAAAAAGGGGACGGGCAACAGTCCAAGTCGCAGTCCTCGTCCATAAAGACCATGGGGGCTAGATGTGAACCCTTCCGGGCCGCTGTGATTGTTAGCGGGGGAGGACGCTTGCCGGTTCCCTTTGCAGCAGGACTGGACTCCTCAAACACGTCGTCATCTCCCAGTAGCTCCTCTTGGGGAAACCCGGCCTCGCTGCCTTCCAGCAGGGCACTGGAGGACTTGGTGATGTGGAGGTGAGAGGCGTAGCTGCTCATCTCAGAGCACTGCAGGCTGGCCGAGGTGGAGGAGCGGGAGAAAGGGAGGAGGCGGCGGAGGAAGTTGGAGCTCGGGGAGTGTTTGGGATGGAGGTGGTTGTGTGAAAGAGGGGGAGGGGGAGGGGGAGGAGGGGCAACGACGGTAGAGTCAGACGGGAGACAATTTGCAGGCGGGACGCCCAACATGTACTTGTAGTTGTTGGTGAAGGAGGGGACCAGATGGGGGTGGGTGTGTGTAGAGAAGGATGTATTTGGGTTCTGGTGTGCGGGTGAGGAAGCCAGCTTGCCGTTGAGCGTGTGCGCCCTGCGATCCGAACCAGTCGACGGAGCAGCTTCAGGCTTCAGCTCCAGCTCTCCCTCCGAGCACGTCCGGTCTATAAAGTGCAGACCCCGACAAAGACTGTCCACACGCTGGCCCATATCGTTAAGAGACACGGAGAACCTGAGCGAGCCGTTGGTGCGGATGTTGACAGAGGAGGGGCGGAGCAGGGTGAGCCAGTCTCGTTGTTTGGCGTGTTTGGACGCAGGCAGTGCGTCCGTGCAGAGAGTAGCGACTGAAACTCCTCCTGACCCTTGGGGGGATTTACAGTAAGGGCTCAGCAGAACCACCGCAGTCTGCTTCTGACACTCCTGATCCTGACTGCTGTCGTAAAAAGTGTTCGTGCGTGTGTGTGTTTGTTTATGAATGATGAAAAAGACGACAGTGGAAAAAGACAGCAGGAGAAGAAGCAGGAGAGGACAAAAAAGAGAAATGGAAGACATCATGCATTTGAAATCAAAGGATATTGAACAGAAGGTGTTGGGGGCTTTGAGTTTGAATAAAAATATCATAACTAGACGACCGAAGTTACGATGAAATATATTCTACAGCTTATGCAGAACCAAGACTATTTCCCACAATGGCAGCATATTTCTAAGGGTAAAAGCTAAACCAACATCGCCCACTGATATCGCTCTTCACCAGTAATGGACTTGTTAATAGATTCAATTTAAGGGCCTCAAGTGTTCACATCACTGTGGACATAAATCACATAACTGGCAGTAAGAGTGAAGTGCCGTCGAATGGCTTTGTACCTGCAGATGTCCTGGCTGGAGGGCGAAACTGACGTCCTCGAGAAACTGCATGGAGCGTTGACTGAAGTCGGGCTCCCTGCCTGAGGAACGAAACACACGCAGGTAAATGTAAATAACAGAAATAAGTGTTTTTTTATTTTTTATTAAACAAACAAGATCAAATCACATTTCCTGTGTTGCGACATCAGACGGGTCCTGTGTGGGGATAAATATCAAGCTATCAGGGCCTCAATCTGATCCACACACAAAAAGAGTGAAAGCTCAGCACGGACTGATACGCAGGATGATAGGAAGGAAAAACACAATACTGGCAGTTAATCTATCTGATTAAAGTAGCGCCGGGCAAAATCTGTTTCAGTGCGTCACAGAGCGAGCAAAACACCAGGCTGCCACGGAGGAGACAGACTGCAAGACAGAGGGAGCGTTATGAAGAATGAGGCGCGCAGACAGACACAGCTGGAGGATGCGGCGCTGAGGACTTGTTCAACCTCCACAGAGAATTTACAAACAGATGTGGCGTCAGGTACAAGGCTGAGGTAATCAAAATAACAACATCTTCTGTGGCTTTCACCAGGGTTTCTTATACAGAGACGTTTACTTAAAATGGTCTTAATAGTTTCCGGTTAATAACTTCAATTTGGGCTTTTTTGTTTAAGGTCTGATAACTTTTTTGTCTTACTGAGAGATTAAGATAAAGATACTTATTTAAAGTCAACTAATAATAAAGGAGTTATTCACTTATTGTTATGAATGTCGGCTCATCAGTCCCAGCTTCTCTTGGGATTACGACATGGGCAGTTGTTGTTTAAGTTGTAGGTGACATACTGTTAAGGAGACAAACCTTGTGGAGCGCTGGTAGGACTGAAAAGACTCCTCATTTAAAGCAGGTGACCAGCAACGTGTGCAGGAAATTGGTCGTGGGCTGTGGGTCTGTACTTCACAACTATCAACATTACCGTAGGCTGAGAGCTCAACTATCATACCGCTAGCTAGCACGGTTGCAAAAATCCACATGGCAAAAACAGATGGTACTAAAAGAGCTTCACAGCTGCACAGAAGCTGCATGTTGTGGACTTCGCCGAACGCAATGGAAAGCGTCACTCAGAAAGACAGATTGGAGCGTTTTTCCCTCGAGGAGAGCTCCTAAATTAGACTTTGTCTTACATACCCGTGTGACTTATACTCTGGATTTTAAAGGTAGTTATTTTGAATTCAAAGCTTGATCCAAAGGCAACTGGACCGGTTTAAGATCTTGAAGACGTTTCACGCCTACCTGCCTAATAACCTTCTTCCTGACTGCACGCTGTGTCTGCACTCACTGCCTCTTAGTGGACTCATCCTGTGCCACAGGTGAGGCGCAGCATGTTCATGTGTTTAATGAGAGTGCCTTTTCCCTTTCCCTGGTAAGATAATTTCAAGGCAAATTTGACTTTTTGCTCTTCTTTTCCCAAAGTTGCTCATGATGTTTTAATTAGACATGTTGAATTAGAGTCCTGGATGGATAAAGACCACAGAAATGTGCCCACTGTTGATTCATCTAATATATATATATATCTTTGTCGAACAAAGCTGAAGGCAAAGCTTTTTCAGTACAGCTTCTAGGCTTTATGCTAAACTAACCAAATCCTGGTTGAGCACACGAGCGTTATCAATCTCCTCACCTCTCAACAGGAAAGCCTATAAGGCATTTCCCCAAATTAAGGACTATTGTTTTAACACTGTATCAAATGTCCCACAGCTCTTCAGGAGTGCAGACTGGTTATGGACAGACTGTAAACAATGGGACCAAATGGCGTTTGGGTTTCTAAGGTAAAGACGAGGGGGGTCTGGTAATTTCAATAAGAGACTAATTACCTATTGATTACTCTTCTAACTAAGGGGGAATTTATGGCTCATGGCCTGACACCAATCAATAGAAAAATTCAATGTGCCCTTACCCGTTTTTTCTGTCTACATGAAGAGCTACACTTTAGCCAGCATTACACACACAGACACACACATACAGGCCCTCTCCTTTCTATTTTTGTTCTGAATTCTTCCTCCATGGTTGCAGCCTCTCTAAATCTAAATCTTTATCTTGAATATTTAATTCAATTTTCTTGTTTTATTTGTAGAATTTCTGGGTTGCTGCAGGAGTCTTGACTATGGATGTAAAACAAGCAGCATAGAGAGGGGGAGAAAAGACAAAGTGGGAATAGAGAGGTGCTCACTTCAGATGTGCCCTTGAGCATGGCACCCACTACCCAACTTCTAGGGGTGCTCATCTGAGTGCAGCCCCCTCACATTTCACCATTAATGCATGTCCACAGGGTCCTGTTTGTGCATGTTTCGTGCCTATCTGTAGCATTTTTCAATTACGAGATTAAATTGTCCCTCTAGGATTAATAAAGTATATCTTTTTTATTATTGTTATTCGTTTCTTTTGTTGCCATGCCTTTGAGCAAGCAGCTCTCCCTCTGAGAGTCATAAATATGAGGAAAGCCCTCACACGCGAAATCAAGGGAAACAGTTCTTCTTGTAGCTTTTAAATAAATAAAAAAATCAACTTAAAACAAAATAACTCCAATCACACCTTTTATTTCATTAAAGTGTTTTCTCTCATATTTTTGCTTCCAAGCTCCAGTGAGGAGTTTTTAGATGGTTATGAAACAGACTGAAATGTATACTGATTCCTCTTTATGAGCTAAAAAAGCAAATGAGACCATCATGAAGCAGACTGATTATTTCTAAGTTGTTATTATCAGTGTCTGAAGTCGCTGCAGCTGGGTAGGTGTCAGTCAAAGTAATTATTACACAGAAACGCTAAAAACAGCATTTCATTACATTTTCCAAGTAAAAGACTCACCATGAGAGGTATACTTCACAGTTTAAAGAAAGATGGATGCATTTTTTGATCGAAAAACACAACTTGCACATGTGTACAGGACAAATTCAGAAAATAGATAACACAAACCACTTTGTCCACAAGGGGCGCTAAAATCAACAAAAACCCAAAGTTCCTCGCAGAAGCTTTAAACTTGACTTTTTTTGTGGATTTGTGCACGTATGTTTTCTCCAATACCTCTGCTTTGAGATCTTGCCTTGCACATTATTTGGGGGACAAGTGTGTCTCTGTGTAACTTTAAATTCTATGTCATGCGGTCGAGTTTGTAAAGTGCTGTTCTCTCACTGCTGATGAAGTGTTACATGAAAATTGATTACTCTGGAACAGCACACTAAAAAGCATGCAAATGGTTCCTTTTACACAAATGACATGACAAAGTGTTGCAGTGCTGTTGTGCCTTTGATAATCAGTCATGTCCTGTGAGTTAACTCAACAGATCACAGTTTGAGCAGAATCAATCCACAGAGTGATGATAACATGGTAGATAAAGCAATGTTTAACTTTCTAACTGTCTATGGCTCTTCAGACCTCTATTACACATCTGCTTCCTCATAACTGGCTTCTGACGAGATGAGAGCTTTTGATGAGTGAATGAGTGCCTGAGTTTAAAAGGTAACTAAAACAGCATGAGATGATACTTCAACAACTGCTGACTTTTTTTTAAATAGTGGACAACTTAAAAATAAAATCTAGCTGTATGAACACCTGTTTATTGTGTGTGGTTGAAGAGCCTCCCATTCATTATCACAAATACTTCTTTAACCTTCCTTCCCAAGCACTCACACAAACTCTTCACAAAATGCATAAATTACCCTCTTTTTCATGTGTTTTAGCTTTTTCTGAAATCTTACTATAACCTCTGCTTCCATTTCTCTTTCACAGTCACCATCTGTACCTGCGGAGAGCTGCAGCTCTGATTCTGTAGCCACCAGGGCCGTTCAAAGAATAACCTTTCAAATCTAACAGGGACAATGAATCAGTGCCTCCCAGCAAGACGCTTCAAACATGCTGAACACAAGCTAAACAGACTAAGTGAATGGACGGGATGTTGACAAGACGCTCAAGGAAAAACAACAGGAGATAAGCATCGAAAAAAAAATCCTTGACCTTGACGATGCTACAGCCATATCTCAAGGCTTCCAGGGTCTGTTTGTCCTCATTGATATCACTTCAAATCTAAATATCACTACACTCTCTAGTAACTTTGTGAGTAAAACATTTACTTCTCTCTGCTTGGAAAACAATCCAAGTTCACTTTCTGTCTTTTTGGAGATTTAAAGGAAGAATGTAAGCTCAATCAAAAACCCCTACTTCAAGTTTAAGTATCAAGTTACAGCATGATTTAAATTTGGGAAATTCTGTTCTCATAAAGCAGGGTTTGCTTTAGTGCTTGGCTTGGATTGACAAGTTACAATCAACTTCTCAACCAGAGCAGGGACACGATAATTAGTATCAACTCTGAAAGAAGGTCACTTCTGGCTCCACTAAAAAAAAAAAAATGGCAATGTCCAAATGTAATGGTGAAATGAAGGTTTCAAAAGGGGGTCCACAAACCAATGGGTGCTGCTGTTACAGTAGCTTCTTTGACTTCTTCTATATAGTTGAACCGTGGCCACATGGTCGGTGTTTGTCATAACAGAGCAAACTCTATCCTCTGATTGAGACTGAGCTTTTGATATTTTGGTAGAGCCAGGTTTATTTACATCACTACCAAGTGTAAGGTGGAAATGTTGGTGTGAGGCTCGTGCCAGAAACGGCTTCACATAGCTTAGTTTAGATTAGCTTAGCGTAAAGCAAAGCAAAGCCTCCTTTACTGAAGTCACAAGAGCCAGCTCAATAGCTCAACAGAGTGAGTATATGCTGCTTCTCTGTTATCTTTGATATCAAACTGAATGTCTTTGGTTGGTCAAACTAAACATGCAACCTGCTTTGATCAACTGGAGCTCTAACAAACAACAACAACAAAACAATTCTTTAATTAAACAATAGTCTGCTAATACATTACTTACAAAAATACTAATTATACTTGTAGCTCCTAATATCTTAGATTCAGCAGCATAGCATTGATTGTGAATACTAGTTTTTTTTTTTTGCCTTTTCTTTATTGTTGTTGATTTTTCTGTATTTAACAAAAGATCTCAAGTCAAACCGTTTGTCTTTGTGTATTTTATTGCTCGAGTATAAAGGGTTTCTTTTGCAAAAAGGGGGAAACTTATACAGGAGTGACAATCAGCACAAATGCATAGCAGAATCCCGCTCGGGAGCGGTTACATCGAGACATTTATACCAGACTTCGCAAAGCAGGGCACTCTCACTGGTTGAGTCACGTTGATGTGTCTTAATCTGCCTAGAGACTTGCCTATAATTATCTCATGACAGTTATGTTCGTGTGTCGTTTTGTGTACGTGTTTTGATTTTTCCACTGTGCAAGCAGAAATTTGTATGTGTTAAATGCATAAGCAAGAACATATATTTTTCCATTGCATTGTTATTTTCCAATTTTGAAGAGAAACAACAACTGAAGGCTAGAGGCCACCAAAAGCATTTTGTAATCACCAATTTAAGTCATGTCTCTCCAAAGACTAAGACCTCAAAAAATGAGAAATGCTGCCAAATTGAGCAATTCAAAAAAGAAAACAAACCACGGTGTGGTCCAATAAATTAAAAATCAACTCCACTTCATCAAAACAGTAGCTTGGCTCTCTTACTGCTTTCAATATCAAAGGTCTACTAAGCTGAGCACAGCAGCAGACCAGCTCCTGATGGGACCTGGAGGACAGACTCGGGTTGTGCTCTGCAGCAACAGATCCTGAAACGCTGCAAAACGTCAGCAGCTTGAATTTTAGGGCAGCACCAGATGTTTGGCTCACTTTCAGCGGCGGCCCACGGAGCGGTGGGTCGCCGCTTTGTGTCGTTACGACGACTGTAATAATTTAATCCTTTCCAAACAGAGTAGGAGGCATCGCACAGCTCCCTGGCACCGTGCTAAAGAGAGAAACGGCTACAGCAAAGCCTCCTGACCTCGCAGAGTGGGAGATCAACTCCTGCCAAATAACGGGCAGTCCTGGGTCTACTAAAGCTGTCAGAGCTGCTTTTATATTCCATACACAGAGCCATTTTTTTAATGCAACCAATATGTTGAATTTTCAGCCTCAGGTTCACCTTTTCTGTCACAATTCTACACACAGCTTCTCTCTAGGTCGATAACAGGCAGCTTCTGAAGAATGAATCAATGAACACATAAACTGAGAGCAGACGAGGGATAATGAGTTTTTGTTTTTGGATTTATGTTTAAATTTATACGTTAAAACATACACCTAAATCCTCCACAGTGGCAAGCACACTGATGGAGGCAATATCATCTTTATGAAACAATTCAGCCCACAGCTAATCGCTGCCGCTTGTTTTCCTCTTATTATATACTCTCTCTCTCCTGTTATGTGTGTCTACTACAGATGTGTGTTGCAGTCAGCTGGAGATTTTTCTGAGTCATTCTCAAACAGGTGAACGCTCTTCTTTTTAAAAAAAACACAACTAGTTAAGCTGCTGCCAATAGAAAAAAAAAAAGACCAAAACTAGAAAGAAGAAAAAGAAACAACAGTCTCTTTGACAGAATGAGCAGCATTTTTTTTGGCTGTGTGAGTATTCAAGCACACAATTATGCAGACTGTTCAGACTGTGGTGCCAAGCAGGAGATGTTATGAAATATTCCTCTCTGGCCGACGCTGTAGTTATTTATGTAGAGTGGAATCATTTAAGTAGGTCAACAATCAGATACGAGCGCATTCATTTTTGATTTGATCCGACACAAGCTGATGTGATTCAACCTGACTCGGTGCCACGCAAAAGCAGTTCAGGGTTTGTTTGGTGTCCCGGTTTTTCAGTCTGGCTGTAGCTCATGTGGAAACGAATGACAACAATCACGTGTCGGTCAAGATCATCTGTTCCACACTCATGACAACCCGAACAGACAAGGCACACGTGTAAATGAACCGTAGTTCTTACCAGCTGTACATCCATCTTCATCTTTTATTTTCTAGCTCTTTAAATCATGAATGAACTCGACTTACATTTAATTTGATTTAAATAAAAAGAACATTTTGGGTCTGGACAATGAAAATCCTCCATCTCATTCTGCAGAGCGCAGGGAAACTGCAAAGATTCTCCCACAGATCATATTCAGTTTCCCGATGGTGCGTTAATTAAAAATGTATATATTTCATCGTCCCTCATCACCCTCTTTATACATCAGTAGCTTCAGAGCAAGTGATGTGATTGGACAAGAGGCCCTCTTGTCTCGCTGAGTGTACAACAGCATTGGGACTTTTAATTATAGCTCTGTTGACATTATGATTTTTGTACAGCGCCCTAACAAAACTTCACCGTCACTAAACCTTTGTGCTTCCAAACTGAACCTCACAACGGCGTGATATTTTCTGTCCCAGTGTCTGATTTCACATTGCGTTAAGCCATTTCTCCACAGTTTCATCTCTGTTACCGCTGCAAGAGTTGTTACGAGGAATGCTGCGATGGTGGATCAAAGTCAAAGATCACATCAACAAATCTGTTGATACTTGCTTTTTAAAAAAAAAAAACAAATGCTGCTTGCAAGCTGTTGTATAGACTGATCTGAAGAATGACCAAAAAGTTGACAAGCTGCCATTACTGAGGTGGACTCTGTGAACAATTGTGAAATGTAACATTCATGTCTTTGTTTGGCTTATTTACTTTGTATTTATTCTTAAGTACATCCATTTATCCTGTCCATCTGTCCATCGTATCCAATGGAAAAAACACTTAATAAATATCTATATAAATGTATTTCATAATGCGACTGTCTTTGACAATTTAATGCATCAGTTGATTGATTAAACTGAGCAGAATAACGTTATATCATACTGTGTCATCCAATATGTATAATCAAATAAATGTAACGACGGCCTGTTTAGAGTACCTCCATCAGCAGTTGTGTAATGTTTTTAATCCAACTATCTACGCTGCGGTCACAGTCTGTAGTCAGCAACAGGTGCCGAGTTACCACTGTAGTTATTGCGGCCAATGCAAGATGTCGGCGCCCACAAATCGGCTGTTGGATTCCTCTATAAGATAAACATCATCATCAAGGTCAGACTGTTATACTGAATATCGACATGGCTGTGATTATCTTCAGCGCTTTGTCTGCAGCTTATGACTAGGGCTGCTTAAATAACAGTCCACTGTTCTTTTACAACATCATCCAGGATTGACCAAAGCTATAGTACAGTATTTCAAAACGGCATCTTCTCCAGTCTCAACCTCACTCACTCTCTTTAACAATCGAGACTCTCGGCGGACTTTACCACCCATAGAACAGTTAATACAGATTTAAGACCTGTCAGTCAGTGGTATTTCCCTTTAGGAAAGAGTAGGAAACACCAGCTGGCAGAGAGGCTGCTGATTATTAATTAAAGCTGTCAAACATAAGAGACGTGTTCATACTTTATTCCTGTCACTCCATTTCACACACATTTATTGGCAGTGTAGGTAGGTCGTTCAATGACAAAGCATCGAGTCCAGAAAGTGCCAACAAATTAAACCCACCCCTTCCCTTTATGGATGAGATAGCTGGCACTCGGCCATCTTGTGTTTGTGTTTGTACAAAGAAACAAGTAAAACAACAAAAAGACATGCAGTTCTTAATAAATCTTTAAAAAAAAAAAGAAGGTCTGAATTGATGGCCAGCTATTTTGCAAATCATTAATTCATTTTGTGTACTTGTTTTTAAGGATTAAGAAGTTGAAATTAAATCAGTTAAGCACAGAACAAGACATTTGAGGATGTCATCTTTTGGCTTTGGGGAACACAGATTTACATCTTCACCATTTTATGACAACTTATTGACCATACAACTACTACAATGAACTGTAGCATATTGGACAGATAGGACAGATATGGCTGCAGACTTTACAGACCAGAACAAACGAGTGATAGCCTTTCTTTTCAAAACTAGACTTTAAAAATCACTGGAATGTCCCCAGCTCATCTGGATGATCAATATCTGAGCCAAACAAGGCCCGATGAAAATCAATCTGTTCCAGCTTCAAGCTATTTTAGGCTTGATTGATCCATCAAACCAAACTCTCCTTCTACAGCAGCTCCAGACTGACACTATCCTCACTGTAGAAACCAAACTAAACCTTGTTAACAGTTAAATAAGTAGTTAAACATTTTGGGAAAATACCTTTTAGCTTTATTTATGTTAACCTATGACGTTTACCCTGTAAATACTAATTGGTACTTCTTGGGTGCTAGAACGTTGGCCTTGCTCACGTTTAAAGACCGACTGGTTCAGGGATCAAACGTTATTCCCAGTGGTCCCGTGCCGATGAAGTGACCCTAACATCTATTAGCACCAGTAAAGAGTTTATCCTATAAGAGGCTCAGGAGAACGTGGACTCAAACCCTGGAGTCACGTTCGGTCGCAGGTTGTAGCTTTGCCTGAGGGAGCGATGGGGAAAAAAGCGGGGAGGAAAGACGAGGGGAAAATAGAAAAAGACAGGAGTTGCTGAGAGTTGACGGGCTGTCTGACAGAAAGCCACAGTGAGCTGAAGAGCTGAGGTGTAAAGACACGTCTGCTCTCCGGAGGATGATCAGAGAGGCAGCTCTGATTGGGACGATGTGACGTGATGGAGGCAGGTTATCTATCAGCTGTTCTCACTCGACTGCACGTCGTACATCTCTCCTGTCAATCGCTGCATTCCTCCACAGCTCACCTCACAGCCGCCCTCCTGTCTTTATGCTCCCACTCTTTTCTCTCTTTGTGGTGGTGAAAGACCATACATCATTCATTCAGATTTTTCCATTTGTGTGCATTGCTCACCTTTGATATATTGCTGGACCTGCTGGCAGAATGACCCAGAGGCTTTTCATTCTGTGAAAGAGAAGAACAGAGAAAGCTCCAGTGAGTGAAAAAGTACATTCAGAAAGAGATGCTCTAACCTGCACATTTTCTGCACAATAAGGACTGGCATACAGCCCATGATGACTATAGAGCACTGTTCTTGTGCTGTACAGTGAGTCGACGATTTCAAACGGAACAGACGCGTACAGGAGATATTTGCAAACATACAAACAAACAGACAGACTGTTAACAAAACAACATTAATGCTGTGTCGGAATAAAGACCTATTCATCTAAATGTAGAACAACGACCTGATGGATGTGTAAAAACAGTTCAACGACCTGTGAAGTTTACATCATATTAGCAGAGACATGATGGACGAAAGTTACACTTGGCCGATGAAAAAACTTTGGTATTTCATGATTTACATATCAAGTGTTGAGCAAATGTTTTGTCATTTGTCACATGTTATTCTAGGTAGAAATATTTCAAGTTCAAACTGATGCATGACAGAAGACAAGGAGGCTATAGACAAAGATCGATTTAACATTGCATGTTCGTAAATCTGTGAGCACACTTTAGTAAACCCCGCACCACAGACTGAAAATCTGTGCACAAGGATTTGTAAACCTTGGCGATAGATTTGCAAATTATTTTTTTTATCGTTTTCTTACCTGAGCCTTGCAGGGCTCAGTAGATTAAAAACTCTAAAAGCTTTCCAAAATACTATGTTCAATAAATAAAAAAGCATTCCTAGATAAATATGTTTAAATAGAGTAAGAATTGCACGTCCTGTATTATGTAAAGATAGCAGCATAAAACAGATCGCAGTTTCAACACAGGATCTCAACATAAAACAGGTCAAGGGCTAAGAAAAGAAAATTATCTAAAAAGTACTAAACAAAGAGAGCTTTTATTTTTATATTAATGTGTTTTTTTGTCCTTTATTTTGCAGGTATTTGGTCATTCGGGATCCAATAAAGGTGGCATGAAAAGTCAGGGACTCCAAATTTAGTTATTACAAATGACTCAGACGGAAACATGGAAACATGCAACTCGATCTTATAGTCGTTGAGATACAACAGACTGGAAATAAGTAGTAAATGTGCAGACAGAGAGAATACTGCCTGGAGCCATGCTGCTAGCTTAAAAACATGACAAAGCCATCAGCAGAGACATGTAATGCAAAGGTTCCATAGTGTAGATTTGGCAGTATGAATGAAGAAGTCTTCTCATTGGTTGCAGGGGGATAGAGAACACTGTTTCATGGTTCTTCTCCTAATGAGGAGCAAAACCACATCTCTCAGCAGCTCAGGCGCCTGTGAGCATTTCAAGTCGTTAAATCACATTTTTCTGGCTTGAGACAAAAGACAGCAAGCTGACTACATTCAAATCTGTCCAAGCTCCAAATCGAATGGTGTCACAATATTTGTATCATAGAGAGAGAGAGAGAGAGAGAGTGAGAGAAAAACAGGCCAAAACTGTCAGCACTCTGCAGTCAAGTTTTGTTTTGAGGCTTAATGATCCTCGATTCTCACTCAGTGTTCCCAGTTTGCATTAAGGACTGAGATAAACAGCCACTTGGGTGTTGCACTGCATTCAGTGTTCATATTAAAGCCGTATGTGGTCCTTTAATGAGTAATCAATCATGGTTACATAATGCTGAGTTCACACCAGGGCTGCCCTGCGCTGGACACAAACAAGCCTTTGCATGGGAACTCCTCTAATGGGAGAGTGTTTTAAAAAGTCCACAAAGAAGAGAAACATTTAACTATTCAAGGGCAACTATTCATCCTTCTCAACAACCTTCAGGTGCATTGCACACAATAAACAAGACACTGCAGCTTTATTTTATAACCAGAATATTAGAGAATACAAGTATTAAAGTACAGGAATGGTACAACAGTTCACAAAATTCAAGCTCTTTCATTTACGTTTTTCTAAAATCTGGCAGATGTTGCCTTATCCTCTGAAGGTTAATCGTGATTCTCTTTCTCCTTCATTTTCAATCATGAACCAACAGTTCGCAGCAGATGACTGTTCACCGATAAGTCTGGTTGTGTTCGAGGTCTCTGCCTTTCATAAAGGATGTTTTCCCCCTGCCAGTTACCAAATGTCCCAGGTGCATGTTCTTGTTGCATCCGTGTTGGGTCTCACTAAATAATATAACAAAGAGTGAAGTCTAGCTCTTTTTGGAGAAATGTACTGAGATACATTTTACTGAGTTGGCGATGTGTTCAGAAAAATCTTTTGAGAAATTCATTAAATAGTAGTTGAAATATTCCAGACAGGTCCAAAGTGTTGGAAAAACTCTAAAAAAAAAAAAAAACAAGTTGATTTCTGCCAGAAAAACCATGAAATATTGCATGTTTTTCACTTGAGAGCGAACGAAGCCTTGATAACTCTACAGCCGAGTTCTGAACAGTGGACAGAACTCAGCTCAGGCTTTCGACCAGAACTAAAAAAAACATGACTCCTGATTTACCGTCTTCACACTAGTATGGTTTTTGATTTTAAGATTTTACTGATTACGTTGAAGGCTCTCCATATGACCTTTCTCTCAGCTTTAAATCAGACCTGATAGTATTGTTTGAGCCAACGTGCAGTGTTCAGATCCTGGGGCAGACTTCTCCCCTTATTTGTAATTTCTTAATCTTTGCTTTTGCTTATTGTTGTATGACCTGCCTCTTTAATTCTGCTGCCTTCTGGAGGCTTGGATTTGGAAAATGTGCACTACTACATAAACAAAGGTTATTATTATTATATTATTGTGATATAGAGGGAAAAAACTGCATTTGTAAGTGTAGAAATGTTGACCCTGAGATCTTTCCTCGTGTTGTTCAGAGGCGGTCACAGCTTAAGTGTTACCTCTGCTGTCCTCGTCCAAACAAGAAGTACATTAACCTTGACACCAGAAACTCACGAGCCATGACTACACACACACCTCTAAGAGAAACATGACTCCAATTGATAATAACTCAGAACTTCACTTGTGTCCCTCGCCGTGAATAGTTGCCATGGTGACGTGAGCCAACTCTCCATCAGTCTCCCTCCATTCTTATTTTGCTCTTGTCTCACTACACGCCCGAGGACATCTACACACACAAAAAAACCACACTAGATTGTGTGGTCAGACAAACACACTAAGACCCTCCCGGCCACGCTGATAAGACGACAACATTTGAGATCCATCTTTGTGAGAAAACATTTTTACCAGCGATGTTTGGATAATTCAACACCTGCACTCGGATTCAGACGAACAAAGTCTTCTTGTCCTTTAAAATAATGTAACATGTTTTGTCCCTGATGTGGTTTGAATGTGTTGTCGGTGTAGATAAGGTCATTACATAAAATGTCTTATATGACACATATTTTATGATCAAACAGTGATTGCACATAAGAAAGGTTTCCATTTAAATCAAAGAGCTGAGATGTTAGAAAAAGAAAATAAAATGAATTTCAATGCATGGTTGTTAGACCAGATAACATCCAAAGCCAAACTAGGCAAAGATGAAAGGCATTAATGGCTTATGTGACATCTTAAAGAGGGTATGAGGTATTGGCAAAGTGGAAACCTCTGGTGTTAAAAAATAAAGCCAATGTGGAAGTGCAAAACTCAAATGTATTAACCATGTCACAAAAGCTGTCACTCCTAATTACACTGGTAGGTTGTAAACGCTGCAACGTCGTGACTTTGACGAGTTGTCGATGGAGAAACTGTTTGATATTCGTATATACATCGTACACGTCGGGTCTTCTTTGGCTACAGCTTGCTAATGGTAGCGTCCTGAATTTCCTCTCTGGGAATCAATAAAGTATTATCCTATCCCTTTGCATGTTAGTAAATGTTTAGCTTTGCCTTCTCAGCAGGTGAGAATTGTCTTTCTCTCGTTATATTTAACTTTGCTTTTTGGGAGGGGATTATCTCTTTGTTTCTCTCTACTAAATATGAGTCCTTGATCACGTCTGTATCATTTGTACTACAGTTTTTAGTTCATATGGTAAAATCAATACAAACTCAAATGAAATACAAAGGATAAATCACAATCCTATAAAAAAATCTTTGTGCTATTTTGTCTAAAACTAAAATGTTAGTTGCAACAGTGTAGCAGTTTGTCTCAGATCTCAACCTGTATTAAAGCTTGTGTTTTAATCCGCAAACTTTCTGTAAGATTCACTTCCTTATTACAGAAAAGAGGAAAGGAAATAAATGACGACATAAGCAGACATAAGGCCAGACCATAGCCTCTTACTGCAGGATTAACATGAAGCAGTTTCCTCTATCTCTACGTCGCTAACTCTTCTATGTCTTCTATAAATTCTTGCAAAATGGTAAACGTAGCTCTCTGTGGGTGCAATTTGTGCAGCAAATTCAACTGTAAGATTGTCGAAGAGGATATAAATTCAGTTTTTACAGCAGATGACAACAAAGGATAACAGGCAAGGCCGAGTAAAGGAGCAAATTGATGAGCCTTGCCCCTAATCCCTCTTTCTTGGCCAAAAATGGAGTAACAAGCAGAAATGCCCAGACTGAGAGATTTCTGGGAAATAACAAGGCCACAAATGGACAGACAGGCTCTATGGGCAGGAGTGATTAGAGCAGAACTGCTGCAGACAGATGAGGAGAGATGAATAAAGGAAATAGATCAAGACCATTACTTTGCTTTCTCTCTTTCTTTTGGACCCACTTTCCTTCAAAACCTTCCTCCCTAGCTGTGTTACCTACAGAACAAGGTCCGGGAGTCACCTTCACTGCCGCCATGATGGTAGAATATAAAAGGGCCTTATTCTCTAAGCTCATGCATAATTCTGATAAAGAAGGTTTCAGGTTTCACAGTCGGCTGTGTCTGTCTTTCTGCACCTCCTCTGTGGGTCTGTTCGGAGCCCCAGGCTTTGATAACACCACTCTCAGACTGGACTCAGAAGGGCTGAAGCTTGTAAGCAGACGAAGCTTAGGAGAGCGCGGCGGAGAAGGAGAGGTCATATTCAGAGGGATCGCGGTGTCTTTCAGGGCTCTGTTCTCGGCCCACAGGGAGGACGGCTCAGCTCGCTTTCATGATGGATTCTCAAAAAGATAAAACCTCTGTGAATTTAAGCCGGATTCTTTGAAATCTTTCTTCACAAAGTTTCTTTCTTCAACACACTTTTTAAATATTAGAGTCAAATCTACCATCCGTGCCTCTCTTTCATGAAGATGTGACATATTTGACTGTAGATTAGAAGGGCTGCAATAACATTTTCATGATCAATGAATGGGCCTTTTATTTCATATGTTTGAAAATTATGAAAAAATCTATTTCACAAAGCCCAAAGTGATGTGTCCAAATTACCTCCTTATCCAACAAAGACTCCAAATACGAAATGTACCCTCATAAATTACAATTAAATCGCGATTAAGAGGCCGGGGAGAACAAATGTTGCAGTAAAAGAAATCATTGAAATTTGATACTTTCATCACTGCAGCTCAGACTAGTACATGCAGGAAAGAGCTGAAAGAATCAGTACATTTTTTATGAGTCATGAAAATCAATTGGTCCCAATTTGCAAATTGATTAATCGTTTCAGTTGCTAAATAAAGCAAATCACTAAATATGCTGCCTCAAGCATGTTAACTAGAGATACTTTTCTGCTTAGTATCACCGTAAACTGAGAAGATATTTTGGTTTTAGACTGATGGTCCAACAAGACTTGACAAGTGTGTGTCACAGAGTTGACTAAAAAATCCCCAAAATGTAATCAGAAAGTTTGTGGAGAGATGAATCTATGTTAAAGCTCCTGTGGGAGATTTTTGATTTGGGTTTATTTCTGGATCCCCTATGGCCAAAGCTGAACCTGGTGTCCTTCTGTACATGTGTAAATAAAGTTGTTTAACAGAACATTTCATCCAGCTGTCTTTCAATGGTTAAATGTACCACTCATCAAGAATCTTTGCTGTTAAAAAGAAATACACAAAAAAAGGTTGTTTCTGAATCGTGCTGACAGTCACTGAAGAAGTAAATAAAATAACTTTACAGAACTCGTCAATATTCATGCTGATGGTCGTGTTTGCATTTGCATAGCCCATAAAAAGGTCAAATATTGATTTCATTCTGTTTCTCCTCATGGGGGCTTTGAAAGCAGCCATTAGTTTCACAAATAAAACCATCTAAAATTAAACCCAGCCAGTGAGTACATTTCTCTTATCGTTCACAGATTCTGTAAAGAAAAGTGAGTGTTGCCTCCTGGTTTCTGCACCATCATCCTGTGTCATGACAGACTCTGGGCCTGAATTGAAGATATGTCTGCACTCGCTTCTACCAACAACAGCTTTGTTTCCAACAGAGATATGCAATGGGAGGTCAGGGCCGAGAACGAGAGCTGATAGAGCGTGAAGCCCTTCAGCTTTTACATTTCTAATAATAGATTGAGAGATTTTTCAAAGAACATCAATGCAGCGGACCGCAGAAACAGAAACAGATCCAACAAAAGGTCTGATAAATGCATGATATATCATGCATACGTTTACACTTTCTAGGTTCCTTTATGATTACAATTAAGATCTTCTTGGGTCTATTTTCTAAACTGACGTCATCTTCTTTAACTAATCTCTAATTCCTGCAGTCTCTCAGAGGACTTGTCGTACTCTGCTACTCAGCAACAAGACGAGTGATTGTGACACTCAAGAGAAATAGTTACGTCAAAAGGGCAACATTACGAGCCTTTAACATGCTGTATTTTTATATGGTAAAAAGAGAAGATATAATCATTAGATCTCAGCACTGCAAGCAAGAAGACAACATCTTTGTAATACTCTGATCATTTGAAAAAGCATCAGACATATAACCATAAATGCTGCAAAAAGCCCCAAGCTCAAAAAACAAAGAACAAAAACCAGCATTAAGTCACAATGGGGACGTAATCAAATAAAACCTTCTGTTTCCTCCGTTTAAGAGCCAATCAGTGACTGCAGCTACACAATATACTATAATAACAAATAAGCTTTTTCTAGGGATAATGAAATCACACACAGTAAATATGCAGCACTTTTTAGGGTGGTAATTGGTCGAGCCATGAGGCAGAAAGGAGCAGGTCAAGGACGGTTTCAAACAGTAAAAATTGATTCTGGCCAGTAAAGGGGAAATTTTAACAAAAGCAGTGGGAGTTGGCCTCCAGCCCAGCCAACACAAACTATAAACGATTAACAATGGCACCTCTGTGAACTTAATGCAAACACATCCCTACTGAGCTCTTCAACATACTTCACGTAGCAGCTACTCTGTTGAAACAGGGCCAAAGATTTTCAGCTGACAACGTAACAAGACAAGGAGTGAGCGATCAAGAGATTGTAGGGAAAACTGGGAGGAAGGGAAACAAAGTAAGTGACAGAGAAGCCAAAGAATGATAGCTGTCGGACAGAGGTAATGAGGGGCTGTCGGAGAGAATTAAATCAGTGAAATTAATGGACTGAGGTTTGTGTGTTTGTGTGTGTGGAAAGGAAATTACACATTCCTTTTTTTTTTTTTTCCCGGTCTTGTTCTTTCTCTTTAAATTCATTAAATGTCTATCACAAGTGACGTCTGCATGCTGCTGAACACAGGAGGGCTCTAATTTCCCCAATCATTACAGTTTAACATCCTGCAGCTTATCTACACTTCCCTCTTCAATGACCCAACACATTCAAAAACAAACTTTTGTTTACAATAAGGTGGGGGCAAGTCAAAAGTAACTACAAGGTTATCTTGCTCGGTAGATAAGCCTTCTAAATTCAAAGAATTTGATAGTGTGTACTGTTATGTTCCCCCAAATCCACATAGTTTATGAACCTTTCTAACTGTTATGAGTTATGATTAAAAAGAGCACACGCACGGTACAGATGGTCCTCTGCCTCTTGCATTGTGGCATTGAGGGCTTCAAACATTTTGTTCAAGGCCCTGCACACTCCATACTACGCCCACACACAGGATTTCATTTGTTGTGAATAATTTGAGCTCCTTCCAGGAATGTGTGAGTGCAGAGAGTTCATTTCCTCACCTCCAAAAGATAGAAGAAAAGTGTTCCCTTGTGTTCCTGGCCCCAGTATGATTGAGAAGGCCTGATCTGGTGTAAAGAACCTTAAAGTTATTTATATTGTATATACAGTATAGTACACATTTACAGCTGTGTGTCTCTGTTCCTTGTGTTACATTTGATTCTATAAAGTTGTACTTCCTTTTTTGTCTGACTTTGAATGAAAAAAACCCTGATGGATGTGCACGTTCTGAAATAGCAAATTAAAAAGACTGGAATTAAACTATATTGTTTGACACTGTATGTATACATTTAACTGTCAGACAGCTGCAGCATGGTTGTGGTCTGGTGTTGTGCACGATTGATTTAATACATCAATCTTATTCTTAATTGAGCATGTTGATAAAAAAAAGGATCTGAGCATAATTTCACATGATCAGATTAAAGCTGGTGGACAAATGACTGACAGGAGAGGGGGTAAAGCTTGTGGACCTACCTGCAGCTTTGAAGAAACTGGAAGTATAAGAGTTTAGCCAGTGGCAGACTGCACACAGCAGTGACTGTTTACATCCCGAAAGCTCCCCTTGAAATAAATTATATGAGCATAAAATGATCTGCTGAGGGCTGATCAGTCAGCCAAATGTAGATCTAGAAATGAGGCCACCCTGTTTGTTTTCTTTTCTTGCATGCACAACTTGCTGCTTTCAAGCCGACTCTGAATCTCCTTCACAGACAAGAGTCAAACTGTGATCCCTCCGAGAAATCTTTCTCTAATCACACCAATCAAATGACAGAAAATACTGTAAACACAATAATAGCCCTGAAATACAAGCTAGCATGCCCAATATTCAGACAGGGAGAAACAGGCAGATAAGAGTTAGCATTGCATTAAACTCCCCCCCCCCATCCCCCCCACTGCAGAGGTCACAGGTTTCAACAAACGTTCCTGACAGAGAGTCTAATCAGGAAAGGAAGTGGGTTTTATGTGGTTTCCTATCCCTGTCAGTGACCAGCAGCCACTTAAAACAGAAAACGCAAACTGACTCCGAGTAGGCAGCTGACCAGGGGAGCACCAGCAGATGTGAAATCTAAAATATGCACACAGCAGAGAGATTGGCAGACCACAGACCTCTAAACAGACCAAGGATAAAGACGAGTGCCATTATGTTTGAAGACAGGTCGTGTAAACCCTAAGGCCACCTTTAGTCTTATATGTATGTCATGTATAAGGGTATATTCTAAAAGAGAGGCATTGGTTTATAAATAAACAGTACAAGCTTGCAGCATCTGTGTGTGCCTGAGTGTGTGTGTGTGTCACAAAGCCACATCAGACTGTGGTAACATGTAAAGTGAGACTGCAGGAGAGGCAGGAAACACCGGCAGACACTGCTGTGTGCGGGCAGACCTACATCTCCTGTGTTTTTGTGTGTGAACATGCTTGACTGTCACTCTCATCGACAGGATGTGAGCTTGTAGTTTTACCGTTCCTCCTCCTCCTCCTCCTCCTCCTCCTCTATCTGTCCCTCATCTTTCTTCATCTGGGGTGTAATTACATCCTCATGTCCAAACAGGATATAGCGGAGGAGAGACAGTGACCGTCATATTCAGTGCAGGGACATAGAGGCCCATTCTGATGCGTCTATGGTGCATTATTGTATAAGAAATACCATCAATATGTCGAAAACTCACAATAAACTCATGTCTCACACACACACACACACACACACACACACACAAAGATAAACTAGCAGCTGAAGGCACGAGATAAAAGCAATGCTTTGTAATGTTAGCTAAGAATTGGCGGGATGCTAAGATAGGCATTTGTTTTTATTGTGTAACTGTTTTTTTTTTTTATTTCTTATTGTGTAACAAACAAACGTCAATCTCCGGTGTTGTAAAATAAAGAAAATGTGCAAGCGCAAAAAACTGCAGTTCCACACGTGTCCACTTGAGGCTTGTGCCCAGAAAAGTCCCATACAAACCCTGACAGCGGACATTAACATGTTTACAGCCTGGTACGAACAACAATTTTGGTCTGAATAGCTCAAGCCATTATCGGGAAACACTGTACGGGTTAGGGGGTCCGATTAGATTTTTTGATTTGAGTTATTCATAATAAAGGAGCACGGCTGATCTGACTCAAAGACGGGCACGGCGTAGCTGTTTGTCAGGACCAGCGCTTTGCCTGTTACAAGCTGCCCAAAAGGTAGTCTGAATCAGTGTGGTGACTGCTGCGAATGGAAGATATGAATTCTTATCTAATGCTTATTTCAGACAGCTATTGGCTGACAGCACAACTGATAAATAAGTAGATGTTGGTAAAAGTGATGTTCAGTGGAGTAAAATATGAGAAATACTTTATCAAGAGAGCAAAGAGACCTACATGTACAGTGAAATATGTACTCATTAGCCTCCCTTGGAGTCTTTTTTTTCCAAATGACATGAGTCATTATTTATGACTCGTGTGAAGAAGTCAAGAAACACATAGCCTAATTAGCACAGCGTAGTGTGCTAATTAGCTGTGTTGTTGCTGTGTGAACCCTCAGACCCCTTGTTATATAATGACAATGACTTCAACGACAGACTTGCAGAAATAAATAAAGGTAACAGAAAAGAAACAGGTCAGCCCTTAAAAGAAAACTCAGAAGTGAAATAATGGCCCAGACTCATGTAAAAAGGCTTAGCCGATATAAACACCAATTAAGTGAGTCTTCACTGAAGAAGAGACACTCTATCATCGACTCTAAAACCGAGAGTGTGATAACATCCTGAGCCAAGCACATAGCTTCTTTATAGCTCGCAGCATTTAGCAGCTGCTCGGAAGAAGCATTAGCTGTGGCCCCTGCTGGGAAAAAAGGGAAGTTTAGCAACATTTGAAAGATTTCTTATATTATTTTTTCTTTTAATAAAAAAAAAAAAAAAAAAAAAAATCCTCCCCATCCAGCATGCTGAATACTAACTGCATGAGCGCCCCGTTTTCTGTGTGCAGCTGAACGTTAAATCATGCTCAGGGGTTTAAAGCAGCAGGGAAAGATAAGCTGAAGATGAAGATGATACTGTGAATAGAGAAGCTCAGTGGGTAGCTGTAGAACACCCAACACTAGCACAGTGCTGCAGGAAAACCACACAGCAAAACTGTGTTTCTTTAATGTTTATTTGTATAGGAACAAGTATGTAACATGCAAGCCACTGCCACACAATAAGGCATTTAGAGCCTGATAACCCTATAGGCCTACATCAAAAACAACAAATATGTAAGAAATAATACCATCAAGCAGGATTCATACATGACTGAACCCTCTTCTAAAACAGTTTCAGTTGGAGTTTGTAGTTCAGGTTCATCACATATTAATTCCTGAACAGAACAAGTGTGTGCATGTATCTTTCTGCTATAGGATCCTCTCCTGTCCAGCCTTCCTCATATCTCCCTCCATCCCCTCCATCCCCTCCTCCTCCTCCTCTCTCCAACAGGTTTTAAGCTCTACCATGACATGTGACTGCATTAATCTCTCTCTCCCTCCCTCACCCCCTCCCTCGACTTCCCAGCTGCAGATTTGACACAAAGCTCAGTGATTTGGTGCATCAGTCGATGATGTGATATGCTTAGCTGGAGACAGAAGGAAAAAAATATATATTTATATCACATAACCGAGGCCTTGTAGGGTGGTCATAGAGTTCCTGTCGGCAGCTGCCTGCAAAATCACACATTGCAGGAGCTGCTGCCTTCTCTTTGCACAAAACAGAAGTAGAGTACATGGGTTAAGAGACAAGAGGAAAAAAAGTTGACGACAGAGCAGAGGGGTTATTGAGTTGTTGTGGGCTGAATCTGACCCGATATCGTCTTTTTTAATGACCTGTATTCTGGAAATCTAGCACCAAACACTGTCACAGGATGGAAACAGCCCCAAGAGATGACTGCACAAAACAATGATTGTTTTTTTTTAAAAAAGGGAACATGCAGCTGTGTGCACTGCAGTAAAAGTCAATATCATAATACTCATGGGCCTCTCAAGTGCATGGGTCATATATACTGTATATCTGTGCCCCCCCCCCCACACACACACTCATCCTGAACAAAGGGCAGAGGCGCAGGAGAAAGTGGGTCAACCTTTCACACTGGAGAGGTGGCAGACGCTCCTCAAACAAACACCCACAGAACTGTCATGCATGCACGCTGGGCACATGGGTTGAATTTAAGATGACATTCTGGGTCCAGAATCCCTGAGGCATTGTGATGTGTATAGAACAACATGTAGAAAAAAAAACAGAGGAGCGTACTAACACATTTGATGTTGCCAAATACATAAACACATTAATAACCTCAGACATTGAGGTATCAGCAAAAACATTTCTGCTAATTTTGCTGTCCACTTCTCCATTCCTCTCTCTCACACAGACAAATATAAAAAAAAAACAAAAAAAACACACACATTCCTGGCAACTCTTTCATCTCTCAGCGACTGCAGCAGAAGCTCAGTGCCATCACCACAGAAACAGAAGGCCTCACCATAACAACCACTGAATGGAAACTGCAATGAGCCCTGTTTCCTCTTTATATCATCGTCTTTGTTTGTTAGCGCCTTACATGTGAACAAATTAAGCATGCATAAATGATTTAATGCAGCATTTGGATGAAAAGCACACATCTGAGTTAAAGCGGCATCATTGCAAACCAACCACAACAATGACAGCATCGCCGTATACCGAGACAAACATCAACAAGGCAAGAGCATAAAAGAAGAAGATTCTTTACCTGAATCTTCATTTTCCAACAGGAATTCATGTCCGGATCCTTATTCCCCTCACCTCTCTTTCACACACACTCATACACACACACACACATACACCCACCCTCACACAGACAATGGTTCCTCAGGGAGGTTACATGCCCCCTCTGTAAATCCTCGAGGCGAGTGGAGACAGAGAGGAGAGAATAAGAGAGAGAGAGAAAGACGACCGAGCCACTGCAAATACGGAAGTGGAGCTGAGGCAACAATGTCAGCCGTCGCCCTGGCGACTGCAGCTACAGCAGCGCAGCGCAGAAACAAAGACAGACAGAGGAAGAGATAGGGAGAGAGAAGGCAGTGGGAGGGAGAACAAGCGGCTGCCCTACATTTTCTTCACACAGACACACAAACATAGAGCTGCTGCTGCTGCTACTTGTCCGGGCTTGGGCTTGCTCTGGCTCTCAGCTGCTCACACACACACACACACACACACAGACACACACATACACACACATACACAAATAAACACAGAGTCAATCCGGTGCTTTAATCCCATTGGCCGAGCGAGCACTTCCTCCAGCTGATCTTGATGCGACGTGGGGGAGGGGCAAAGTCCTGTTGAATCATTCATGAGAGGGAGGTGTTTTCCTTTAAATAGCCTCCCCCTGCTCTGCACACTGAGCTTAACCTTAAAGCACCTCCCCCTGACCCCGCTTAAGCCTGTCCTGATACTACACACACGCTTATCAACGCACACACACTCACATGCAAACACTCACTCCTTCCTCTAAAGCTCTGTCTGATTTAAAGGCACAAATGTCAAGCAAAAAAAAAAAAACCTGTAATAAAGCACTACCACTGTCCACCTATCAGAGAGGCCATTACTGCAGGCTCCACCAATCCCCAGAAAGCACAGAGGGATATGAGGTGAAGCCGGGATGATAGAGGATGATTTCTAACATCCTCACAGCTGTATTCAAGGGCAAAGCTACAGCCCAGGACAACCTCTCAGATACTGAGTAACACTACAGACCACTGCAGGCTGAGATCTACCAATAAAACACAACGATTAAAGCTCTTAATACAGCCATGAGTCATAAAGAATAACGGTGGCTTGTTTAGAGAAGACATAGGCCAACAAAAGGCAATATGCTACCAATGTTTAAAGAACGGGAACACTGGCTATGAAGGACAAAAGTATACAAACTATCAACAAACGTGATGTTTTAAATGCAGCCTTCAAAATAAGAGTCAAAACAAGTTAGACATTGAAACCTGTAAACATTGCCTGCCCCACCATCAGCAGCCATATTGGATTGAATTCTGGGTTTTTGTGTTGTATTAACACAAACTGTACATTATTGACTCTGTATCACAGTATTGACCTCCTTTGATATTGATTATTAACCTGTGATTTCTACATTTGATGGTCCCAACTTATATTATTTAGTGAGGATTTTTGACACGAATCTTGTGTTATGAACGTCTTACAGGTTTCCAGTTCAAAGCTGACAACAGGGGAAAACCAGTGGCACAGTGTAGCATCAGAGCCGGCAGGGCGGAACAGCGCTGTGTGTGTGCATTTCTCAAAAGCCCCTTTTAAAGTGTAGAATTGCAACAGCGCCACAAACGAAGCTCGGCTGTTATTACATCTCTTCACTTTTACATTGATTCAGCAACGTTCTTATAGTGTTGGGAGTCTGTGAATTCACATTGCATTACTGCGTTGATGAAGCATGACATGTAAACAAACAGCAGGATGTTTGCCGTTTGTTTACAAGCTGTTACTTCTCTACTTAAAGCTGTGATGCAGGGTGAAATACACCATGGGACATCAGTATTAACACCAGCAACGGCATTGTGGTTGCAAAGTGCAAAGGAGTAATGACAGCAGAACTTTGTCAGCACAGTTTCAGAATCTGAGAGCGACTTTAACTTCAAACAAAATAAAATATAAAAATGTTCTACTCTACATTTAAGAAAGTCACCTTTTATCTTTGTTATACTCTTGGATGTTCCTTTTTTGAATGTATTTCATGAAATAAATAGCCTATGTATATTTCCTCGGCTGGACAGTTACAAAAAGCATTTCATTTTAGCAGCATTGTTATTTGTAACTGTGTGTCTGATCAATCTAATTTGAACTCTGAAAAACTTTATTTTGTCTTTTTTTTGTCTGTGTGTTCATGTTTAAATCAAACTCGTGAGTTGAGTTGACTTTTCATGCTTTCATGTAAAGTCTGTGGGTTGAACATATGCAATGACCGCTCATCTTTGTGATGAAAAACAAAATGTTGGTTAAAAAAAAAAAAAGATGCGTAATTCTTCTTCCCAGATCTGCTTTTTTTCTGTTTTGAAATGTTTCAGTGACAAAAAGGGAGAGTTTCTCAGTCAGAGCCTATCTTCACGCTTGGGGTATGTTCAGGTGTTTTTATTGGATAAAGAGCTGAGCACCTCTTTACTTTCATTGAGTAACACGACTAAGACGGCTTTCACCTCTAAATACAGTCTTACTGCAGGTCCACTGGCCCCACTCGTGGACTTTAGCCTTCTAACACAAATAAGTTTCACATGTTTCACATCAACTTTTTTTTTTTTTTTTTTTTTACAGCCTTTAAACTAAAGATGCTCCAACTTTTGTTGAAAATAACCAAGTGCATTAACTCAAGTACAGATTTTAGGTACCTGTGCTGTAATGTTTCCTGTTTCTTGGCAATGACATCATTTACTCTGTCTTCTTGTAGACATCTCTTTTATTAGAAAATTCTGATGTATTTGTCAAGAAATTGGGTCTAGAAGACATTCAGGAGGTTTAAAACTGGAACTGTAAAGCCCCCTCCTCACCAGTTAACATGGGAGAGCGTCAGTGCAGACCAGGGTCCCTTACAAAAATTCCTAATTTGAAGCATGGTGAATGAGCAAGTGAATAAGGATCAGAGAGTTTCAGTTTTCACATTGAGGATGTTCTAACCTGTTCAGGATGAGCAATGATTGATTGTTGCCCCGACTCTGCTTCAACACAGTTTCAAAGACAATTATCAGTTTGCAAAGGGATAAACCCAAAACCAGACCAAAATAACCTCATGCCCTCTTTAAACTGCAGCTTCGCTCATCTGGACAACTGCCTTAGGTTACTCACTTTCCTCATGTACGGAAGAGGCGTGATTACTTCAAATAAAGCAGAATGTATTTGATCATTTTTATGTCAGGCAACATTACAACTGAGTCTTCAGCCAATGGTTGGTGAGTAAATGTAACTAAAATATTAAGTTTTATCATGCAGAGCTGCATTCAGCAGAAACAATCTTCTCCACTAAGGTTAATCCTCCACAGAATGTTCTGGTCTATTGTCTTGCCATTTACCTTTTTACAATTTCATCCATGAATAAAAAGCATGCGCAGGTACAAACCCCAGCAGTGTGTAGGTGAACAGTGGGAAATAGGACACATGCAAGCAGCAGTTAGGTGATGAGGCAACAGCAGGAAATAAGAGGCGAGTAAGCTGCTGATTTTACCGAGTGAGGAGGTTGGTATCACTAGCTCCTGATTCCTTTCAGACGGACATGGTTTCCAAAGGCAGAGATAATGCATCTAATTCACAGCATGTCAACACAATGTCTCCAATCCTGCATCTTTAGCAACACTAAGCTTTCACGTGTTAAGACAAATGGAAATGATTCAGCCATCAGACCTCTTGGGGAGAAAGAGAGAATCAGAGAGAGGGGGATTGTTAAGCTGAGGTGAGAACAGTGTATAACTGCAGATGGAGCAGGTGTAGCTTTCTGGCAGGAGTGCCCGTTCACACAACATAATGAGGTGGTGATCTCACAGCAAGGAGAGTTTGACAGAAAAACTGCAGTATAATCTGAGGGAAAAGGTAGGATATAATGAACAGAGGTTGAACTGATTAGATGATGAACTGTCAGAAAATATCACTGGTACACTATAATGTGAAATTAATAAAAGTCTGATGGAGGTGAAGGCACAAGAGCGGGGACATTCAAAGTCTGAGACCTAAGAGAGGAGGAGATGAAATATTGGAGGGTTTGGTGAAGCAGTAAAAGAGAGAAATTTAAGGTAAAGTGTGAGAGAACAAAAAAGAAATAAGGAAGACAGAAGCGCTTTCTACTGATGGAGAAACATGTCAGAAGTCCCACCGGGCATGAAATTGAGCCGTAATAGCCTTTTTTCCTAGTTCATATTCAAATACTGTCATGCATACTGATAACTACAACACTAAAGCTTGTCTGCCTGCTGCACTTTTCAATCAAATCTACCTTAAATTAAAGAGAAAGAGACAAGGGGAGTGAGACGGAAACGAGGAGATGATGCATGAAAAAAAAACTCTCAAACTCTTCAGAAATAATGTTAAGTTTTTTTTCCTGGTTTAATATTCTGTAAAATGTTGAGTAACTTGCACAGGGATCCTTTGCTTCTTATCTGCTGTAACAGTATGCAATGCTTTGATCTGCAGCTTTGCTGTACATTTGCATATCTGTGTGTAATGCAGCGGAGGACGGCTTGTGAGTACATGGGACATAATCTGCACACCAAAATACACACGCACGTGCATTAAGTGGGCCGTCACTGCTGCGGCAAGATGGCCACAAAGACATCCATTCACCGTCCTAAAATATCAACAAGTCAACTGTAGCAGATTTATTGATTCACAGCTCTCCCCACTTACCACTGTCCCACTGCCCTCTCTCTATCTCACCTTTTTTTTTTCAATTCTGACACCCGATGGAGCTCATCTATCTCAACCTGTGAAAGCCAATAGAGATTTGTGGTAAGGGGCTTCTGCTGTGAGCGCACGTGAGTGTCAGTCAGGCAGTGGAGTGTAACAACAGGGCACACTTTTAAGTGACCTCCTTCTGCCAAGGCAACACTTTCTAAAATGATTTTTGACAGGACTGCAAGGCTGTCAACAGGATTGTGGAGTGTGCTGTGTATCCACCAAAATCCTGTTCATCTCACAAAATCCACTATAGGGTATTCACACCTGTTGGAAGATGATGCTCATGCACACAAAAGGTAAACATGTAGGAATCTTAGCAAGTAGCAATGCCAAGCAGCGCACATTTAAAAATTATTCCAGAAAAATAAACAAATTAATTCATCATACCCTATTCTTACAATAACAGCTCATTTTAAAGTCCTCAGGGCCAGAGGTGTTCCAAAGGCTATGCATGAAGTGCATTCATGTACAAAGATCAAACTGCAGGTTTGTGTGTAGGACCAGTAATGATGTCGAGGTTACAAGTGGTGTAAAATATTGTGTGTTTTATTTGTGAGGCGAATGTTAAAAATGTCTGCTGTGCAAGTAAAGTCAAAGCAACAAAAAACAACCCATCAACAGTTTAGCAAGTAAATCCCTGTGTATGAACCGCAAGCACTGCATCTCTGCAAGTCCAGAAAAGGGAATTCTTTCAGTTGCTGATGTTTCGTCCTTTTTCCAGTGAAAGGATTTATCAATCGATCAATCAATCAATTTTTATTTGTATAGCGTCAACTCATTTATGGGTGTTTCCTTATCTGAGAATATGACCTCTATTCCAAAGAAAGTGAGTGAGAGGATAGTGGGTGTTAAATTATAAAGCCTGATGATGGGTGGGACTTGAAACTAAAATGGCCTTGGCTGGTTTTGGGATAACAGATGGATGTTCAGTAATGGGTGTGATTCCCAAAACTCATGAACCAAACTAGATGTACATTTGAACCTCAAACATGGAAAACAGTCAAGTTTTCTATAATGTGCAAATATGCAAGCAGAGCCACTCTGTATATCAAGATATATATTTCTTTAAAATCTTCCAAATTTTGCTTTATATGTTTCTTGGCCAATGCTGCAGCCTTACAATAATACAACAATCATTTGAAGTTAACAGTATTCGTACATATTCAAGGACTAAGGATCTTTATTTCTTATCTCCTGATTGGTCTGCAACAAGTCTGCGGTTACACAGCAATCTGTTTTATTTTATGAATATATATGAACGCTGCGTTCTTCTGCGAGAGGATAATATACTCACGTCAGCCGTGATGCCGAGTCCTTTCACAGTCTCTCTCCTTGTGTCCTCCATACAATGACTTCCAAGTACAGAGCAGAAAACACTCAGTATCACAAATGGGTGACTCACTGTTATGGCAGAGAGCAGGACACACTGTACTCAAAAGAAATATGATGATAGACAAGGTCACACTGTCTAATCAGAGCAGCCGTTATAGTACAATACAACCGTAGGAGAGACTAAATGAGCTGAAAGATAATATTCACAGAAATGTCTCATTCAGGAGGTTCATAGGACTGGCAAAATATCAGCCAGAGTACATCAGAAGAATACATTCATCCAAATATTAATAATGTAAAAAATGTCCTTCTGAAGTTCTTCTAGGATAACTGCACGTAATGTAAATGTATGTAAGCTTTAAATCCCTGTAGAAAAACTAATTTATTTACATGCATCCTCCTTTAAAATGTAAGGAAAATAAGTCCTCGCTGCTAGTAAGAAAATGAAATGCAAGAAATCAGTGGTTAACACCTAAAGAACAAGCATAAGGCCTGTGATGTAACGCTCTATAACCACGATGTTCTCATGAATAAGTGACTGCGTGAAGGTGCAAATGAGCAAGAGATTTCTGGATCATCAAGGGCCTATCATAAATCCTTGTTGATCAGAGATCAAAAAGCCGGAGGGTCGCAGAAAAGCATCCCAACCATGCCTACAGCAGCCTACAGTTTGAAAAAGAAAGCCAATTCAGAAGGGCAAAAATTTGAGGTTGGCTCCAAAAACCAAGGAATCCCCATCATGTCCCATATTACAGAAGAAATGGTCTCTATAACTCATTTAATTATTGGTAAAAACTGTAGAGGGGTGATTTCTTTTTTTTTTTTTTTTTTAATAAATCTGTTTTGACTGAATTAAGCCTAAGAGTTGTTCATGAATTTGTTTATTTAGCTGTTTGACAGGCCCACCTCAACGCCTCTTTGTCTGTTTCTGGATCTAAGTAGAGAGAGCATCCTGACCAGCTGCATCACTGTGTGGTTTGGGAGCTGCACTGCTGCCAACCGCAAGACCCTGCAGCGCACAGTGAAGGCTGCTGAACGGATTATCGGTGTCCCACTCCCCTCTCTCCTGGACCGCTACGGTACCCGCCTCACCCGCAAAGCAACCAGCATTGTGCGTGACCCCACCCACCCCTCACACAGCCTCCTGCCATCGGGGGAGACGGTACCGCAGCCTGCGGGCCGGCTCCACCAGACTGGGAAACAGCTTCTTCCACCAAGCTGTCAGGAAGCTTAACTCTCTCCCCTCTCTTCCTTCCCTCCCCTCTGCCCCCACAAACACTGGACGTTGAAACCCCCTTCCCATTTGCCACCAAGAACTCTGGACTAATAACTCTGAAGCTATCTATTCAAAAGTACACTCAGTTTACTGCACATTTCAAGTTTACTTTACATTTTATATCGTATCTTTTGCACTATTTAGAATTTATTACTGTAAATATTATTTCTTATTCTGTCTATTTTACCTTATCTTATTTTACCTTATTTTGGTTGTATTGCACCGTGGGACGGAGCCAAACGTAATATCGATTCCACTGTATGTCTGGCATATTTTGAAATTGACAATAGAAGTTGACTTTGATAGCATTTCCAACATGGCGACCGCTGTCATTGGGCTTCAAAACACCCCTTCAGAAACCAATGGGTGACGACATCACTGAGAATATATCAATGATTTATACAGTCTATGACTTTTAGCAACTGCATCGATTTTGTAAATGACAAGTACTGTTTGAAAACATGTGCAAAAAAACATAAACCTCAATTAGAGCCGCCCCAAACTACTGTAATCTGTCATTTTCCTGCAGGTTTGAGGTAATCTTTACATGCAGATTTTATATCAAATGTTTAGAAACACAGAATCTGTACGTCAGGTTCTGGATATAAGTATAAAACGTGTTCTGTTAGTTCTTTTAAATCTTGTTTCATTACACTCAGTACATTTTTGCTTTCCAGGTTGCTAGTTGGATTGAAATGCACATAAAAAGAAGTCTTAGCTGTCCTTTATTGCTTGCAACTGGCTACAAACAAAAGTTGAGAAAAGTCAGCCGTTATTGCTCCCACAGGCTACACACATCATCTAAAGATTGCAGAGAGGTTCTGAGATTGGGAGTGAGATATCAATGATCTTGGGGACATAACAATCTGCAATCCCATGGTGAATCAGCAGCTTTTCTTTTACGCCACAGATTGATCGTGCTGCTCCAGGGTTGAAACGTCACCTCCTAAGAAGAAGAATATGGACGTTGTCGCAGCACAGACTCAGAGGACCTAATAGACAGGAAGTGAGAAACTGGCTCGTGTTTGTCTCTAATATCCACTAATAACGTCCCACATACACATGAGTAGAGATTTGTGTAGCCTCATAGCCTTCTCTTTAATGTATGCCAGCAATAAATGCTTCTGAAAAAAGCCCCAGCAGCAGTCACTGTGTAGACATAAATATTGAGTCTCACTTTTTGTATCAGCACCTGGGGCTGCTGATAACCTTCGAAATGAGATAAGCAGTGAATTAGGATCTGTAAGAAGTGAAGGACAACAGCTGAGGCTGGCAGGAGACGTAGATCCTGCGTAATACTTTCGACAGGGTGGATCTAAGTGCCACTGAGTACGAGGAAAATCTCACTCACTTAATTAAACAGCCACGATATGCCTGTGTGTGTGTGTGTGTGTGTGTGAGATTGCAGAGTGGAGTCATTGACATGCAGACAGCGACACAGAGCAACAGTTGCAGAGCTCTTGGTGCTTTTAACTGTTGACCTGGCCGACCTATTGTCTCCAGCATCAGACGATTAGTCCGACCACCATTAGCTGGACAAAACCAGCTTAATCACAATCAGAGATATACACATTTAAAACCCAAATGATTGCTTACTCCTCCTACTGCAGAAGTAAATGGTCATCACAGGAGCTGTGTGAAATCTATGACTTCAAATCAATGCAAAGGGCCAAACATGCAGCTATAAACTTTCAGTCTCTAGAGGGTAATTAAGTTTGTTTCCATGTCTTTCTCTTTGAACTATGAGTATAAATAAAAAAAATGTAAGGGCTCTTTTTCATTTTCACAGACTTATTCAGCCCTTGCAGAAAAGAGGAATGGATGATTTTTCAAAGGTTGTGTGAACATGATTGATCCAGTCATTTATTCAAAAACTCTCATTAGATCAATCAAATGTGAATCCCTGCAGGAATTACCTTGATCTATTTTCTTTAAAAGGAAGAAAATAACACGAATGCATCCCCCTCCTCATTGCCCACTTTGCACCCTTCCAGCCCGGTGATGACATCATCCGTCATCACCTGCTGTTAAACAGATGGCACCCCATTACATACAGACCACAGACAGGTGGAGAAGCGTGTCTTTTTAATATACGGATAAAGGTATTTTAAACACGTGCACACACTCTGAATACAACAACATCCTCCTCAAAGGCTGCCGTGCTTTGCTTCCAAAGATCTGATCAGGATTTCGGGGCTGTAAGCAGCTTCCCTGCAGCAAACAAACCCTCAGCAGGAGACACCTGGCAGAAACACACGCCTGGGGTTACAAAGCTGCTTCTGTTGCATCTTAACCTTCAATCCAAGCCTGTAGAGGCAGCCAACAAGTCAGAATAACCACAGTGAGAATCTGTTCCACCCTAAATAATGAGTGTGGTTAGATTGATAGAAAATGTAACTGCTTGTCCTCTACTCCAGCCACATACTCTAAGAGAAGTGATTGTACAATTTGTTCTTGGAACCCTGAAGCATACCCTGCTTTGTTGTATATTTAGTGTGAAGTTTGTTTCCACACACACAGAAACCAGATATGGGCACAGGTCAATCACTGCAAGACAAGGCAAGACAAAGTCAAGCCTCAAGTCTTTAAGGGGAAAGTCCAAGTCAAGTCTCAAGTCACATTTGAGTGTGACATAAGTGCAACTCGAGTCCGAGTCTCAAACTTGGGGTCGCATCTCTGACAAAACCAGAAAAATATTGTATATGTAGTATATATATTTTTAATTTAAAAAGTACACAAAAGCACAGCAACTGGACGCTGTTTACCTTAGCGGTTATGTTGAAGGCTGTAGTCCTCATCCCAGCTGCTGTGGGTCTGAATCCGACCTCTCTCTGCATGTCATCACCCTCTCTCTCTCTCTCACCCACATGTTCTGTCCCTCTTCAGCTGTCCTATTCAATAAAAGGCATAAAGGCCCCCCACAACGAAAACAACAAGGAAAAAACAGCACAGCAACATAAACATAGTCTAAGCTTTTTTTTAAGGACTCAAAAAGAAGATGTTTGTCCAAAGTCTCGAAATTAAAGTTCTGACAAAATGAAATGTGCCACATTAAAGTGGAAAGAAAGTCTGTTGCACTATAAGCCAAAATAGTTGAGTTCATCACAAATTCCACCTCTGATAAGGCAAATAGCCTAATATAGTTCATGACATTTGGGTGACCAAGCAGAATTCAAAGGGGACCCATGGCCTCCCCCGTGGATGGTTCCAAGCAATCACTTCTCTTAGCACCCAGTGGAGTCACCACCTTCTGGTCATTAGAGAGAATGCCGGTCTAAGGCACTTAATGCACACACTGGCTTCACTTTCTAAACCAAATGCTGAATCCACATCATACATACAATCTATGCATCCAGCTGAGCAGAGCCTGAAAGCATCTCCACACACAAAACTAAACTAAACAAAGAAGTATAAATAATCCCTCTAAGCTGCACCATCAGAGGACAGCAGCTTCAGAAGAGTTTTGCTTTGTTGATGAACAAAAGTCTACAGTAAACAGAAACTCCTCAGACAGTTTCATTTCTTGCTAACTCCATTTGTTTGTAGCGTTTCCTGCTTTGATGTTGTGTGAAATGAAACTCGACTCACACCTCTGTACGACAGCCACCTGAGGCCAGTAACCTAGGATTTACACACACTCATCCTCCCACCGCCTCCATGCGCCGACAATGGATGAAGGATTGAGCAATGAATCTGTCCCCCACCCACCTACTCCAATCGCCATTTTAATGTCCAGCCTCATTTGGCTTCCAGATAAATAAGGTCCAGAGCAATTTGCATTTAAAGGCTGTTCGTCTTACATGCCTCTTGCCTGCATTTCACTGAGAGGTACATTTGCATTTTGAATGCCTGAAAATGCCCAAATCCAAAAGCTCAACTTTTCATTTAGCAGAGGGAAACTAGGGAGTTAAAATATTTGGAATTTAACTTCGGCAAATGCATGCAATTACAAAAAAAAAAAGAAGTAAAAAGCTACCTTCTCGCACAGAAAGTTTGAGGTGAAAATAGGGCACATTCAGGACACAATCCCCCCCTTGAGGCTGCAGCACAGACATTAAAAAGCCATGAAACTGGTGTGGAGGAAGGTTGAAACCTACTTTGACCCAAAACAACAAGAGACACAACAAGAGTTTCTGTGATGCATCAGAAGACAAATCCAAATCAGCTGGTCTTCAGAGGACAGAGGGAACTCTGGACAATCTGATGCACTGTTTGCTCTACTGCCCCCTGCTGACCTGGTCCTGCACACCTTTGAAATAAAATCACTTTCTCTAGGGTCAAAGACGTAGAGATAAAGCTTAGATTGTTAGGTCTATGAACAGAAAAAGCATGAAGAGGACACTGCAAACAACCACAAATATGTAAAGAATGTGAGAATAAAGGAACACATTAAAAGAAAAATGGCTATAAAAACAGAAAGAAAAACACAACTAGTTGGACACATTTTTATTCAACATTGCATCCAACTGTTGTTTAAAAACGGTCACAAAGTTTGCGTCTCCCACTGAAAGGGAATTCATAGTTTGGTGCATATGTCGCAAGAGCTGAGCTGCAGCTGAGTTTTATTTTGGAAAAGTTGCGGCAGGGGATCAAAGAAAGAAGAACTGGTGACTCATGCTGACTTCCTTCACAAGATAAATGAGATATGGCTGTCCATTTCTCAGCAACGTTAACCTTAAGGTTAAGGTCACTTCCCCTCTAAACTCGTAATTCTCCTCTGTTGCAATCTCAAACACCCCCGTGCTTGTCTCCATATCGACATCATTCCCTTTGTTCTCTCGTGTTTGTCACCTCAGTCGACATCCCTGATAGACTGGAGACAAGCTGCTGGTTGACATGCTGCTAACGAAGCTCATCAACATTCATGCTTAGTCTCCCTCTTGGTGCAGCTCTCAGGGTTTACGTCTGGTTTGTTCTCAGCTGTGAGGGCCTCACCGTGTGGCCGAGGCAAGCTGTCGTGACTCGTGTCAGATCATCTTCATGACATCACCAGACAGCAGGACAACAAAAAAAATGGATAAAAAGCACAGAAAACAGAGACAGATCCAGCTTGATTCTCTTAATAACATCCTCTTCTGCACCCTCAAGGGTTGTTTTATTGTCACAGCACTCATTTAAAAAAAAAAAAAAACTTCTATTTCATGACCTGCTGCTTGGGTTTAAAAAAGAGGAGGGGAGTGCAGAGCCGGGGCGCTGAGTGGATCTGGCACCCTGGGATGCACAGGTTGTCTCTGTGAAAGGAAACTCAAACCGAAAACTATTAGGCCTCACATTCTACGGGATGATCCACTTCACCTCAGGTTACGACGAGAGAGACACAGAGAGAGATGGAGGAAGAGTGCAGAATGTAGAGTGCATTTTTACAGCCGCTCTTTTGAAGTGATAAGCATGGAGTCAAATTCCCATCGCTCCTAGCCAACCGGCTCTCATACTTTACCCCCCCCCCCCCCCTCTATTTCCATCACCCTCTGCTGCCATCTGAGAGATACTCTGCAGTCCCCCAGTCCTCCTCCCTCCATTTCATCTTCATTTTCCTCCTACCGACTCTCCATTTGCTCAAGCCTCCTTCCAATCACTCCTCCAATCTTACTTCCCCCCGTCAATATTTGTCTGGCCAGCTCTCCGCCTGTGTGCGGACAGCTTTAAGCAAACGTCTTAAGTAAAGAGCGACGTTTCCTCGTGGAATAGGACTGAAATCAGCTCTCAAATTGGAAGCAGGTGGTGATACTTTCCTGATGACATCTTCTGGCTTTTTCCACTGTTTCTCTGCAGCATCTTCCAGCCCTCAGTCTGTCTCACGTAATGCCGTACATTTTCCCTTTCAACTTTTAGAGCTTCATGAGCTCCTTGCTCTTTGTCACAGCCCTGAGTCAACAATGTTTCAAGTGTAGTCACTGACACAAACTACACACACACTTTACATTTTTGCATCAACCCCCTCTTATAACTCATCACCTTTTTCATGACCATCAAATGTAACTTCAGTTTTCTGCCCCTCTTTGCTTATCTTTCCTCTCAATTCCTGCTTTGACCATGTCAGATTACTGACCAACTGTCTTTACTGTCCTCCCCCACCATGTCCTGTATTGCTTTGTGTTGTTTAGCACTGGTAACATCTTTTATTAAAGCAGCAGCATCAACCTGGTTCCAGTCTTTTGCATACATGCACATTAATATGAACTGATAGGGAGACTCTGATATGTTGACTTCCAGGAGGATACATCCATGTTGTTTCTCAAGATACAGGCTGAAGACCTTTATCACTCATGTATAGAACCCATAAACAAATACACAATCTGCTTCTCTCTGTCAGCAGTTAGCCTTTTACCTTTCTTACATATATTCATCAAACACTAAAAAATGTGTATACGAAGGAATAGAGGGAGTTTATATTTCTGTTCTTCTGCCTTTTTTATCCTAAAAAATAAGGTCATCTTTTATCCTTATCTCAAAGACAAACTCTTCCATTTTAAATGTATTCAAAAAGTATTCCATATCAGAGGAATTACTTTTTTAAGATAAACTTACACCGGCTCTATCTTCAAAAGTAAAAAGAAATGCCTCATTCCAATATGCAGTAAACAACTAATCGGTGATTACCGTGTATTACACTTACATAAATTTGCTTTCAATACATATTTAAGACACATGACAATCTCATTAGGGTTTGTGAAAGATTGCAGGGAGAAAATGCATCTGCCAGCTTATAAGAAAGATATCAGATGTCCCCAGGAGAAGAGCGGAGATAACATTTTTCAAGAAGATAATCTTTCACATTCCTCTCATTCATACTAATGGGTCCTTTTCTGCAGCTATAGAGTTTCTGTGTTTGTTTAGGTGAATAATCCGGCTCCCTGGGAGATAAACAGCGGCCTGTATGTGTTGTACTCAGTCAGAGGACTTTGAGGGGTCAACAGAAGAAACACATCGGGTCCTCTTTCAGCAGCCACTTGTACACCATTGTCCTCGCTCCATTCTGTCATCACACAGCTTATTGTATCACCGCAGAAGCAGATTCAGGTTTCAATCATTTCGTCAGCTTTGTTTCTACAGTATTTGTGGGCAAGCTCCACATCACACCCAAACACCCATGTGTGCACATGTTCACTCTCAACAGGTTTACTGCCAATACAAGAGGAATATCTCGTTCTCAAATTCCTTTCTCAAACATGCACACTTCCTGGAGACATGTGCGCAGACTACAATACAGGACGCTTTGTTCTGAGTGTCTTAAGCTGGGAATGAGTCATTTTCCACAATAAAATAAATTTAAAAAATGCAATCTTTAAAGAGAAAAAAAAAAGATTTAAGGTAGTACTCTACAGGCAACAGCATCAAACATTGTGGCTGCCTGCACACATTGAAGACATTACTCACCATGCACTGCTTTAACAGTGACTTTGCAGCAACATATATTGTCATTTATACATATGCAAACTATTTATTTGTTTTATTTCAAAGAAGCTTAGCATATGCAACACTCACCTTTAACCCTTTCTCTTATGTCAACTTGTCATTACAGTACTTGAGTATAACGTGAATTTACAAATGTAAAAAATGAAAGCATCCTTCAAAACAATCATCTGAGGGAAACTACGATTTGTGTTGAATTTAAAACCTAGTTTAAAGTCTGTCACTACGTCCTGGCTATTTCAAAGCTCCTGTGAGGAACTTTTCTTCTGTATTGATTCTGGTGTCCCCTGTGGACAAATTAATACCTTTTTTGTCTTCCAGTTTATAAGGATGAGCTACTTTCACAGAATCTTAATGCTTAGGGCAACAACAACAACAACAACAACAACAACAACAACAACAACAACAACGTCTTTTGTATTTCCAAGAAGCTGAGCAGCTTCAACCCTTAATTTAAAATGAAATCTCTTTAAAAAAAAAAACAATCCAAGGTACACTGTAGGATTTGTGTAAAAACCAAAATGCCTCGTTGACGACCTCAGTTGTTCACAAAGTTTTGTCTGTTTTGAACAAATCAGGAAAAAAGAGCTGCTGATTGGATTTGTGGGAGAGTTGCATTTTTTTATATTTTCGGTACGTCTTCTTTTTCCACAAGAAGACCGCTTCAAGGGATGGAATAAGCACTGCACACCTATAATCATCCAAAAAGCATCTGCATGTGATTACTCTAAAGACCAAGAAGCTTTGTCTTCCTCGTTGTCTTCATCCTAACTTTCAACTTGTTTGGTAGAAAGAAGTACAAACAAAACATTCCCTAAAATGTATGCTAACATAAAAAGTGTACTGTCCCTAAAAGCAATAATAGCAATATTAATTGAGTTTGTAAACTCTAAAAAAAGATGGCATTTACTCCATAAAACATGTAAAAGGAGTCCTTGTGGTGCAAAGTACTCGAGAGGCTGTTTCCAGTGCTCATTTTCTTTGTTCTCTCTTTCTCATCTCAATGGCCTCAGATTCTCATGTTTCACAAACAGAACCGTCGTAATCTATTAAGCGAGCTTGAGGGAGGCCACAACCCTGAGAGAGATATGAAGGGGGGGGGGGGGGTTTGCATACAAGAATTCCAAAAGACACCGCCTGATTGTTGTCAGAACCTCGCAGCGTGACCTGAGGCGACGTATAAGCAGGAGCGTGTGGAAGGAGCCCAGGGTTCAAATAAACACATCAATCATAAAGACCGAGGACTGACAGCGACGATCCGCGGCTCATGCTCTTACAAGACAGGCTTCACCTCAATTTCACAGCGGAGACATTTTTTCTGATACAGGCTGCCCTTGCAAAAAAAAAAGATTTAAGATGTGCAACACGGGACATTGGTTTGGATGGCAGACGGTATCACTCCTCCGAGGACATGCCACATGAATACTCATTGGCCCAATCCCAGTCTCCGCCCTGAAGCATAAGCACTGAAGCCTTATGGATTTGAAAGATTTCAGGCATGGTGTGTTGGGGGAGGGGGGGGGGGGGGGTCCATGGGTGTTTGAGATGGTGTAAAAATGAGGAATGGAATATATTATCACAACATCACACATTGCCTGTAAACAAGATGCCACCATTAATAATACAACAAAAAACAATCTGTAGTATTTTAGTGGCTTATACAGTGTTTTTAGCTTTAAGCTAACCAAGTCAGAAAAGTCATTCTCATTTAACCTCCTGTGAGGGATGTGAGTGTTGAGCATGTTAACTGTAGTGTGTAAAACCCTGTGAGGCCAAAACCCAGTGTCTTGCGATGCCTGTAACTCACACAACACTGCACCGTACACGGGCTGCAGGTGTAGCTACTTTAAATAGATATTGCCAAACTGTCCACCTGGTTAACAGCCTGAATATATGGCTGCACTGTTAGTGAGGGACGAGGTGCTTGCTGCTCATATCGGGAACTAAAGCTCTACAAAGCTGCCTGAAATAACCGAACGTCTGCCGAGCATCCAGCCAACATTGGTGTGTAACTGCAGCTGTGTCCTGTACAGTCACGTGACCCTCTCAGACTCTGCATGCACAGGAGTCAGTTCACTGTGATCTGGTGAAGGGCTGCGATTATGCAATATCAGACTTTTTCTGTATATTAATCATACATGACGAGAAACTGGCACGTTTTTTGTTCTTCATTAAGCACCATCGAAGTAGCGGCATGAATTGTCTCTATAGATAAATGCAGATGGTGTGGGTGCACATGAGAAGCAGCCAGTGCCTGGAAATAGTTAGGATTTGCCCCCCCCCCACCCGTGAACATAAGAGCCATCACAGACTTCACGATTCGACTGCGGTACAACTCTAAGCATTCACACACTCGCAGTGAATGTGCCACAAGTCAAAAAGCCACAAATCAGTAAATCAGTGAGTGTGGAGATTTGGTATTGAACCAACGATGTGTCAGCATGCACATGAAGCCTTCGACAGCTCTGACAGCAGCAAAGCTGATAGAAATTGGGATGAACAGCAGACCAACACTCTACATTCTGCCTCTGCTTCTTCAGTCCTGCGAACAACACTCTTATTCAGTCTGCTCCGTGCTCTGTTTTTACATCAACAACAAGCTCCTCTCTGGCTCTCGCTCACTTTTCCATCGCCTCGTTTACAACCCAGTGAAAATGTGCTCTCTTTCACCTCTTTTTTTTATCCTCTAACTGGGGCCCTCTTTCTGAGCTCGTTCAGCGTGCTCTGACTGAACTCTGTTTTCTCCTCCTGGCAGGCGGAGGTGAATGTCAATGCGGGGCCGCAGTCCTCTGCTCTCTGCGGCGCTTGGTGTTAGCCTCATCAGGAGACTGGCTGCTAGAGCATTCAGGCAGCTGTGCCAACCTCAAGCCGGAGAGGGATGAGATAAGCACCGTGAACACAATTTCACGGGTTCAAGAGTGGCTTATGACCCATGTTACAAGTCATGATGACTCTCAGTGTCTATTATCTTTATCTGTTACTCTCTTTTCTTGAATGGGTCCAGTAGTGCATTGATGGACAAAAAGTAGATTCCCTTTCCAAAGTCAAGAAGCAACATTGGTGTCGAACTTTCTCAGGCTACAGCCTTTCATTTACATACAGAAACTCTGAATCTAAAACCCTTCAAGGCTTGTGAGAGAGAAAGCACTGATCTAAAGACGGATTGCACTTCATACGAGAAATCTTAAGACACTTACTGAAAACTGATAGCAAGATTTTAAAATGCACTCTGTGCTTCAAGCTGCAGACATTTCCCGGCCACAAACATCTGGTATTCCGCTCACCAGAACAGATTCACCCCCTGAAGTAATACATAACAGTGCAAGTAGCAGATTTGTCCATAATTTAAGCGATCTTTGGTGTATGCTGGGATTTAAACTTCGATAAGGAAACAAAGCCAATTTGTTTCTACTGATTTGATCTTTCCATCAAGTGATTCAAGAACGCATTTTGAAAGAAAGACAAGGTGAGATAAAAGCTCAATTAGGGGATTAACGCTCTCCTATGACAACAGCTCATCTCACATGGTTTTAAAATGTTGTTTCTGATTATGATCAGAGCAGCACACATGGACAAAAACATCCCTGAGAATCATCATTATCAAGGAAAAGATCTTTTTCATCATTAATTAAAATTGTGGATTACGAATCATGGACATGAATATCTATGAAGTCCATGACTGTAATTTGATCAAGAAATGTTTTGAACACGATTATTTGATATCATCTGCAAACAACATGTTCTTCCTTTGATATCCATGTCACACAGCTGCAATGTGCACACTTAAAGTCATTAAAGATGTCTTTCAAATCAGAAAGAAAAATGTATTTAAAGTTGTCTGGATCCAGACTCTCTGACTGTGAGCGTGCTAATTACAGCCTCGACTCTTTGCCTCTGCGTTCTTCAGTCATTCAGAGAAAAAACAACTTCTGAAAGCAGGAATTAAAGGTAATTACTGTTTATTCTACTACTCAGTTTAAAGCCCTGAGTGCACTGTTGGAAGTCACAGTCAGGTCAATCCTGTCACACACAAAGACAAGACAAAGAAAAACTGAGGTAGAAGCTATTTGTCACTGTCAGCATGTTATGGGAAAGTCCAGGTTTATTACAGATTTGATTAGGTTTTCCCGTCATTCCTATCTAAAAAAGAAAAAACATTTTAAACATCACCTTAATTATTGAGGGGTGAAAAACAAAAGTCAGTTAGGGCAGGTCACATAAAAGTGAATGATGGTTTAAAGAAAAAAGGTACATTCTCATCATCCATCAACAACTCTCTGCTTCAAATTTGACCGGGCCACATCGGCCAAATACGATGCAGTGATGCTGTTGTGTCTCCAGCAGTCGACTGCAGACATGATGGTCACTAAATAGGAACATTATTTGCAATAGATACCATATTCATTATTTAATTTGCTATTATGACCTTAATGTAATCTACAATCACAGCTCAGTGAGACAACATAACAATAACACTTTATTTTTTACAGCACTGTTCAATACATAAAGGGCTGCACAGAAGACGATAAAAGCAAACAAGTAAAAGAATGTCTTGAGAAGAGAAATAGAACGAGGGACTGACTCTGAAACAGTCTGCCGAGGAGATCAGACTCCCTAAGTCTGGGGGTCTCTAAAGGCCCCTGTCCCCTTTGGTTTACAGCCTGGACCTTGGAACAGCCAGCGGAGCTCTACCAGAGGATCTCAGACTGCGTCCTGGCTCATAGCGGGATAAAAGCTCAGAAATATAAGAAGGGGGCCAGCCCATGTTGTGCCTTAAAAGTGAACATGGTGGTGCAAGCACACAGCCTGCAAGTAAACGCTAACAAGGGTATGCTAGCATGCTCACAATAGCAGAAACAATGTTTAACATATTAGGATGTGTCCGAAATTATTCAATCATTCATCTCTGTCTTCTTACTCTAGAGAAAGTTCTGTGAGGGCTTTAAAGTTAGCTTAGTGCCTGCTGCAAAACTAACACCAATTCTTTCTGTCCGCCCTGTTAAAAACTTTATTACTGTACTTTGTACCTCCCAGCAGAATGCATAATAGTATATAGAGCTTAGTTAATGACCTACTTGAGTCCACTACATGGGGTATTAAACTCTAACTACAGTATAGTGTTCAGCACTCCAGAAGAACTCACTGTGTAGTGGATCATTACGGCCACGCTCGATGCCAGAGGGTCACCACAGTCTGCAGGATTGATGTAGGAAGACTTACATTTTGATGTCTATAAACATCATGGCTGAACATCTTTTCCTCACTCAATGGTATGGTAAGGGATGTCAGTCTACTGCAGCTACTAACACAACTGAAAACCCTAGCACTGCTGGGCTGAGGTGTTGATCACACATGTTCACTATAGGCCACAGTAGCAGAATTACGCTGTTCACAATCAGAGCTGAGGGAACAGTCTGCTATTGATTGAACATCTGCAGCTGGTGGGCATCTGCCTCCCCAGACGGCCAGACTGAGCATCAAGGACGAGTTCACAGTGTGGTCAGAATGAGGAATCCATAGGCGCAGAGATTATCCACGCTAATCTTCCACTGGATAACACCATGAGAGGAGGATGGAGGAGGATGAAAAGAGGAGGAGGAGGGAGGTGAGAGGAGGGGGAGAAGAAGATAGAGACTAGACTCTGGTGTGTATTTGTGCCTCTAAAAGATTTGTTCTTGTGTTCATTTTACTTGCTTTATTGTAACTATCTGTATAAACTTCCTCTTCTTTGAAATGTTTCATGGTTTGTTATCTCCAGACCCTCGAGGAAGTTGCGAATCAGTGAGTTAAACCGATCAGAGCTTTTTGTTGCCCGCTTTTCAGACTGTAACCTCTGTACATGGGGTCCATAACTAACCACAAGTCCACTAGCACCACACAACATTGAAATTAAAAAAATCTCTGCAACAGAAAGTATGACCTGAGGGTGTCTTTTTTTTATATTTGTCTCTTTTTTTTTAACATTCAGTGACACACGGAGCTGCACTGCTCCAACTAGACCTGCGGTGTGATCATCTCTCTTTAGTGGGCTTCCTAATCTGACCTCAAACTTCAGGGTGTCATACTTTGAGTCTACTGACCAGAGGCTGTTTTCAAAACTTTCCACAAAATTAAAGGCTCCGTTAGAAAAGTGAGTCAGCGCTGATCCCAAAGAGCGTTTGGTACAGAAAGATAGGATCCCTCCCAATATGGATGGCATTGAATTGCAAAGCTAGTTACTGTAGTATTTCATGGCATCTTGGATGGCTGTGGCTGAGTGGTAGGGAAAGATTGGCGGTTTGATCCCCGGCTCCTTCAGTTGACTGTCAAAAGTGTCTTTGGGCAAGACAACAAACCCCCAGATGCTCACTAAGGCACAGCCATTAGTGTATGACTATAAGATTAGCACTGATGAGCAGATGGGAACAATACATAGAAGCCGGCACAAAATGTGCAGCCAATTTATCTCGACACAGAAATGGACCTGAAGTGATGTCAGCAGACAGCTTGCATATACAATAGTTGGCTTTTATTGAAGCATTTGTGCCAGCTGCTCAAAATTGATGTGTCACAATAAAGAAAAAAAACTAAAAACACAGCAAATTGCATTGTAACTTTATGGAAAACCTGAGGCAAAATCAGATCTTTAAGACCACAAAAATCTCAGAAAAAGGCTGTGAACTTCTGGAGGGACTAAATCTCATGAATCCCTTCCTGGGGAGCATTTGACTAGCTTTTACTAAATGCACAGGAGAGTTGTACCTGTGAGCTTGCTCTATTCTGTGAACCACAGTAGAGTATGACAGAACTGCGAGTCCTATCACACTTTTATTATACAACCATCGTGCATCAGACTCCACAAAACTCGACAGTGTGCTGCAGCGACAGAACCATCTGCAACATGTCCCTGCGCGCGAACTCAGGGAGACTCCACCACTGATGCGGCTGGCAGTGGCAGAGTGTTCAGGGCCGTGTGAGTCACAAGAGTCAAGTCAGCATGTCACAGGCAATTAAACGGTGTCCTCAGACACTCCGCTGAGACACCTTTACGTGAACAGAAGTACGACAGAAAGCTCTGGATGTCGAGCAGAGCGGAGACTCGGGCTGCAGTGACACGAAGTTGAGAGAGGACGGGCAGATGCAGCCTTTTATTTCTCCTTCCTCGATTGACTTTATTAACTTGTTTTTTTTTCTGACTCTGGCTATAGTGCACAGACGCAAATGAAGAAGATAACCACAGCCGCTCCTAGAAAAGAGTGTTTTCAAAAAATATTATGGTCTGCACCCAAGGTAACTGAGGAAAAATTAAATTGGTTCCCTTAAATTTCTACCAGGGAAATTGGCTGCTTTCACAGCTAAGAGCTTTTTTTAAAAAAGTTCAGGAGCACTTAGTGTTCCTGCGGAGTGTGACAGGCTCAACAGATTTCTGTAGGTTAGTAGGTTAATAGCTATACATCTGTCAGATTAGGTTATACAACAGCCCACATACTATGTAAATCACCAGATTATCACTGGAAAATGTGTTTTCCCTCAGAGAACATCTGAAAGAAGCTTAACAACATATTTACTTGCTGAATCTTTTCGTTTATACGCAAAGTGAGCTGTGAGAGTGTCTTTATGGGAGCGTGGGTGGAGGTGTGTGGAAGGTGCAGGGGGTTAATTAGAAGAAAACGCCGCTGAAAAACACACAGAAGGAGGCGCCCCGTCGCAGCAGAGACAAAGTCGACTCTGTGTCGTATCACAAAACATTAAGCAACGTCTTCAAGAATACAGAGCAGCTAAATTGGCTGTAATTATTTCCTGCCATTGCTCTTAAAGTCTATTTTCTGTTGCTACGGGTCAACTTTAATCGGATATGGAAAACTTAATATAGCTCAGGGTGTCACAGCTAGACAAAGGAAGTAACATAACCCACAGAGCTGTCACAGGAGCTAATGAAATGAAAAGAGAAGTAATTTCTCGACACTCAGGGATCATAAGGGCGCTACAGTCATGTCACCCTTTTCTCTTTAATTATGTGTTTTAGCACCTCAGACTCAAGTGGATCGAGAAGTTCCTGCACAGACTCGATAACTATAAACACCAGCGGATTTTTGTGTAACTGCACTTAAATTGGGTGTCTGCACGTCTCCAAAATGAGAGGCTCAGATGAAGAGACAAAGAGCAACAGCAGGTTTACAGAGTGCAAGGACATATACCCTGGGTAGTGCCATTTATCAGGGAGGGATATCATACTTTGAGTTGTTTCAGGTTCTTAGTTTTGAAGTTATTAGTTCACCTAGTCTTCTTCATTGCTGCTCTGTTTCCACTGTGTTCTGACAATAGACTATAAAAAAAAAAAAGGACCACGGCGATGTCACTCATTAGTTTGTGAAAGACTCTTTTGAAGTATGAAGTTGCAGATTTTGGCATTGGGGATGGGAATCACAGGGCTACTCACTATGCGACGATACGTGAATCACAATACAGTGAGTCATAATTGAAATGTACTCCCCTGTGATCCCACCTCAGTGCTATCATCAGCTATAGTAACAAAGGCCTACCATAGGCGAGGCGGGATTGGCAGCAGGGAAGAACAGCGCTGTGTGTTTGGGTGCTTGGAGCCCCCACTGTTTGTTTACACGTTTAGCTACCTAAATGCCATAATGCAATGTCAATCTACACATCGGGATACCAATATTATGCCATTGTGCAAACACAATCAAAGTAAAAAGGCGTAATGAAGGCGAAGCTTCATTAAGACGCTGTTGTGGAATTACACTCTGAAAAGGCTTTGAGACATCACAATATCTCATTATAACATCAAAATAGAAAATGTACAGGATTCATGTTTTATTCACGGCAGGTTGAATCTGTGAATCTGGGAAAAAACAAAAAGAAACTCGGTGGAAGCGCTTGAAGTGTCTCTATTCTGTCGAATAAGGTTCAGTTGTAGTAATCACATGCTGAATGAGAAAGATTTACAGGCTGCTGAAATGCTTATAAAGATTAAAAAACACAAGTTAGTTAAAACTCTTGCTGCAGACGACATGTTTCTGTGTGTAAAGCACGACAGAACATTTTGAAAGCATTGTTTGCGTCTCAGTCGGCAATAGTTTTATATCACATAAACAAACTGTTTTGTTTATTTAGGCTGCTGATATTAACTTTATATCAGCAGCTTAAATCTGAAGGTTTGCAGAGGTCATGAAATCCTTTTTATGAATTCCATGAGCGTCAAATGTAAAGCAGCAGAGGTTGCTGACACACAGCCTTCATGCCTTTATGAAACTTTCTGCCAGAATAGAGAGAATCCTTTTCTGTTCATGTGTTATCTTCTCCCTCCAGCTGCTGCTTTATAGACAGGCCAGGGGAACCCGTTGGCCTCTGTGCACCGACACCAGCATGAACATACAGGTGTGTGCCTGGGTGTGTGTTTATATGCATTAGTGTGAGAAAAAATGTGCACGTGTCCTTGTTTAACCTAAAACTGGATTAACACCTGTAAACATGTGTGAACAGTGTGTCAGACTATTTTTGTATATGCATAAACCAGTTTACAGCCCACAGAAGTATAAAACATGGCTGCTGCTTTTTTTTTTTTTTTTCCTCGACTTGCATCTGCAAATTAAGTAAATGACATCCTCCTTTAACAACACACCATGACCACCTTCTCTTAACTCCTCACACACTTGAGCTGCAAGCATGTAAACACTCATTTGCCTGATAATTCAGCATCTCCTGCCCTGTTTACTCAGCCCCAAGGCATTCTGGGTGATTTTCATGGCATTTCCATTTGCACGCCCCTGGGCACAGCAATCTGGAAGAGGACTGATTTGGACACTTTAGATCCACTAAATGTTTGCAGAGTGTTTCCCTGCCTCGAAACATATTTTCAGGTATTTTAAAAACATTAGTCGAATTCAATCAAACTATATTTTTTTGACAAAACTTTACACTTAAGGTAAAGCGAAGCATAAAGAGGCTCCCTTGCTATGTGCCATCTAAGTCAAAAATGCATCTACTGCATGACAAACGCAACAGCAACATTAATCAGATGTGAAATTTGAGGGAGAAAGCGATGCCACGATGGTGGACGATCTTCATTAAATCAGAAAACACAGACACATTAAATAGTCCCCTTCAGGCCTTGAGCCTGTACTGAAGTTCCTGCAGTGGCGGTTAGTGTTTGATATTAGCTTCAGCTCCGTCAGTGCCAAAGAGCTCGGCGGCTGTTATCAAACATCAGAGGAGCAACAGAGAAGCTTTTCTGTCCTTGACTCTGACACGCGCTCGTCGCAGGACAAAGCTTCCAGCGCTCGCTGTGTTTTCATAAAAAATACATGCAGCATCAAAAGGGCGTGTCAGTGCCAGTAAGTTCAGTGCAAAGATACAATGCTAAATATAAAAGCGGTGTGAGTGAGGCTCTGTGCGTTGGTGTGAGAACATGAATGTGGAAATGAAACTACAGCTGCTTTTACGGAAGCAGTTTTTTTACAGTAAAAACACAAGTGAGAAACAGCACAGATAGTAAACAAATAGCTACAGCTCAGTGTGCATCACAAGACTTTCCTCTTCCCCTACCTGCCAAACTGCAGAGCTTACTTTATTGTCAATTCATGCATAATCCATTCGCTGCACGCCTTATCAAAAAACCCCAGGCACAAATACATCTGACCGTATTATTTGCCAAGGCTGAGAACTGTCAAGGAACTTTCCTCCTCCATCTCTCGCTGACGCTGATTTTTAAAGTATTTTTTTTAAACCCCAATTTATCTCCCCTAACACAAGTTCTCTAGTGGGAGGACCACGGTGCACGGACAAAGTGCAAAGAGGATTTGAAGGAAGACAAATGAACTTGAGTGGTGGAGGAGGAGGGAGGCCAGCGAGGGGCGAGCAACAGTTAAAGATGTGATGCTCTCTGAAGGAGCAGCTGACTTTCTCTGAATTCTAAGTAGAGGGAAAGTTCTGTTTTTTTTCCTTTTTTCTTGCGGCGTTAAAAGACCGGTTGTGTTGTCTAAGGGAGCCAGATGGGCTTGTGTTCTGTGACTAAACTCTGGGAACACACACACACGCGCACACGCACACGCACACACAGCCAGGACCATAAAGCTCATTAGCATTCAAAGTAAATGCTCGCCATTTCTCCTTCTGCTCTTTTCCAACGCTCTGTTTCTCCTTCCTCCCCTCAGCTGATGGTTCCACAGAGAACAGGGGAGTTGCTGCTGTTTATCCACTTATTCCTCAGGGGGAAAAGAGGAGGCTCAGCCAGCAGGAGTCAGACAGAGGAGGAGGGGGAGGAGGTGGAGGAGGGGGGGGGGATGCTGAGCAGTGATACAGAGGGTTGAAGCTCTACACTGATAGCAAACATGGCAGCAGGAAGACCAAATGCCCCGCAGATATTACAAAGCTTACAGTTTCACCTTTATTACCCAGCAGACTAAGGTTACCTTCCTACTCCTACTTCCTACACAATCAGGACCTTTATGAATTCATGAAGAAATATAGACGTATACAAAGTACCTCATTAAAGATCACATGTTTTTTTGTCCAATTGTTTCTCTTTGTCATTCATGCATGATTGTTAAAATAATATCTAAACGTTTATTATGGATATTCAAATGTTTTTACATTTAAAAAATGTAATAATAATGATTATAATAATGATATTACTACAAAAAATAATAATCCAGTTTATTCTGCAGTTTAGGCATTTGGTTTTGAGCTGAATTTTGAAAACACAAAAAAAGGTGTTTAAGCAAAAACAACATCCTACTTATTCAGGATTCAAGGATTAAAAACATTCACTGTAAACAATGAACATATTTCAAACCATAACTTTACAGGTGTGAAATAGAAATTAAAAATGTTCCTCTCCGATGCTCTTCAACTAAGAAGGGCCAGATTTCAGAACGAGTGAGCAGGTTGGCTGTAAAACAAACACTACTGTACTGTATAGAAAGATGACTAAGCTAATACACACCTTAATTAACTGTTATCAAACCAGTTCTGGAATAGAACTGTTCCATTTCATGATTTCAAAAGCATGATCATGAGCTTCTTGTTAATACAGATTTGGCTGCTGAATGAATCATATGTGAGGTGTGTGTGTGTGTGTGTGTGTGTGTGTGTGTGTGTGTGTATATTAAGTAAAAACACATATGCCAGTGCCAGTTTGCAGCTTGTGTATGCCAACACTTGTACAGTGAAGGAAGGATGAAACACAGCACCATATGCAGCATGAAGAAGGCTCTTAGAAACACCTGTGCTGCTGCACTTAACGGCCAGCATCTATTGTGATGTGACGAGGCCGAGGAGAAAAGGGCAGGCCGCAGACATAATGTCTTAGCACCTCGCTTTGTTCCACAGCTCAAAACAAAACAACAGCAGTCTGAGAGCACTTCACTGAGGTGTTTGATGGTGCTCGAGAACGAGAACAGAAAGGAGGAAGAGAAAGTAAAGATCGATAAGCTGCATGTGAGACGATCCTACACCTGCATTTTTCATTCTTATGGACACATCAAATGTTATAAAAAGTTCAGAGGTGGAACAAATCGTGGCATCAGGACTGGAAGGTTTAAGGACTTCTAAGAGTAATGATTGGATTCTGAGAAAAAATTCAAATTCCACGAATCAGAAATCTGTGACACACCCATGAACTTTCAGATGTGGCTCTAATCCCTATTCGGGCTGATAGATCGCGTGTGGCCTTAATTAGACAGATCTGGAGGATTTTTTTTCCATTTCCAAGCAGCAGAGCGTTATAAATGAAAGCGCTCTAGGTTAGGGATTTTCCTGATTTCTTTTGTCAATATTAAGCGGCCTGCAATTTGTAAGGTACCAAAACAAGAGCTTGCTTTAAGAGTCCAATACTAAACCGCAACACCAGATGGCCTGCGGTCAGTTTTGGGCACAAATGGGAAAAGCAGAACCAGAGACCAGCCTTATTAGATGCACAACCTCAGCTCGACCCACAGGGGGAACAGAAATAATATATTTGTTAGAGGACGAATGTCATGCAGTGAGTAAGATTGACACCCCTGGCATTAAATAAGATTAACTTCCTGATTGTTCTCGCAGAAATGATGCCACACCTCGGACATCAAACCTGTAAGTCTGCATCTATAGTTAAACATCCAAACAATGTTTTCACAAGGCTTTTAAAAGCCGACTGTATCTCTTACTATGAGAAAGGTTTATCGAAAATACTAATTTAAAGCTATCTGAAGGTATTCGGAGAAACACTGACACCACAAATTGAAAAGGACCCGACATTATCTGGGGAAAATTACTTCCCGCGGGCGTCAGAGTGGCAGCAAGCGTCAGTCTGCATCTCAGAGCCACATTAAGTAAAACAGAAAGGCAGAAAGGAAAAAATAACACTGAAACTAAAAAAGACCAAATTTAGACTTTGTTTGCTCTGTGCTCGGTTTAAAAATGACGGGGTCATTTCTGTGTTTTAAAAATGTATGAAGTTAACGTTTTGTTCCTGAAAAAAAAGGAGGAAATTCAGCCTTGTCAACTAAGCAATGTCACACGAGAGGGAGTGCAGTTGGCTCTGATTCAACGATAGTCAGAGCTGTGATAACAGCACAGCCCTCGTGTAGTATTTTTACGAGCAGCTCATAGTAAAAAGTCATAAGCAAGTCCAGATTGCTTTTTTCAACCATTCATTTCAACACTGATGCCAAGCAACACACAAGCATTTCCAGTACTCTTGCTTTTTTTTTTTTCGCAGACCAGCCAGTTTGTGTAAATTTATCAGTACGTTTTTATTATCGTGCACAAAATGGATCTAGAGTCTGTTAAGTTGCTGTGATTTGACAGTATTTAAATCACCTGAGGTGGAGTGATAAACACAGTTAGAGGTCCCAGATCTGTTGTGTCTTCAGTCCACTATCACTAAGGATATAAACAGCACTTGGGTAAAACCATTGACTATATAAAAATATGGACAACTTGTCTTACCTCCATCTGTGCTATAACTGTTGAAGACAAAATATCCCCGCAACAGGAACTGACACAGTGCTCTGGTTACGTCATTTGGAGCCAAGAGAGGAATCTGGCGGCCAGAAGGGGGAGCTAAGAATCTTTTGGCTTCACCTTCACGAGGTTGTTGTATTGTCCATCTTTTTATACAGTATTTGGTTTAAAACCAACCAATAGTCCTCAGTAAGTGTAAGACTGTTCAGTTTTCTGTCCAGCCCATTAACTCTTCACCTACCTGCTTGTCCTTGTCCTTGTCTTTGTCCTTAGCTTTCCCGCTGCCAGACACCCGCGACGAGGTGACATCACGGGGAATGACAGAGATTTGATGCAGTGGCATGTTCATCCCAGCAGATCCAACCAGGGACGCTCAAACACACACTTCCTGTCCCGCTGCCAGAGCAAAGGGCATGATGGTCTGAACTTCAACACTGTGCGCGCACTGCCCTGCAGAAGACACACAGAAGGCATTCAATACAAGACAACCAAATCAAAGATGAAAACAGCGACCGATAAGAAACAAGACATGAAAGGCATTTGTGTGGCAGATGTTCATTTGCCTTTTTTTCTTGGCAGGTAATCGATTCAAGAAATGTAAATTCAGATTGTGATAACAAGTCCCTTTGCATCACAGACCTGAAGCTGGTTCCTTTTTTGAGCAGCAAGTTTTTATGAAGCATTGACATTTAAAGTACAGACAAGCAGAGGACCCTAGTTGATAAAGCTGATGAAAGGATCTTAAGTAGTTGAGTGCTCCATGATATAATTTAAGTGACAACAACTCAAGTTTAGATCTTATATGGTTCTATGTCTTTTTTTTAATTCCTTGGCAGCTTTAAACGTTGATGCATTAGCAAAATCCCATGTTTGGCAGGCCAAGTTTAAAAGAGTGTTTAACAAAGACAGCAACTGATGCAAGAAATGTCTGCAAAGTTAACTCAGCTGGGTGATTATTCACAGACTCTAAAACATTTTACATCCCTACAAAAATACACGGATTAGAAGTTATTTGCAAATGACCTACAGTACAGCAAAGACACTTTTGATCTTTTCTCAAACCTCTAAAGACACTTGTTATCTCCTGTGACTTTACACGGGACAATATCAATTTGTCTTAGAATAGCTCAAGCAGAGTGCAATAAATTATCAGAGGTGATCCCAGACGTGCCATAAATCACTACTGAGCTGTGCAGGAATTCATTTTTCTTTCCAGAAACCAGTAGACTTGGTGCCATGATTTCCAGAAAAGAAAGAATGGTGTGGTGTGTTTTCGAGACGGATTCAAACAGACAGGGCGAGGAAAGCAGCGGCAGTGTGAGGCTGTCCTGCAGAGTTACACAAGAGGGTTTACATATGGGTCGTTTTAACGACAGTTAATGCAGCCATCTGTACTGTCACTGACAGCTATTAAGCTTTAGCTCCTTCTAACCACTGGAACGAGCGTGTTTATGTGTGTATTTGCACACAGGCACATTTCTTGCCAAGCCTACCCTCAGCAGTTTGAAAATGACAGGATTAAGAAAACCAAAAAAAGCAAACAGACAGATGGGAAGTCAGAGGAACGTCAGTAATCACAGACCAGCACTGAAGGCTGTAGGGGGGGAGCTGATGTTGGAGGTCACAGACCCTGACATCTGTTTACCATAGACTGTAAAGAACATGGGTCTAGTCTCAGTGACCTCGCAGATTGGTTTCTGAAGAGGATTTACGAAGCCTAATGATGGCAGGCGCCATATTGGAAATACTGACTCTATTAACCGACATCCAGCTAATTAGGAAGCAGGCAGAGGTGTAGCTGAGGTGGGATGAATATACAGTACATTAGCTACTGGAAAACACCCATATAGCTCATCATCCGGTGAGCATATTTAAAATTTAAAAAAATTTAAAAACACAGATTACAGTTTAAAGGCAGTAACAGGATTTTGCTTACGAGCCGAGCCTCCAGGCTAACAGTGCCAAATCGGCCACACCCCTTATTATGTCTTTTCATGCACAGCTCTTATCCTTAATATAATAAAAGTGATGTGTTGCTACTGTTAAGTTGTTCTAAATAACATATGAGCTATAGAGATCAAACTCACGAACCAGGGGGTTAAAATGTTATATTTCTACTTTAAATTGGGCGTTGGACTCTTAACAGGACTACTTGGCTTTTACAGTCAGCCTCAAGTGGACACTCGAGGAACTGCAGTTTATTTTTTTGCACTGCTGCTTTTACTTCATTTTTTCAACACAGAGGTTTACACCTGGGGTTAACTGAGGTGAAGCTTCAGAAACAGACCAGGAGAGTTAGATTTGCCACTTCAGCTGCCCACTGCACTGTCTGATAAATGTTTAAGGAGATTTAAAGTGACGATGCTGATATCAGCTCTCAAAACAGACAGCAACAGTTTACAGCCTTTGAAACACTCCTCATGCAAAACAAACAATTCATAAAGAGTTAGAGTTGCAGTGTAGGGCTGAAACAGAAATTATTAAACACAAAGCACACTGACTGCTCTACTGAAACATGAGGCACTGCACACACACCCAGGATGAACATTTTTCTACTCCTGCTGTTTATCTTCAAAGACTTTAAGACTGAGTCATAACAATAAAAACAAGTCCTAGAAGATATCTTTAAAAAGTTATCATTTTATGGTTGCTGTATGCACGTGTTGGATGGTCTGCCTTGTCCCCATGTGGTCTTAAACACGGGCGTATTCTAATTTAAAAGTCTTTTTAGGTCTGCTTCCCATCAAACCTACATCATACAAAGTGGTAGGAACTTCAATCTTCAATCACAGGAAAGTTTCCGGTTGTCTGCTCAAGGCTGAAGGGGGGAAATGGTGTTTACATCTTCTGCTCCATTTACTTGGAATGGATTGGAACGAGACCTGAAACTTAAGGAACTGGTCTTTTGTTGATTTTAATGTTTCTGTTTTCCCTTTGTCATGATGCTTTTTAATGTCTTGTGTGAATCTCTTTAATTTCCCTTGTTGCTGAAATGTGCTATAGGAATAAACTTGCCTTGCCTATTGCAGGCATTTACTGGAAGCTTGAATGACTTGCAGGCAGGCACACCTGTAAGCCTGTGTTCTGTCAGTAGTACTTATGATTGAGGTCGACCTTGACTGCCACTGGCTGGTTTCACTTGTAATTCGTGTTTTATTTTAGACATGCATGTTGCATGGCTGCTCGTGGTATGCTAACTGTGCTACTGCATGGCTATACTTCTGAAAGAGAGCTTTTCCTGGTTAAATAAAAGGTTTCATTAATAAATCACTGCAAAAAAAAAAAAAAAAAAAAAATCATAATGTGACATTTAATGGAGTCTAAACTGAGCGTTTTGTGTGCTTTTATTGACACAAATAGTACCCTTATCAAGAAAAAAATGCATCTTGTGCGATTGGGATTTTGTACTTATTGCAATTTTGATATTTGGATGAACTGTGCAGCCCTAATTAAATCAATGTTTGTCGCTGAAATAGTTCTGAAGGCTCAATGCGGCTTTTCTATTACTCGTCTCTATTTGTCTCCAAAGATAGTGAAACTAATTAGCTACAGTAGCCAAGTTAACTCAATACAACAGTTTGGGGAAAAAAATGTGCAGAGGGAGAGCTTACTCAAGACTGACACCAACTGCTGATTCACATGCCAGTAAAAACCCACAGTGTGTTTGTTTGTTCTGAAACAGAAAATAGATTACACAGCAGAAGGGGGGGGGGGGGGGGGGGGACTAAATATATCATTTTGATTTGACGATTCAGCACTGAATTTAGACAGCTGGAGGCAGTGTGCCCTTTACTGTATGTAGAGGTCAGGTGTGCAAAAAATTAATAATTGTGTTTATTTAACCAAACCTAGAGCTGAATTTTGAAAAGCCTCTTATGATGCTGCTGTAGCTGCATGTGTTGGCAGTGAACTCTGTTCTGTGTGCACGCCTCGTTTCTTTTCTTCCCCGAGACATCAGCCTTGATCACGTTAAAAGTCAAGAGGGTTCAGTGACTTGCATGCATGAGCTGTAAAGTAATCTTACCCCTTTAAATAATTCTATCTGTATCATGAGCCATAAAGTGACCTTGTGAGATACGGCAGAAGAAAACAGGTCAGTTTGATGCAAGCAGAGTCATGCTTTGTACGCGTTTGTCAAGCTAATGCGAAGCAGAAAATAAGTGGCGGAGTTAGCCACCACATGGTTGCGTCATTAAAACCACTGCACACCACATTGTAGTCACTAATGTTTGTATTAATTACAAAGTGGCCTTTCATGTGTCATTTCTTAAACTGGGTTGTCAAGTAAATAGAAGGCATGAAAAAAAATAAATCATGATCATATTTGTGCACTACTTCTGCAGCACTGTGGGTTCACTCCGATGTTTTCTTCCTGCAGTCCAATGAAACAACCAACAACATCCATCACTGCAGCCACAACAGAGACCGCCGCAGCACCAGCGAGCTCGTTACTGTGCACTCAACGAGTAACAACTGCAGTAAAATCCGCCACTCCACTCTTAATTGGCATTGTATCTCAAGCATGATGTCCTTGTTGAGCTGAGGGGTTGCACTAATGGGGCAAGAGATGGACAGTCAGGATTTCACTTCACCGTATACATGTGCTCAGATCAGTTCTGTAGTGTGAATATTTTTAGGATTAATAAAGCTAAAAACTCGATCCGTCAATCAAGCAGGCCAGAGGAGATGTTACAGGACATTAACTGTTTTTTTTTTTTGTTTACTTGTGCGTGTCTGCCTGCCAGTCAAAGAGTTCACTGCCATAATATTCATAGCTACAATTCCTCCTGCCGTAAAACCAATCACAGACCTCCTGCGGTTCAATTATGATGCTGCCCGGTTGCCGTGGAAACAGCTCCAGGGGTCAGTTTAAGCTGTTAAGGGGAAGATAGCTTCAGAGAAATGATGCACTTCAGACTGGTAACAAGAAACACACACACACACACACACACACACCCGGACGTGAGAAGACAATAACTAAAATGACTTGTGTCTGACCAGACTAATTGTGGTGATATCATCACTGTGTTTGTTTTTTTAACACAGGTTCTTTTATCTGAATTAATGACTCAAAACGTAATTAGAAAAAAAAAAAATTAACATCAAAGTCATTTTGAATGACCCTCGTCGTTATTTTCTTCACAGACTCAATTGCCCTTTTTTCCTCAGTTAATTCATTCAGCCTGACATTGTGGTCATTGTCATCAGTTTATTTGCTTTAATGTCTTTGTCGTATTTATCTTATTTGTCTATTTGTGTATTTGATATTACAATTTGTCCTCGTTTAAATTGTAGAGCACATCTTAACTTAACATTAGAAGCAAGTCAAGAGAAGCACTGCGAAAGAAAGCCAGGTCCCTGGTATAAGAGAAAAAAGTCTTGTTGCGCCGTAGGATGTCAGAAAAGGAACGCAAATAAAAATGACCTCCATTTCTTTAGAATACCGCCGTTGAAGACGCCTTTGAATCAAAATGCAGACCTTTATGGTTGCAGCAGCACAACCCCAACTAGCTATGAATGACCCAAATTAGAGCGCAAGTACATGTAAACAAGAGCTGGAGATAATATTCACATATATGTATGCAATTCATAGAGAGCATAATGTATTAGGAATACAAGAGCATGACATAATTATTCAGGCCTAGATAGCAGATAGTAGAGCAACAGTACTTGTATTGATTTATATTATTCTAAAATATAATAATTAAAATAAGGAGAGTTAATAATACAAACCCAGCCATACAAGTGCAGTGACTTGTTTCTGACAGCCCACATCTTCAATAGTTACGCTTTATGATCTTCAGCTGGCAAGGCTGTACATCGGTCCTCAATACACAAAAAACATCTGACAAATCTGGTTATTCAATGTCGCTGACATGAACATAAAGAACAAAATTGTACTGTATGTGTCAGGCAGTGGTTGGCTCTCAGGGTCAGCCTCAGAATTGTTCATTAGTTTATCTTAGTTGCCCTGCTTACAGTGCAGCCAGTATCCAATCAGATTTCGGCCCGGGGATGTCTCCAGGTCAAAACAATCTACCCTGAGGCCTTCAGAATTTCAAGTGAATTCCTTTGCAATTTAAGTTAAGACAATATTGTTGGTTTTCATATACTTTGACATATCAGATTTGGAGTTTGACATACTGGGGGTATTCTTTGACATGACAGAGCCACCTTGCCTCGCCGAGTGAGCCAGGCTAATGTCTGTGACACTAGATGCACGAGAGACATGAGAAGTGCTCCATCGTTGGAAGAGAAGTTGAACTGATTGTGAGTTTGGTGACGTTTAGACTTTGAGCACTTTTGTTTATGGCAAATCCTTTTACGAGAAGGACATTTCAAGAGAAGCCAGACGTCTTGGAAAAAAGGTCAACCAGCCCCACAGCTAGCAGCTCGGACTGAGTTTTACTGTCAAATGATTACAGTTATTAATCATAAGCCACAAATACAAAACTTCATTGCAACTTATCCTAAAAACAGCTGTGTTAAAATATTTTTAAATATAGTTTCTTTCCTGTGCCACTCACTTCCAAAACAAATGCATATGCTAGCCAGATCAAATAATGTGCAACATCAGTCACACAGCTTTTACAACTTAAATCTGATTCCTCCTAATGCTTTAAAGAAGCACAGTTGAGCTGTTCTCTGCAGCTCCTGCAGCAGGTATATCAGCGTCCTGTCTCCTCCGTGTTCTGCTCAGCTGAGCTCTGCTGTTATTCAGTTTGCAGAGAGGCTCCTGTGTGTCCCTGCTGTCAGATCAGACCTGAGATATGGCCGAGAGCCCGCTCTCCGCTTCTGATGAGCAACCAGGCGGAAAAACTCGGCCGTGTATCAATCAATCCTCACATCACTGTACTACAGCTTCAGTCTATATTTTTAAAAGGGTGTCTCCCCAACGGATTGGCAAATTATGACACAGAGTAGAAGTTGGGGATATAAAGGGTCTTAATACTGTTATGCTTAGGAGAAATTATAACTGCATGTTGGATCCCAACAGAGTTAGATTCTATATATTATGTAGCTTTTTTTTAATCAAACCCCTTAAAAAAGTTGGAAACAGCACATATCCAATAAATCATGGTGTTTCACTGTTTGGAAAATCATCACATTCTATTTTACACTATGTCCAACTCTTTTGGAATTTGGGTTTGCAAAGTGAATAGTTTTCAGCTTTTTTATCCGTCCCTTTATGTTGCGAGACTCATTCATAAACTGTGATGAAAGATAAAGAAGTGACTTTGCACTTGCACTGTTTCTTATTCAAGAGAGTTCTTATGAAACTCACTTCCACAGAAATGTATTCAGAGTTTTGTTTGGCAGGTACAGCACAATGCTTAAAAATGTCATTCCTGTCTTTGATTGCTGTTCCCTCAGAGGATGTGCCACTAAATAAATCCTTCAAGAGGAGGTGCACATATACCTGAACGACTGCTGGAAGGTGCAAATCAGAGAGATAAAGGAGGGCATTCATTTCATCATGGCACACGATCTATAAGTCTGTTGGCAGCACTGACTGGACGTAAAGCCTGGCCAAAACTCTCACACACACACGTACAAACAAAACACACACACCTGGGGATTATCTCAGCTGACAAATTTCCTAGCAGGTTAAACGGAAATACAAATACTGTTTAACTGACCAGACTAAAGATAAGAAAACACACCAATAAAAAAAAAAAGAAGTCCAAATTGAGTACAATGTATTCAAACTTTTCTGCGGATGTTTGCACAAATAGCCAACTGGCCTTCCTGCCAGTTTATTCTGACACAGGCTGCATACATTGGGGCGACTGTGTGAATGGGTAGGTGTGATATGCGGTGTAAAGGCGCTTTGAGTAGTCAAAAGACTATAAAGGCCTATGTAAGCTCAAGTCCATTTATCATACATTCTAGCTCTATTTTCTAAATCAACATTCTGCCAAACCAGGCAGTTCCTACGAGATCTGTTCACCGCCCTCGTTTACATCCTGGTTTTAGAGAAAGGAGAGCAACTTCAAGCAGTCTTGTGAAATTCTTGGTTTCACATAGGGCAACTATCACATGATTTGCGAAACAAGCCGTTTCTGCAGATTTATCCTGGGAGAAGTCCGACATGCGTGATCTGAAACATTGCCCATGTTTAGTATGGACATCCAGCATTGTAACACCACAGGTGAGTTTTAAGACGGGGAACAGCATAATAGTTCAACTTTAACCATTTAGTTGTCTAAACGGTTAAAGTTGAACTATTATGCACACACACCACAGAGACAGTAAACACACCAACAGTTTACATATCACATTTGTAGTATGAGCTAGTCATATCTCTGAAAACATGTTAAACAAATATCTCCATCCACAAAAAGAAAAATTATTTAAAAGTCACTGACATTGCATACATTTCACAAACACGACGCAGCTACACTGAGCTGCAGACTAGTGATTACTTGAACACCTTTTTCATGACATACAGGAATAAATTATCATAATTTCTCTCTCTTTTTTTTAGCTCATTGTCATTTCAAAATGTAGCTGCATGTTTTCAGCACCACTGTTACTACAGATTCGTATTCTTATTCGTCTTCTCTGCCTCCTAATTGTCTCTGCCTTTCTACCCTATATGCAGTATTAATCAAAGGAATATGTGACATTTAAGTTCCCTTAAACTGTATGTTAATGAGTCCTAGTGTGGTTGTGTTTGTGTGTTCGGGGAAGAGAAATCCGGGGTTAGCAGGCATCCCTTGGGAAAACAAGAGAGCTGACGCTTGTTACACACATCGTATTCATTCTTCAGGATACATTTTGCAAAGTGACCTTCACTTTTTATTAAACACTTTTTCTCCTCAAAAGAGATGGAGAGAAAAATGCAGATGAAAGTGTGCATACACTACATTGACAAATCAACAGCATGTGAAACCTCCTCTTCCTTTTCTGTAAATCTCGGTATTTAAGAAAACCGAGATTTACAGGAAATTTAAAAAGGAAGGATCTTCACTTACAGTAAATGTTTCAGTTTCAGTACAGCTACCAAAATTGCAACAGTGACTCTGCTGTGGAAACACAGAAGTGGGCCATTCAAGTTCAGTTAAATACTTTGACACAATTCCCCGGCTCAGAACGATGACATGCAGAGATTCTGATGCCAGACGCTTGAAGGAATCAGCGAGTTGCCTTTACCTTTCCCCTCAACATCCATTTCCAAAGGGGCCCTTTTTATTATTTGAACTCCAGTAAAATTACTTTAACCATCAAAAGTACCTCTACTCTATGTTGGACTTTTTGATCGTCTCTTACAGGAATCGTTTCAACCGACTTCTAGAAAGACAGAGCTTACATATTATACAACTTCCAATACAAAAGGAACTTGTCACTTCTACTCTTTCATATGGATTAAGCAATCAAAAATAAAAAAATAAAAATTTATAGTGCCGGGTATTTCCCACCACCCCCGATACAATACGTATCACGATACAGAGGCCACAATATGATACACATGCTGATATACATTGATTTTGGATAATGTCCTACAAAGAATTCACTACAACAGCTGTTCTTTATTATTGAGAATAACATCAGAGGATCCTACAATTTAAAATAAACTTCAATTCAGGCCCTCAGAGATCCGACAAATACATTAAAATATTTGAATCCCAGAGCTATGGCTATGGTGTTATTGTGAACTTCACCATGGGTCAGTTGTCATTCAAAACTTTCATCACAGCTTTGCAGCAGTATCGATTCTGTAACATCTGTATCGATATAAGTATTCGCAAGGAGCACATGACGATATTTTGCCATGTCAATTTGTTTTTTTAGCACAGCTCTTTAGCGGTGCTGCTACGATTTTCCTTTCAGATTGAGCAGGCTAGTTAACCCTCCAAACAGTATTAATGCTAGTTTGGCTTATCTTATCTTCTTATCTAATGCAAGAGGACAAGGCAGGTAGACAAGTATTTTAAATAAACACAATGTACTTGTGCCCTTAATGAAAGAATAAGCGTTCACTGAAGACATCCTTCATCCCAATTATACACCTATGCCCTACTGTTAAATTGCATAGTCTACCATATGGCCAATATTTGCCCTCGCAACCAAAACAGCATTGCCACCTTCAACAGACCGAGGCTCCTTTTATGAGAGCCAACCAGGTAGTGACAATGTCTTTACTACCTATACCCTGTCACATGGCCCCTTCAGAGCCCCAAAACTCAAGCCTGAATGTTCTTGGTTTTAGGTCCAGTGTGTAAAATGTGAGGATTTTCTATTGTTTGGTTGATTGTTGCAGAAGGAATGAAGGATTTTTTATGATGTTTTTTTTTCTGGGCCAGAGGGACCTTGTTTTTGTCTGCCTGATGGCAGTAACTGGAGGGAGTGGTAGAGGGGGTGGAGAGGTGCTCTCTGTGATCAGAGTGGCTTTCCTGATCACAGAGCGACTGTGCAGTTCACAGAGACGAGGTTGGGGCGAGACGATTATTTTTGCTGGCCTAATTAACTATGCCGGAGAGTTTTGTTTAGTGTTTGTTGGTGAGGGAGTTTTAGTTTTACCAGGACATGTTGAAGGTGAAAATATATCATTAGAGGCAGATGGGGTCCAGGGGTAGAGTCGGTTGTCCTCTAAACAGAAGAATAGCATCCCCAGCTCCTCCGGTCTACATGCCCCAGTTTCCCTTGGCATGACACTGGAGACAAATTTACTCCCCACGGCATGACCTGCATGGCCTGATTGGTTACTTGTTTATTTCATTTTATATACTTCAATCCCAGAGAGGAAATTCTGGTTTACATTCTGTTATTGAGAGACATACTACTCACACACAGGCCCAAAATACACACATGGACAAACAGAACCTGTGGACATGCATTAATGGAGAGATTGTCAGAGTGGGGCTGCTACATGCCAGGGTTGTTGGGGTTTTCGGTGCCTTGCCTAAGGACCCCTCTGTGGTACTCGAGAAGTGACCTTCAGCCTCTGCAGCAACCAGACCAACTTCCACACTCTTTTGGTCCATAACGCAACTTGAACTGCTGACCCTCTGGTTCAAGTCCCTCAACACTGAGATACTGCCGCAATGACATGGTGAATGCTGATTGAGTGTAAATGGCAGCCAGTGGTCGGGAAACGAGAACAACGCAACATAAGTGCACTCCATTTCAGTTTATAAGGATGTTTGAGTTGATACAAATTGTGCAAGCTGAAACAGATTTGATAGTCATATTCAGATTCAATTCAAGTTCACAGACAAAAAGCAACAGTCTGTCAACCTTTTTACAGACAGAAGACTGCGGTAGTGAAGACAGGGTGCAGCCAAAGCAGCTGTAGTTCAAAAGAGAAAGTATACTCTACATACTTTCTGAGAAAAAAAAACAAAAAAACTTTTGGGAATTAATTTTCTGTCTGACAACCGCCCAAGCAGCAATGACAGGGCGAGAAATCTTGATTGCAGTAAGTGTCAAAAATAACATCGTATCGATGCATGCATGACTTGAAGAATTTTGACAGGTTGATGCTCAGTGCACTTTGAGAGAGGAAGATAAGAGGAAAAAAATAAGAATGTATGAGTACTGATTTCCCTGAAAGAGCAAAATAAAATACGTGGAAAGGAAAGTGCACACACATCAAATTACAGTGTGAAGAAAGGAACTGAAATTGTTAGACAGGGCAGTCACTCAGATTGAAGGCAGGCTCCACAAAACACACACACATCTCTGTGCTACAGTTCACCCTGTAAAGAATCAGGGAAAGCTGGAACTGGAAGCCATAGCTCCAAACTTTACCAGACCTCCTAATCAAAAGTTTTCCTAGTCTGCACATGTCCAAATCTAAGTCATACCTAATCCCAAATAGCCGTTAGAGGATATTTATGAGATCATGAGGCAGAGCACTGCCAGCAAACCAAACAAACCTGTGCACACTTACTTGTGCGCACTTTTGGGGAGATTAAAGCCAAAGCTGACACCCGTAATAAGTTATGATAGCAGCTGCACCCCCCCCTGGATGTTGAACGCTGGCTGTAGATGTTAGAAAAAACACCTGTAACCTTTCTGTGGCCTTGATTCTTTGCTGAAGCTAAACTCCTTTTAACTTCTGTTTCGGACATGTTTTTAGCCCGTTTCTGTTGATCCATCATTCATATGTTTCAAGTCAATATGGCTAGTATTGATCAGGCAGTTGGGGAAAGCTGTTTAAATCACCTGCTGTTGGTTTTAATGAGGTACGTTCAGCGCTGAGAGATGCACCAGCAGGTAAAGTGTGACACTGCAGGACTAATGTTGTTCATTTCAGAGTGTGAAAATACCAGCAGGGGGCTAAACATACCTGGTCCCGTGTGGATCTGTTTGGAGAGTTTACCTAAACAAGATGTTTTACACAGAAGGCACAGGACAATCAACTGTCCGTTATTCTCTAAACAAATATGAGTGCTAAGCAATAAATTGACTTCCAATTTAAAGTACAATTTTGGCTTCCCGCGATCATGAAGACATGATGACGGAGATTAAACCATTACTGTGCTGCATGCCGTGTTGCACTTTGGTCCATGGTGTTGTCATGTGTGGTAAATGTTTCTAAGTGTTTGTAGTTATATTTTGGCCAGAAGAGTACATCACCACTACCTCAAAACATAGTTAATTAATTTGTATTTATTTATTTATTATTATAAATGTTTTATCTGTTAGTATGTATTTATAGTTTTTTCACTTAATTAGCTTGTCTTCAGAGTGTTCAGAGTGTTTATGTTTAATAAATGCATGTTGTAAAATCAATGAGTAACCGTGTTTCATAATCTGATCTCGATATCAATCAAAAAATGATTTTTGCCATAATCAGGCAGCCCTTAACAATAAAACATGAGAAAATGGATTGAAAAGTGAAAATTGACACCAACATTTCATAGAGCTAGAGGTGACAACTAGATGTCTTGTTTTAATCAAATAAAACCCAAGTATCAAAACATGACTGACCTTCTGCTTACTTATCTAAAGATATCGACATTTCTATGTCTACAGTCTTTCTCGTCTGCAGCAGCTTGTCTAAGTGGATGATGGCGTTTCTGGGGTTGAAAAACACTTTAAAAAAGGGCCAGTTGTTCATCGACATCGGTTTGACCTTTTCATGGAACGCTTGATGTTGAAATGCATCCATCCGTTTGTTTGTTAAGAATACAAACAAAAAGCATTGTTATAGCCGTCTCATGACCTTTAAAATCTAAATAAATCACATTTGTTTTTTTTTCTAGACAAACAAACCAGTAAATTGTTTTTTTTAAACAGATCATAAGACGAAACAATGATGTAAACCACTCAATGTTACAGCTCTGTGATGTCTTTTTAGCCAACTGTCAAACTGTCTGACACAAACCTGAAGTTCCACACAGGAGTGGATTTTTGTTGTGGGAAACTCAAAGCAAATGAAAAATACTCAGCCCATTTTCTGTCAATTTCTGTCAATGATATTAAGCCTGAATTATTCATAATAAGGGGTAAGCCACTTTGAATTTCTGGCATGTTTGATACTTTGCACCTTTAAGAAAAAGCTAAAGACCCAGCTCTTTCATGAACACCTTCGACCTTAATGATGATGACGATGGATTCAATATCATTGATGATGATGATGATGGTAATGATGGTTTGTTGATAACGACGATTTTAAGATGGTTTCTATACTGATTAGAGCTCTCAAGAACTGCCGTCGATGTTGTGCTTTGCCTCTGGTCACTTCCTGTCAGCACCTGTGTGTCCAATCGGACTCAAAGCTGATCGTTTGCTCTTACTGACATTGTTCCCTTTTTTTCTAGATCCTTGCTTGTGTACGTCGCTTTGGATAAAAGTGTCTGCTAAGTGAACTGTATAATTGTAGAACTGTTCACAGGACTGCACACACTTGTACAGTGAGAGCAGTGCCACGAGCAGAGATTCCCTGACTTCAGGGCTTTTTCTCTCCTGATTGGAAATGCGCTGACAGTATTTAAAGGCACCGTGGCAACAGCAGGCATGCCTGTGTGATGTGTCAAGCAGCAAGCCTCTTCGTATTTGCTTTTATCCTCATTGCAATATACCCAAACAGTAGGTAACGAAACACAGATGTCAGTTTGGTTTGACATAAGTGACCCAGCATCCTCCACATACACACCCCTCATCTTTTATAATGGGTTAGATGAGTCCTTCCTAGCTCCAAGGTTACTCACCTTTATTCTGTACGCCTTGACACAACTTAACTACAGCTGTGTTTATCAGCATGCACGAGTTACACAAGCTTCACTGACTCATGTAAACACAAAGAAGTGTTGAGCTCAGAATATCTTCAAGCAGAGAGGATAAAAAAGACATCTGGTTACGCAACTGTAATCAACACATTTTCCCGTTTCAACTCCTTCAATTGTCACATGTAACAGCACAGTGTCATGTCAGCCTCGTAATGCGACACCTGACACAACTGCTATCTTAATCCCTCGCTGGACAGCACACATTAAAGCCGTCAAGACGTATCCATCTCAGACATCTTCGCCGCTGTTCACCTTAACAGTGTCAGTGTTATCACAGCTGTCCAAGTGATCGCGGCCGGTGACAACAGCTGCACAAACACTGCCACTTCCACTCAGGAAATCAAATAAATATTTGCAATACAAACTCATTTATTGCTTTAAACTTACTTCATCTCATTAGGCACAAAACCAATTTGTCTAAGCAATAACAGGATGAATTAATTATTTAAAGCCTATTAAGAAACTGCTACACACTCTGGATGGATTTAAATGATCAAAGGCCCACAGTGGAGGCACAGTAGACATTTATTTAGAGCTGGGATTATTTTGGCTGCTGTAACGGGGGACATTTTCTGACAAGGGTTTACTATTTGATGAGATTTAAATCATGAATACTCTTCAGTTAAAATTGCAAGCAGTAAACCTCCTCTGACAAGGCAAACACCACGAGCAAAAGTGTGGAACAATATGAGGTACCTAAATATCATAAGTTGTAAAAACAAGTTTCATAAACTCATCGTTGAATGACAAAATGAAAACATTTTCTTGTAGAGAAATCCACAATAAAGCAGTGGATTTAATCTGTGCTGTTTATAGACTAAAGTAAATGACACATTCTGGGTTGATTATGTTCCACGAGTTGCATGGCACATCCTTAAGAGTGCATGACAGATGTTGTGTTGCTCTTTTCTTTGTCTGCCACAGTTGCTGCTGCTGTTCAGGCTAATTAACCATTTTTCCCCCTCCAGTTTGCAGCACAGACAAAACACTGCTGCTAAAAAGCAAATATAGAAACTTAAATGAAATGCCTAAGGGTCGAATTTCTACTGCATAACACACCAGCGAAAATGAGAGTTACCAATAAACAAAGAAATGCATTCGCATGGAAAGGTCATGTTTGCATAACTGTTTTTGGATTATACAATGCTACCTTGGGATAGATAATGAATCACATTAACCAATATGAATGAATATGCCGTTGAGAGAATAAACCTTAGTGTTGCACAACTATCAATACTATTTAAATGATTATTATAGTCCCTGTCAGGCTCTCTTTGCCACATGAAAGCCTCAAAAACAAACTATTTTCTGTGTAAGAAAATGTGGAGCTTTGGAAAAAAATAGGGAAGAATCTTTACAGTGATTGATTACCTATCATACAAGATTACTCAAACAATCAAACAAGTGATGAGAATGAAATGTAAATCAATCGATAAAAAAAAAAAACTTTCTAGTTGTCAGGGGCGTGTCAGACTTTTGGACTGGGGTGGCCCAGATTACTTTGGCAGGGGTGGCCTGAAATTTGTGAGCACAAACATGAAGAGCATTTATTTAGCCATTCTGTCTGCACTAATCACATTGACTTTTAAGTAACACAAGATAATGGCAACATATACAAAATATGTATGTCCAAAGTCATGATTGAAAGTATTTTAAAAATTGTGAAGATAACAACAACAAAAATTCAACATAAGTCCCACTTAAGCCAATCAGTGGGGCCCATGCCCACCCTGGCCACCTCTCTTGCAATACCCCTGCTAGTGTACCATTCAGGTGTAATGTGCATGGGTTTAAAGGACTCGAAACTGAACTAGAGTCTGCGTAACGTTTTTCATGTGAATCAAAGTTCAGATAAACATTACAGTAGTGAGTAACACTCCACAAGCGCTGCCTGAGGGATTTTAACTGATTTTCTTTCTTTGTAATAAAAGCCTTCATGCTTTTCTCAGTTCTCTTGATTGGTTTAAAAACAGCCACACAGTTTGAAAAAAAAACACGTCCAATATGGTGTGATGTCCTGCCAGTGTGAATAAATGTGTCTTTTCATAGAAAATCAAATTGCGGACTGAGAGTCTGTCGATAGAGCTCAACAAAGACATAAATGAGAATCAAATACACACAGTCTCTGTTCTTAATGTGGAGTTCAAAACAATTTGCATCCTAATTTCCACATTTTCTCATCATTCTGTCTGATGGGAAATGAAATTATTTGAATTAAACCCTATGACCTTCACAGTTTCCATAACTTGACCTGAGCTCCATCCACCTTGGTTACTGTTGCTAAGCATTCTCTTATTACTAACCGGCAGACTTGCAATTCAAACATTTCTATTTTGTTTTTATCACTTGTCCCTTTGTTTCACACAGAGGTAGAATGTTGGTATGAGGAAAAAATGTGTTGCAGCTCAAATTAGTATTGTAGTCAAGACCACAGTAACCAAGACCAAGACATATACCCGAGACCAGAGTCCTCAAAGGCCAAGACAAGACCAAGACATTTAGGGAGCGAACCCGAGACAAGACCAAGACCTAGGCAGACCAAGACCATAAATATCAATGGAAAACAATCAACAGTGTGCAAGGGGCGTGTCACTCACTGTAAAACCGGAAAGCTTGAGCAGGTAGACTAGTCAGAAGACTAAAAAAAGGTCTACCTCAAGTCCATTCACCATTACCAAATGAATAATAGCTTTTTAGAGGATTGGTGTCTGAAAGGTTGAAAATCCATGACAGAAAGACATGAATTTGTTCAGGGAGCTTATGATAGCCTTATGTCTTTCTAAAAACATTATAATCATAATTTAAGTGTTGTTTTTTATTCCAAGTTAAATCTAGCTATACTTTAAAATGTGCTGCAGCTGCAGTTCAGAGCAGAGCAGTGATTTATCATTCTGAAGATGTTAATGCTGAAAAAAATACCCAAAAGATCAGGTCTTTATCCCAGATTAAGTCGCTGTCCATGCAGAAAAATGTGTTTTATCTGGCTACAGTAACACGCAGCATTGAGTTACACTCGTCTTCCTGATGTGTTGCTATGAGCAGAAAAAAAACCTTGGGAGTCTGTGAAATCCCTAATGACATCATCAACCAAAGCCCGCTACCTGCTGCAGTGCCATCTCACAGTGCATTCAGCTGAGCCAGCACCTCTGCCCGGCTGATGTATAGCAGCTGTCCAGAACAACCCCCCCCCACCCCCCCACCCCTCCTACCCACATCATGCCATGCATTATGATTTCACTGCACCCATGCAACACACATACATGAAGGAGACAAACTGCAAGTCTTGGAAGATCTGCAGATATATCAATACTGTTCTGTTGTTCAATAACTTGTGTATTTCTGCTGTTAGCATTAATCCAAGGAAGTTTAATTCACGAGGATGTATGATATCATCCGCAGGAGGAAGTCATTACACCGGATCAATACTCTATTCCCTCCAGACGAAGACCTGGGACACAGTAGCAGACCAGGTCAGGATTGAGTTAGTGCCCAGGAGTGGAAGGGAAACGACACCATATGATACCTTTCTGATGTTATTATATTACAGCCGAGCCACGCTGATAAGACAAGACAAGACAAGCAGAGGACGCATTCATGCGATTACAGTCAAGGATCAGATAGCAGAAGCAGAGCAGGACAACTGCATACTAGTCTACAGAGCGCTGGAAAACTTTCATTTGGTTTCAGCTGTCATATGGTGGTGATATTCTTGATATACTTTTAATTAGTCCAATTAGAAAAGTACAACTTGCTAAGCTGGAAGGCTATAAAGCGGGGTAATGACTGCTTTCATGATGACTTTCTTAACATCGCACTTGCTCCTGGAAAAGGACTAAAACATAGGAACAGTAATTTTTTTTGTTGTTTGGATCCATTTATTTTCTCTATTTGTAGAATTCAACAGAGAGGACACAGAGGTAAATAGCTCACAAAGAAAAGTAGGTAGAGTCAAAGCAGCATCTGCCTCACAATAGGATATGATAAGATACAATAAGAAATAAGGATAAAATCACAATACAGCAATTTTGCAATAACTGATATATTGCAGCAGGGCAACCATAGTGATACATCACAATATCTGATTTACTAAAAAATATAAAATGCCACTAAAAGGTAAAGTCTTTGACACTATTCGGCTGTCTTGTAGCCAGGAGCCAAAATTAACTTTTTTAGGAGCCCAGGAGGCCTTGTCCCAGCAGCAGAAGCCAGGCTCTCGAGAAGACAGAGCTCCCCCAACCTTCAGCGAGGTGATCTGGCACAACTATAACACCCGCCATCCCCGACGCCCATCCACTACCTTCAGACTGCGTCATCCCTACAACCACCGCCGTCCTCATTCATGAACAGCCTGCACCAACCCGATAAATTGTTGCGACTATATTCTCTACCACGACACGATCAGGAGTGAATAAACACGCTGTTGCTTGGGAGAGGCACGTTTCACGAGTGCTTACATTAAACATCATAAACTTGATGTAAGTGAGCAAAAAAATGAAGCTTGTGTGTCAGAGAGCTACTCAGAGAGCTACTTTTTTATTGAGGTTTCTAAACATAATTTGATTTTCAATTTGAAAATCCATTCTTGCTTTAAAAAAAAAAAAAAAAATGTCATTAGGTCGTTACTTGGCATGGCTCTATTTTCTGCGGTGTCTCTATTTTGGTTAATTAAATATCTTTGGATTGTAGGAAGGACAAAACAAGACGTTTGAATAGGTCAGTTTAGGTATTTTCTCTCAGTTCTATCTGACCTTTTAAACTCTAGAGCACAACACACAGATTTATGAATGATGAAATAATCACAAGCTGCAGACTGATTATTGAATATGCTCACAGTAAATATCACCTACAGCAATGGTTCTCAAACCGGTGGTATGTGGGCTCCCTGTGGTGGTACGCAAAGAAATCTCCACAATATAAAAAAAAGAAACGTTCAGCATAAAACGTCAATTATTTTTGTCGTAGCCTACTCCTATCTTATCTGGCTTGTATCTATTGAGTTGTATTTATACCAAATGTGTTTTTCCCTCTAAATTAATCTAGTTTTTGCAACAAACAACTTTAATCTGCTCAATTGCGCGCAGGCACAGACATAAACAACAACAGGGGTACGCCTCGCCTTTTGAAAAGTTCCACTCGATATTCCGTTATAGTTCAGTACTGAGGCCTACATTAACAGATATTCTGTTATTTATTGGAGTTCAGCACACAATCGGTGGCAAGCAGCTGTACATTAACATTTTTAAAATGGAGCCAGGAGATGCTTCCGTTGTGATGCATTTACAAGAGTGTACGGACAGTCGCTCACCCTCTCTCTCTCTCGCTCTGAAGCTGATGTGATTCTGCTCTATTTTGCTGTCTTAACTATGCACAGGAGTCGAGAAGGATTATAGTAGCCTGATAGTACAGCAGCTCTGGATGCACGGAGCCCGCACTCTCTGGCACGCGCCATCTTGAGCATGCAGCAATTTTATGAATAAATGAAAAATGAAATAAGAACAGGTCAGAAATATACTTGGGCCCAGGTATCGTCTATTAGTGGGAAACACTGGAGACTAAATATTCTCAAACAGGTTGTTGGTATAAAGTCGTCATTTATATTGTTCTGCACTTTTTTTGATTTGGGCAAACGTCAGAGTTGTGTGGAGTTTAAGTGTCAGTTCTAGCGCTAGCCCTTAGTAGTCCTATAGTGTGGCTGCCAACAGTCAATAATAAATAATATTATGAATATATTTGCCTCCTGCGTAAAATGTGTGTAGAAATAGGCCTACAGTGTATTTTAAAGTCTACCATAATGGTGGTACTTGGAGAGGCAAATATTTTTGGAGGTGGTACGCAGTCTAAAAAGTTTGAGAACCACTGGTCTACAGTACTGTCTATCTGTAAGGTGCCACAATACAAATGTAATATTTTCAAGTCCAGACCCTTTGAAACAAGCTGGACTGGGTCTCTAAGAACAAAGATTAGCTGCTTTACATTCGAATAAACGCAATGTGCAATACAAAAGATGAACCAGACTGAAAAAAAATGTCCTTTTCTGAAACTTTTCAACAAGTCAAAATGCTCCTGGCAGTTCTGAAATAGAATTTGATTGAAACCTCTGTAGAGAAGCACAATAGGTGCTGTCAAAATGTTCCTCAGCTCCGTATTGTAAAATATGTGGGAGGCACATTTCACCGTCACAACCAATTGTGTCAAACAATGGCGGCAGTTAATTGTCAGAAAGCTACTATGGGAGCCTTCAGATACTTTTGATTGTATTCTTCCCGCCCTTCAATTACTTCCCTCTGAACGTATCTCTCAGGACACAAAGTATGAGTTCATTTGCAGGCACACAATGGCTCAGTCCATTAAGACTGCATGCTCCTCTGCTCACGGTTCTTGCTGCTTAACAGACAGACTCAGTCGCCCTTCTTCCTCCCGTTCAAAATCATAATCATGGCTTTACTTTCTCATTTCTCCCCGCAGTCGCTCCCGTCAGGACGACAGACGACTTCAGAGCCCGCCGACAGCTCGGACAGCTTGGTGTCTGGAATAGATGAGATTTCTCATAAAGACAGGATGCTCGTTGATACCAGCAAAATCCTTCTTTGTCAGAGGGCACAAAGTCAGACGGTGAGGGAGAGGAAGGCAGAGGGAGAGGAGCAGACTGGCTGAAGAGTAAGATATGTAAAGGGAAGGGGGACAAAATCATTTCCTTACAGTGCTTCTTTTTTATGTGTGGCTATATATTAACAGTCATTTATTTCTTAACATGCAAATCATATTTCATAACTTGTAGAAAGTGACAGGTTTGGCATGCTGTTAAGAGGCCAAAGAGAGGAAAATAAATGATTGAAGAAAGATGGACAGACTGCAAACTCAACATTATAACTCATCCATTTCCATTTCATGAAGGATGAGAGTTATTCACAATTAGGGACGCGGCTCATCTGAGTGATTGGCGGGCGTGTTGTAGCCGTTTGTCAGGCGGCGTAAGGCCCACCCCAACTCCCTTTTGCCTTTAACTAGGCTGACCAAAATTTAGTGAGAGACAGCATTTCCAACATGCAACCGCCATCAATGGGTTTTAGAAGATGGCTTCAGAAACCAATGAGTGACGTCCATTTTTATATACAGTCTATGGTAGACACATGGGAGGATTTTATACTGTTAATACTCGTGCAAGTGCATAAATGGTTTTGTAAAACTATTTAAGAAGAGAGATAGCAGTTTTTTCATCCCCTCTTCAAGAAGAGAATAAATAGACCGCTAAGAGTAAAAGTCAGTCGATATAGTTTCCTTCTTATGACAGTCTGCTATGATCCAACCCTGAACATTTGATGTCACCGCTGTAATTCAGCTAATAATATAAAATCTGTGCACTCGACAGGAAATCTTTGACAGGTTGAAGGCGGCTCATGAATAGAAGTCTGACTTCTTTTCCTTTTTATTCCTGCTTCTGTTGATCAAAAGTGTCCCCAATTGCTTTTTTTTTTTTTTTTTCCCATTTTCAAGTCTCTCCTTTTCCACTCAAACCTAGATTAGAGCGCCGACTACTCGCTTACGAAAGGCCACGGTCCGTCGCCATTGTTCAAACACTCCACTGTGCCAGAAACTTAAACAGTGTTTGTGTGCAGAAGAAGCCAATCTATATGCGGTAATCCCATGTGACGAGGCGGGATTAGTTACACAGCAGCACAACACAAGAGAGAATAAGCATTGTGTTATCTGCAAGTTTATGCATGCGTGCATCACATACACCAACAGGACAATAACGCCTCTTATCGCAACAAGACCTCACCATTTCAAGACAGACTGGCAAAGACATAACCACACGCTGCAGTGATGTAACACACACACACACACACACACACACACACACACACACACACACACACAGCTGGTTCTTTGCCTGACAATAGCTGAACATCACACTGAAGTCTGAATCACAGCAGAGGAACGCATTACAAGATGCTGATTTTGACACGACACCAAGACTTGTTACCTCTGAATGAAGACGAGGAAAGAGATCGCCCTTCCTCTGAAAAACTCAAACAGCAAAGCAGGCGTGCGCAAAGTGAAAGCATACAGAATACACAAGCCTTGGTCTATGAGAATTAATTGTTACTCAAAAATCTAATTGGATAGTGGTGCACCAGATTGAACGTGAGGATTAAATACAAGTGACACCAAACACTTATGAGCCAGCCAGCCAGTCATAATTGTTTAGCTCTACACTCAATTGAAATGTTTTCTTAAACCATTATGGGCTTACAGTTCCACTGTTGAATGTTTTTTTTTTTCGTTTTTCCAATGACACATTTCAGTAAGGGGAGATGTTTAAGGGATTCAACAAGCTGCCAATGCAGTAGCCCCATAGTATGCATGGACTATACAGCAGGTTTCATAGCAGGAGCAGAGCATACATGGTGGTACAAACTGAGGAAAGCTGATCCTGCAGCCACTGAGATGACAGGGTCTAACATGAGAGCCACTCTTACTACCGATTGATTGTTGTGTCTGGGGGCAAAACAAAACAAAAAAAAAGAAGCATTTACAAAGGCCAAGCAGCTTTTTATAGGCTTGTCTGAGAGTGATTGTGCTGATATCATGCTGAGGATTTGAAACTAGAGTCACTGTTCATGTGGTGCACTTGGTGCAGCTGTAGCTTGTGGAGGCAGTGCAGCCATAGGGCGCTCCACTCGGGTTTATTATGGCTCATAATAAAAAGGGACATCCGGCCGGACAGTGCACCTCAGACCCGGAGTCTACAGTTAATGTGACAATACATCAGCAAGAGTCCTGGGAGATGAAGGGATACGATGAGATCGCCTGAAGAGTCCACCATGCAAATCTGGCCGTTAACACCCAAATCAATATTGATCCAGAATGGGAACTGAGAGGAGGCAGAAGTCGTACCACGCTGTCCACCGTTTAATTAAGCTAATTCAAGTTAAAAGGCATCCTAGGTTGCCATAAAGGTTTAATTTACAAAAAGGCATATTGTATGTAGGAATGCAATGATCAAATTTTCACTTCTGCTGTCCCATTGTATTCCACAAACTGAGCGTTTCAAAAGCTTTAGGAGACTAAACAAAGGCTTGCTCGGACACATTCAACATCACGTCTCCCCCCCCCCCCCCCCCCCTCCTCCTTGAGTCACAAACACATGCTGAATTGACAAACCCAAGCAATAAATTCATTACAAACAGGAGACATTTCAGCTGACCCAAACGCGTTGAATTTCTGCTGCAGGAGCGCACCATGCAGTCTCTTATAATAAACTGAATCTCCATAACCTACCTTTATTCACAACAGGCTATACGGTGACCGCCTCGGTGATTTAAAAAACAAAAACAACAACAACAAAAAACGAGCTAATTCTCACACATTCACATCCAAGCACAGTCCAGACATCCGTCCATCCGACCGAGCGAGCGTCCGCCGCCTCCGGTTTGGTTTTACTGAAGAGCGAGGCGCAGCGGAGACAGAGGAGCCTCACAGTGTGGACGGACGCAGAGCTGCGTTGAACCCAAATGTTCCTCCATAATCCAAGTTACACACACACACACACACAAAAAAGACACTCACCGCTGTGTTCGACACCGAGTGACGACGATTTGTTTATTTCATTCCTCCCCGCTGAGCAGCTGTGTGTAGTGGTGCGTCATTGACTTCCGCGTTGAGATGGAGTGGGAAAAAAAAAGAGAAGTATTCAATTTAAAGGACAGGCGGCGCACACGGGCACCTTGATGGCTGTGCAGGATGAAACTAATGAAGAAGGTGATGATGAAGACAGTAACAATGGCAGTGTTGAGGGGGAAATGTAGCCTATTTGTGAAAATGATCATCATAGATTACATATAAATCTTATATAATAAGTATTTTCTAATTAAAAGTCTGGATACTTTAATCCAAATCGCCAAGTGTCTTCATAATCATGTTTGGGTTATCTGGCCTGCTAATTTTAGTGGTTTCACCGTTATTTATCCAAGCAAATTAAACTTCAAGAAAAAGTTCAATTATTGGTATTATGTTTATCAAAATGACCCTGGAAACCATCTCCAAATTAATGCTTATATTTCTACACTAGTTTTATGGACAAGCATCATGTTTTACTGCTAAAAAAAGATGATTTCCTAAACAAATTGGAAGCATTCAAAGCAAAATATCCACATTTTGGGAATGTCCTTTACACTCTTTAGTGGTGAGATACATTATAGGTTAAAAATGTATCTAATATGTAGTTTTGATATTTAATAACAGCTAAGCAATTTAGCTATGTTTGTCTTAGTGAATACTGCAGACTGTAAGGTGAATACCCTGTAGTCTAAAGTAAATACAAAGGGAAACGACCCGCCTAGCTTTTCTAAAAGTCTAACCAAATCCACACTCCAGTACATACGAATTCCACTCATTAGCACATTTTGTTATATGAATTTAATACATACATAAAAACTAAGTTTACAGTTCTCTGTGTTCATTGTAATTAAGCAAGTTACAACAGTAGCTCAAGGCTGTTGCCAGCAACCAGCTACAAGAAGCAGGTCTATTTGTCTTGGCCTGGAGAAGATACAAAACACTGAATCCCATTTTACACTTCAGATATATGATGTGTTATTTAATGACTGTTAGCTTGTGTTAGTTGGTGTTTTCTGAGACTGAACTAGGCTAGCCTTTTCTCCTTGTTTCTTGTGTTTTCATCTGGATAGCCTAAATGGCAGTTTACTGTGGTACTATACCCACTATAAAGTAAGAGAGTGGTATCAGTCTTCTCATTCAAGTCTCTGCTTTAATTTGAACAATTTTTAAATGTCAAACTCTAAAGGCGATTTGTAATGGTTACAACGATGATGGAAAGATATATGATTTATAACAACAGATATTATTGACTAGATAGAATAAAAACACATATCTTGTCATATTGAAATTGCAAAATAGAAACTAAGGTACATAATATCCACCAGAAAACAGCTTCAGTCTGTTAAACTCTGTTAAAATATTCCAGTATGTCAGTCGTGATTTCAGATTATGAAAGGCCTGCAGTGTACTGGACGACTACCCTGACTTGAGTGAATCACATAATGCACTGTAACGCCACAATATAACTCACAGTGCAGTATGTTGGGAGAGGCTAATTTATTAAAGGAGGGAATGTATCCTCTGTTGACTCAAAGCCTCGGCTCTATCTCTGTGAAACCTGTCATTGTGTTTGGGCTTATTACTGATTCACAGTCCGCCACTCCGTTCTTGGGGTGGGACAACGGCGCCTCTGTGCTCTGCCTGGACGAAGTGGGCACCTCAGAAGTGAGTCTGCCAAATTGTCATGCATGTGTCTCTGCGTCAGAGAGATACTGGCAGACTTGGAGCGTGGCATGGAAGGATTAGGATGTAGCTTTTTCCTGTTTCAAATGGAGTTAGGAGAGTGAAACAAAGCTGCCGTGTTGATACTACAACAGCCTATTCATCACGTTTACAGGATTAAGAAACTCAAATATTGGATTATTACTAGACTATAAAAGCAGCCACATAGAGATACTCACAAACATGCAATAAATTGAGTTTGAATGATGTAAACAACCCTCCTACAAAGCCAACAAACTTGAACAGTGTGTGCGTTTAACAGGGAGGATTTTGCTGCGTAAGAGCAGGAGGTTAACTAAGTCCCATGAGGTTAACAAGAAAGGGTTTTTAAGAAAGAAGAAGCAGAAAAAGATAACACAGAGATTAAAAAGGCGTTGTTGGGTGGTAGACAAACAGAGAGCAGGCAGACAGGTAAATAAGAGGTGTTGGTCCTCGGAGGTCAGTGTGCCTGTCAGCAGATGGAAATGGAAGTGAAAGAGGTGGGAAGGTAAAAGATTTATTTTTTTTTTTCCCATGGTGTCCTTTCTGTTCCTTACCTGGTACATGAACCTGTCAGACTGGAAGTGCTTTTATCGTCTCGTGTGTTGATCCCTACAGCCGCGTGAACGCATGACTCAGCAGAGTAAACACTGACAATGAACTCTTCAAACACGGATATGATTTAAAACAACAGGTAGTGTTTTGATTGAAGATCATTACCCAGATACCTTTGACGTGATAATACATAATGAAAAAGGAACCAAAAAACTATCCCTGCTTTTTAACGTTATATTATCTTTGCAGCTACCTGACTTATACTTGTGCAATTGTTATCTATTGCAACACCATAAATGAATAAAGTCAAATTACATGTGCAATAGGTTTAGTGTGGGTCCTACTTTTCTTTTGCAGAAGTCATTTCAAATACTATTTATTAAGCCGTATGGGCAATATTGTTAATGTTCAATATCTGTTGTTTGTATTTTTCATATATATGCTTTATCTGTTTACATGTGAGTTGTTGTTAAGCTAAATGTCCGCAGGTCTGGTTTCCAACAGGGCGTATCATAGTTGACATAACGTAGCACATTTTATTATATCCAATATATCCATCCTGTTTATTATCTATACCGCTTATCTCAGTGGGGGTCACAGAGGGCTGCAGCAATCCCAGCTGTCATTAGACGAGAGGAAGGGTGCGTCCTGGACTGTTCACCAGTCAAGCACAGGGCTGACATGTAGACAGACAAGCAGGCACACTCACATTCACACCTAAGGGCATACAGTCCCCGGTTAACCTATAACGAGCATTTCTTTAGACTGAGAGAGAGAGAGAGAGAGAGAGAGAGGATCCAAACATGCACAGTCATGAGAACATGTAAACACCACATAGAAAGGCACCGGCCCATCCAGGGATTCAAATGAATTTTAATACTTGCTTTTTTTAAACGTATATTCTGTCTCTCTCTGTCATAGTTAATAACTCTTATTTCTCTATGGGATAAATAAAGGTTTCCGATTCTGAATCTGAGGATCCATATTCATTTACATTAAAATCTTTCCGAGCCTGTATACATTTCAGTGTTGGATACCACTGCCAGCCTTGTTGAGCTGAATTTCATCCTCTCAAAGTCATGTTTTAAAGAAAGAGAAAACGATGTTTTTTTTGTTCATGCAAAATATAGTCCTGCAGCTCTTGGCAGAGTTGCAAAAGGCAAGTAACAATTCTGAAACAGAAAATAGACATTTGGTTTGTTCTGTTTGTATGAGACACTGCACAGAAACAGTGGAAAGTATTCCGCTGAAGAAAAGGCTTAAAGAAGGAAACCATATCAGATACTCAGACAAAAACTGAATATATCCACATAGACAAAGTACACTGTGTTATAAGAACAAAAACAAGCCACTTTGGGAAGAGTGGAAACAGTGTTTAGTGTTGCACTTCCATTAAATTGGCCGACTCACAAGATAGATTTTAGAAGTGTCAATCCCGAGCTGAGTAATTCATACTTTTAGTCCCTAAAGTGAGACAAATCTGAAAACACTTAATTCTGCCTCCCAGACTTGTAAATACTCGTCTTTCAAACTCCACACCCTGTTTTGTAATACCAACTTAGTTTAAAATGAAAATACTCTAAAACACAGCCAAAATCTTAGCTCTCAAAAAAAGAGCTACAGAAAACTTGATAGACAGGAAGTCTAATACTTCAGGTGCCTGCTCCTTTTTGAGTCCAGTCAACAGTGACTTCACTTTAAGAACAAGGTCAATTTGATAAACAAACTGATTACAAGAGTGTAGCAGAACTGTGAGTCCGTACTTTAGCACAGTAGTGCTTTGAACTAAATGCTGACATCAACATGCTAACAAACAAACGATGATTATCATCATCCTAAACATACTCTTTTCTACTCATTGGCACTAAACACAGCTAAGACGGAAAGTTTTGCAGGTATTTGATGATGAACTTGGTATTGGATAAACTGAACTGAGAGGTGTGTTTGTGTCTGACTGTTGAAGGGAAACCCCATAGATTCATGAATACCATTTGTTGCCACTTTCTGAAGGCTATGAGACACATTTCTTCTAAGGTAAATCCTATCAGGTGATCAATCATTTATTATTTGTATAGGCCAATTCATAACAACCGTTATCAGAAGACTCTTTACAAGTAACAGAGGTGAGGACAAACCGTCTTTTAACAGGCAGAAAACCTTGAGCAGGACCAGAGTCATGATGAAATGTGCTGCGACTGAGTGGCGCTTTGCTTTAAGTGGAGCTAAGAAAGAGATGGATGGGCAAACAAACTGAGCAACAACAAGATAATGGAAACATAATAAAGATGTCCTCCCTCCTGCAGCAGTGGGGAGCTTTTAAGAACAATCATCACTATATATTTCTCTCTTGAGATGCCTCTAAACTGTGAAACCTTTTGAAAATAAAAGCCTTTTACAATGTTAAGGTAGATTCACTGAGCAGATTCTGGCTGTTTATGCAGCGAAGGAGGAGAATGAGCATTCAAACACTACATCGTGACTCAGGTCAGTGTTTGTCTGAAGAAAACCAAAACAGATCCTTAGTGTAAGAAATTTGAATAACAAATAGCGCCCCCACTTTTCTTTTACAGCTTTCTAATGAGTGACTCACCAGCAAAGAAAGGAATCATATTAGTGCTTTTGATTACACAAACTGCATTTACTGATGCAACATTAACTACAGTGCACTCTCAAGGCTTAGTTTGTATTTTGTTTGTGTGTGCATAAACTACAGCTTTGAAGTGCTCTCCTTGAGAAGACTAGTTATTTGCAGACATTGAACATTAAAATGTGAACCAGATGTGGCACAAGGCCCAGAGGGATCAATCCATCTGTCCGCAGTATTCTAACAAATGGAAGGTTTGGCCGTGCTTTAAATCTGAATTTCTGCTTTTGTGTATGGTTTGTGATACTAAAAAACTTTGTACTTACACAGAAAGATTCAACTCTTAAAGCTAATTACCATATTCATACTTCAATAGTCAGATGTTTTTGTTGTAAAGGGTTTAAAACTTGTTCAGAAAACTATGAAACACAACCTACTGAGAACATAAATTAGCCAATAGGAGCTTGGAAAGAAGACTGGAGTTAATGCAGAGATGGTGACACAGCAGTAATCAAAAAATACTTAACACAACAACGTCCTCAATTATGTCTCCTAACTTTGGCTAGAATTAGGAGAATCGGGGGGGGGGGTGTCTAATGTGAAACACATTTAAAAAAAACATGTTGCTAAGGAACTAGCAGCGGGTCTGAGTAGGAACTGAGGACCGGGTGCTGTGTCAAGAATGATCCAGTGAGAGCAAACAGAAACGGTTTCTCATTTACTTCACAGAAATACGAGAACTATTAGAGGAGCGCCGCAGGAGAGCTCAAACATCAAGTGGGCAAATAATGAGGAACAGCAAGAATTGAGAGCACGGTGGAGAAAAAGGAAATTACTGCAGTCACAATAATCAGTGGACAGGAACTGTTATCATACAGGTGTTGGGTATAAACATATAAAACAAGTCTGAGATGTTCGGAAAGAAACTTTATTAGATCAAACCCTTGTAGATACTAGAACAGCATTTTACGTTTTTTTTGCAACAGCTGAGCAATAAAAAAGACTTACAAATTTTTTTTTTTTTTTATGGCAACCAACGTATTTAAAGACACATCATAAATACCATTACCCTCCCCTCCCCAAAATTCCTAATACAGTTTACTTCATAGGATACACATTAAAACTGACATTCATACCTAAACACGTTGCATACTTGCTATTTCAAAACCAACCTTGAATTTAAATAAGTAGTATTTATTAATAAATATTAAGTATTTCATGAATATGTGGTGGGTGTATTGTTCTTCATTAGTGTTGTCAATTGGTATGTGCCCATGTAAGAAAGACTATTTAAAAAAAATCATGACGACAACAGCATAAACACTTCATAAGACAAACATAGAAATATAAGTATCCTTCCCCCGATCCCCACACAATAAAGACAGTCAAATGTATAAATATGATAGTTCTAAAGTGCATCTGTCAAAGACTTGTCCAATGAAATGTCACAAGCAGTCCTTTTGAAGGGAAATAAAAAAACAGGCTGAAAAAATTAAAAAAAGATGTCTGAACATGCAGCAGATATATTTTGCAAAACCTACCTACATACATGCAGAGGGTCTTTTTGTTTTTAGGCGAAAGGAAAACAAAAAGGTAACGGATTAAAACAAGATAAACATCTTCACATTGACAAAAGGTGAGAAGAAACTCTGTGCCTTTTTCAGTCGTCTCTTGTTTGTTCACACTTGGCTTTTTCAGAATATCTTATTGGAATTTTAAGCAAACTTGGCAGATTTTAAAAAAGAGCACACAGTGGTGAATAAGTTCCTTCTTTCAGCTAGAAAAGTCACATTGCAGAAATTCTACCATTCAGTCAATTCAAACCTGTGGTTCTCCAGGCTGTCCCTTCACAGAGGTGAGCGGTGTAGGGTTCAGATCTTAGGCAGCTTGGGAGCACTGATAAGAGGGTTGCTTTCTTGCAGAAATCGACGCCCGGCACTCTTGTAGTCAAATGTGCAGTCGTGTGTCTCTGCGTATCGGTGGGTGGCACAGAAGTTGTGACCACACCTGAAAGATTTAAAAAAAAATGTTAGTATGTATGCCAAAACAAAGCCTTGAAATGTGACTTTACTTAGAGCTTGTTCCTCAAGAGACCTTGCCTGTAAGTAGATGAAAACTTTCAGTTTCAGTATGACAAAAACAAACTCTGCTTCACCTTCGAGCTATCCAGCTGAGTGAGAATGTCACAATACCTTCTTCTCCTTTTAACTCCTCTGTAGGGACATTTACTCAGACTGAAAGCCTCCCTTTTTGTGCTTCAATCTTTCTATGTTTATCAAACCATTAGCCAAAAGAGCAGATGTCCAAATTATTTAATTTAGTAAGAGCGATATTGAGTAAATTATATGAGTCATTTAATCACAGATCTTTGCCATTTGACGAAACTGGTATCACTGAAGTCTTTTGAACACAGTCGGGGGCCTCTGCTTTAATGGTTCCACTACTTCAAGGGGCTGGTGTGTTGAGAGATTATAGTTACACACTGTTGCATCAGATTGAGTGTGTGCACGCTGGACAAGGCCTCAAGAGACAGAGGCGTGATCCAGATTGATGTTGGTGGGAGAAACTTTGACAACGTTAATCATTTGTGGCAGACAAGCAGCGAAAAGCGACGTGTTTTCACTGGAGAGGTGCTGAGACACAAAATGATGAGCTGTGAAAAGACCAATTTCTACTAAAAGGTGTGCTTTCAGGAAAGGAATGACAAAAAGGAAGAGATATCATTAGGAGTCAGGCAGCAGGTGAGAGAGAGAGTGAGCACAGCTGGAAACGCTGGAGGCACTTGTACCTGCACTCGTAGCTGGTGGCCAGGCCAGTCTTCCTGCCGCAGAGGAAGCAGTGCTTTGAGCTCTTCTTCTTGCTGCCTTTGGGAGCTTTGACTGGAGGTAGGTGGTATGTTGGTGTGCCTGAGAGCAGAGGAAACAACATTTTTATTGATTTTACACAAGCTAGTGTGGGGTTATTTACAATGCAGTGAAAACAAAAAGTTTGCTTTGGTATTACAGTTTTAAGTCAATTGGAATGCAAAAACATAAGCCGAGTTATAAATGTTGCATAACAGTAATATAAAGATTGTCTGTTAAGTCCTCCAAGAAGTTGTAAACTAGAAACAAAACTAAAAACTAAAAAACATGTGAAAAATGGTGAGAGGTCATCAGGAATCTTTCATAACTGCTTGTTAGAGCCATTTCCTATGATCGAAAGAAACTAAGACAAAGAAAGGAAATGACTGTGATGCACTTAGATATAAAACATGCAGGTCAGAGCCTGATTATTTAATCATTCCTAAGAACCAACCGGACAAAAGTGTGTCTTTATTATATTTATATCATTTCTTTAACAAAAGGTAAAAAAAAAAACAAGTTGGAGGATTTTGTACAGTAAGACTTTTCTTGTGCTTCTTCCACAGTCTAATCATAAATATCCACGCTTGCCAGTGGATGATAAGATTCCAAGTGTTCACACAGTAGAAATGTCTTCTTGTCTCGTTTAAATTGGAACATCGTGCTTATATTTAACAGAGTCACGAATGGATTCATTTCCAGCCGTCTGAGTTCAGTACTCTAAGGTATTTTAGGTCTGACCACACCCCAGCTGCCTGATTAACAACTGCCAAAAGTGAAGACTCCTGCAGTGATACATAAACACAAAACGCTATACACATTAAAGATCTGGACATGACTAGAGTATCAGTATTCACCTGTTTACTTTGTTTTGTCATTATTACATAACCATTTGTAACACACACAGGGAGAGGGTTTTCATTATAGGTATTCTAAGATATAAAAATAAAATATACCCTCAATGATAAAACTATCTTAAAAAAACTGCCAGGACTTAAAATCTATTACTAGGTAAACAGTAGTACAGTGAAGATGTTGTCAGTTATACGTGTCCTCTTCAGGAAAGTTCAGGTGTTGCCATCTGAACTAAAATGTACAAAACATAAGTCAGGGAGCAGAGGTTTATGTCAACTGGTGATAATCCTACCCTACAGACCATGCAGGGTTCAGTTATACTCAGACCAAGGCAGATTTCAGATTTTCCTTTTCTATACTTCTAACTGAATGGCATCTTATTAGGCATTATGCCAACTAGAGTTTATTTAAGGATCTGTATAGGGATGATTTATGTGCACAGCAGCATTGCAGAGACATGGAGCACAGAGAGAGAAAAAGCTGAATCTGTTTTGTTTATGTTGCTCTGCAGATCAGTCACCAATGAAAGCGGAAGGTGGAGCACATCGAGATGTTTGTGAACGCTGATGTACGTGGAGAACAACGGGTTTCTGTTGAGAGCAGTTCTACATCTCAGACCAATTCAAATGTGATTTATTTCACAGGAAAATATTCTTTGAGAGAACTTTGAGGAACTCGATGAAACTGGGAAACATTTCTACATGGAAAAATGCTAAACTTATGAGTAATTTATCAATCATTTAAAATTGAAAACCTCTCAAACTAAACACCGTTTCTATTTCCCCTATAATAGGTAACACATTACTTAGTTCCTTCCCAGAAACCTCTGGGGTTTCTTAGGAAAACTGTTGGCTGTTAAAATAAAGAGTTACCTAAACGGGTATTGGTTTCCTCTGATGTAGACTTTTGTAGATTAATTAGGAACGCTTGTATTTACCTACACGCTGTGCAAACATCATATTGAGAACCCGTGCTTAGCAGCACAGACAAAATACTGAGATGCATCACAAACTGTGCAAACAAATTCTGTGCTTTCAGTTTCTTTGTGACCAGAAAGAGCAAAGTTCAGTTCTGTTTTGATTAAACCGCAGAAATCAGAAAAACAGCTTATAAACAAAGTACTCAGGAGGCCATTGAGGGCCAAATATGACTACAACTACTTAGGAGTGGCCAACACAATACTTACAGTTTAACATGATGGTAGTGAGTCATGCTTTTAGGATGCTTTTAAACTAAAGTTATGCATGTCCTGGTTAAGAAAACCATGAATGCTGTCAAATATAGACAGACATCAAGTGTTCACGCAACCTCACAGTGGAGGGATGAGTCACTACTCAAAATAACAACACGGTCAGGACAATAACAGAGTGGACTCTGAAATGACTGTCTTTGAGTGGCCCCTTCAGAGTCCACACATGAACCCCACAGAAAATAGAGAAAATATTTTCTGAGTCTTCCCTCATAAACGTCACAGCACTTTAGGGCGTCTAAATGGAAGAAAAGGAGAAACTGCCAAAGTGTAGGTGTGTAAATCCAGCAAACACAAACAGCAAAGAGAACAAGAGTTGTAATTACTGCCGTGGGAGAAAGAAATCTGAATTAAGTACTATGTAGATGAGAACATTTCATAGTTCATTCTTAATAAACAGACTCTGTGAGTTCAAACAGGATTACAAAAAAAAAAAGCTCCAGGAGTTAATTAATCTTTTTAAAAACTCATATAGGCATGAACGCCAGAGTCGGCAGACCTGTCTCAGACAGATTATTTGGAAGCCCTTTCAAATATATTTAGCCCAAACCAAAATATTATATATACATTATCTATTTCTTGAACAACTCTGATAAGATGCAGTTTAAAAATGGAGATTTCTAGAAAAGTCATACATGTTTATTGGATTGTGTTATGATGTTTGCAGTAAACACTTCATTAACCAATAAAATTCTCAGCCTGTGGATAAAATCTGACAGGGATACTCATGAAGTAATTCAAGAAAATTGAGAACAGCTTGTTCTATGGTCTATACAGTCCAAGCATATCAGTGGTTAACATAAATAAATGAGTGTTCTTGTGTGTAAGCCTGGCGCCTTCTGTTGTGTGTGCTGCTTCTGCAGTTGTAGCATTAATGAATATTTAAATTCCTTGCGGTGCTTTGTTGTAGCTCTCTTACAACATGCACCGAAGGCTTTCACACAACAGCGTCTTCTCTGAATGCCACTGCTTATTTGACGAACTGCATTATAGTTCAGAATTGTTTGTCACACTGCATTATTATCTGTGAATGCCAGTACTTCCTGAAAACATAACCCCTGTTTTTGTGCATCTTTCTTACCTATTCTCCCAAATGAAGTCATGACTCCCCCAGCTGATGCAAGAGTGTTGGTGGCCTGAGAAAATAACAGCAATATGAAATATTTTAACAGAAAATCAATGAAAAATATTGCAGCGCTTTATCTTAAGAAGAGGTAAAAGTTTTAGAGGCACATGAAGTTTAACATCAGCATTTAAACAAAAAAAAAGATAAACTGGAAGGCAATGTGCAGGTCATTTCTCTTCTCACTGATACATTGTGTGCATGTGCTTTCTTCTATGTTTGGGATAAACTATTAGCTTATCTGTGCAAACCTGATAATGTTATGATATCATGACTAATAATTCTCTCACATGAGTGATGAGTTGAATCGCAAAAATGATCCAAGCATGATAATTAGTTGTGCATGAAATCTCAAATAGTATTTAACACAATGGATGAGTTTTTCAAAACTACTCATTTTAATTCCTTTTCAATGTTTTTGGTACACCAGGACACCGGTAAATCAGTTTACCTGATAAGAGATCTTAGCTTGTCATGTGGAAATAAATAGCAAATGTCATATCAAGATATTGCTGTGACAATTACAGAAAGAAGAATTTCAAATAGACCACTTCTCTAATTTTAAGTACATCGATAGGACTGGATTAGCATTAATACATTTCTTGCAGTAACTTGGCTACTCAAATTTAAGTGAACATTGTTTGCTGAATTTGTTGTTTGATGACTTGAATGAATACCTCAAGACAGATAGAGCTCTGAAAAGGATTCCAAAAATACAGCCTCAGCAGCAAAAATTGACATCTATCCGTACTCACCATGTAAGAGGCTGCTGCTCGGTGCAACGGTGACATTTGTCTGAGGAGATCATCCTGAAGGAGCAAGTTAGTTTGGATGGATGGCAGCCCGGAGCCGAGTCCGCCCTGTCCTGAGGCTGTGGCAGGAGGAACTATCAGTGAAAGTCCCAGACTCTCTTCGAGGCCATCCATGCTGTCTGTAGCCCTCGTGGAGAGAGAAGCCAAAAGCTCAGAGTTGTTCAGGGACCCCAGTGGCTCCTTACAGGCTTGGTTGGCCATCTGAGTGATGCCTCTTGCTTCCCTTTTGGAGATAAGCTCTGGCCTCCTGCCAGGTGACTCCACTTTAACACCACGAAAGCGTGGAGGATAAACTGATGAGGAGATGAAGGGGTGAGGGGACGTAGCCCCTGGTCTCACTTGTGCTTGAAGGTTGGGCTGTAAACAGGAGAAAGTGGAATCAAAAGGCTGAGGCAGCGGTCTGGTAGAAGTGGATGGTGAGGTGGAGGTGGGCAGCGGAGAGGGAGGGCAGATGTGAAATGATGTGCCGAGCTGAGTCCTATCAGGTCTGCTGGTGAGAGTTTCACTAGTTCCCAGTGTCCAAGTACTCAGGGGGGAGGGGGAGAGCGGTAGCTGGCGCTGGGCCCCAACCGCGAGGGACTGGCAGCCTCCCTCTGGCTGTGTGGACACATCCAGACTCAGTGGGTCTGATACTTCCCCAAACTGAGCTCCGGGTTGTGACGGGACCAAAAGCCCAGCTGCTTCCTCCAACAAACCCAGCCCCACCGCCCCCTCCGCTGGTTCAGCAGGGTCGAAGGTGGCCTCAGGTGTCCCCCGGATACACAGTGGAGGGAGCTGAGGGTACACGCAGTCCCTCATTAACCTGGTGCTGCCGATGTCGCACTGGGATATTTTAGGAGGGGGCCGGATTTTTGCAAATGGGGGGGATGTTTCCCATGGCTCCTCCTCCTGAAGCATATAACAAGAAGGCGAGGAGAAAGAAGGAGGGGGTCTTCTGGGGATGGACAAGTGCGCAGAGGTTGAAGCAGTAGCAGCAGCAGCAGAGGGGGGAAAGGGGTCTATGCATTTATGATCTGGGATTGGAGGTAGTTGTGCATTTGACTGCCAGGGCGTGTTGATCTGAGCGAGCGAACGAAAGAGGCGATGATGGTGTCGCGTGCTGGGTGGTCCTAGAGAGCCACCGCAGGGATGAGGGCTGACGGGTGGCCTTGGTTTAAGCTTTGTCGGCTTCTTCGGCTGAAGGACACAGACAAAGACAGACAGTCAGATTACGAGATAGTATCCTTCGAGATATTCAGTTTTATATATTTTGTTGTATCGTATTACTTGATTTGAGCTACTTCTACTGTGTTTTTTTGAGTGGCACGACTCCATTTAACAAAGTTGCATAACAAACAATATTGTGTGTACAACAAGTGTCTGTGATCCAAGAGTCTTCCGACCTTCTTGCTGAGGTTCATGTCCTCCATCTTAGCCTTGAGTTGCTTCATTTTGTTCATTGTGATGGAGCTCTCAAGGCTGTGCTGAGCTGCTGCCGAAGAAGTCGCTGCTTCCTCTTCCTCCTCTGCACACACATTGTACAGCGAACCACCACTAGAAAAGATGAGAGACAGAAACACACTTCCCTTTACTGATCATGCCAAGCTGTCTGCTTAATGGCAGCCTCTTCACAGGCTTTGCTCACTCTCAAACACTCGTTGCTGCAATGGTCATGAAATAAGCCTCACAACAATACATAACCAATGAATAAACAATGTTAAGTACTCAACTGGCTAAATCATTATATAATTACACCACACCAATGTAATTAAACTAATGGTACATTTCCATTTAGATAACTAGGTACAGAATTTGGATGGGCAACAAATACATTATTGTATAAATTTAAAATAAATTAAAACCTCAGAGATTCAGACAGAGGAGTCAGGGTGCCATCTCCTCTGTCAACAACCCGGAAGAAGTTCAGCTGGTCGCCCTCACGATAGACCACAAATGTGACCTGCTTGTTAGACAGGGTTTTTTCTGAGCCCTCCTCTTTTGTGCTCTCCATCAGGTCAGCCACATCTTTGATGGGATCCTCCAGTGTTACTGACATAAGAATGAAGGAGGATAGCAGTATATTTTAATTACCCAATATAAAAAGTAATGAAGTTTAATGCAGTGACAACTTACAGCTGTCCGGTTATCATGAGCATGTACAGTTCTTTTTTCTTTCCTCACCTCTCCTGGTGTTAATTGGGCCGGCCCTCATAGCCAAGATCAGTTTTAAAGTACAGCCCTCTGCAATGCTGCAAACACAAACACAGATCAATAGAGCAGAATAAGTCAACATTATTACAACTCATGTGGATGCAAGTCTAAAGGGAGAGAAGAAAATAAGTGGTCATCATATTTACATTAAGAGTAAAAAGCTTTACTTCTGTGGCTCTGATCTAAAGTAAACAGCACGCCGATCCATATGCTGGGAGATCCATTTGAACATTTGCTTAATGTGAACAGATGTTTCATTGCCTGCTCTACTCCTCTGCTTCTACAACTTCAAAAGAGTGCTGCAGTGTGATAGGCGGGCAAGATCTCACCAGAGGCTGTTCATGTGGAAAATTAAGTGACAAGCATTCATAACAATACCCCCATCTGCAGCCAGCAGAGCACTGTTGGCTCTGCATTTCATAAACTGACATGAGAATAGGGGCGAGCTCTCTTAATATGACCAGTATGGTTCTGATCAGAAACACTGCTCGTGGCAGGCTGAAAAATGTGAAGCACACTCTGCTGCTTGTTTTGTTGAAGCCCACCATTTGCCTGCTGCTTTTTTTCTTTTTCTTCTTTACTTTGTTGCTAGGAGACCATCAGATCACCTGTCCTTAGTCTAACCATGCTTTTATGTGAACTTAAATCACATGTTTTAAATTTCAACCAACCTTTGTTGCAAAAAATGATACATATTACACTTTTCATCCCATTTTAAGACATTTAATCCCTGATTTGAGTGTTTTGAACTGCAGGTGTTCCGTGTGCTCCTCTACAAAAGTTAGACAGCAAAGAGATGCTGTTCTGAAATGGGTTTATACAAACATAAACAGCACAAAAAGCGCTAATTGGCTTTAAAAATCCTGGATTAAGAAGCCTCTTTGACAACAGCACTCACTGTCTCTGATCGGAGCCTATGATTTCTAGTTTTGCATCTGAGGCTCAGGTAACACAAGTTAAAACAAATAAAGACAAGATCAACACAAAAAAAATCTAAAGACAATTTATGCCAATTGTACACAGCTTGTTTTTTGTGTTATATTTTTTACATATTGCTAGTAATTGCTCTAACAAGGATTATTTGATGGGGAGTTGTGAAAGAAAATATACCCATAGTCATGTAGGCAATGTTCATCATCCAGCTCAAGATTGTTCCAGATAAGGTGTTGCTGGGCAACAGGGATACCTTTAAAGACAGGGGGTAAAGGGTGGGAGAAGAGAAAAAACAACCGAAGTTGAGAAGGCTGTACACATTTCATTAATCTGACGGACAGGCAAGAAAGGAATGCTAACAACAAATGCATCCAAACAGCACCAAAGATGATTCTTTTCTGCCCCCTAAAGACAAAACTATGTAAATGCTGAAAAGGTGAAAATCACAGAACACAAGCATTGACCGCTTATATCGTGGAAAGTAAAAAATACATGTTGCAACATTTTGAACACACTATTGTATTGTAAAGCTAACCCTTACAGCTAAAAGCCCCAAATACATGAGGTTGGCCTATCATAAGTCGATATAAATGCATATTACTGCAATGAGGTCAAAATAACAAGACTCCAGTTGAGGGATGACAGCTAGTAAATTGAAAGGCTCTCTAGACTTTCTGCTTGGTATAGAGGGAGTGTGTGCGTAGTCAGGCATCTCTCTGAGCCCACATGATGCTGGAGGTGAGCCAGTGTTAGTGAGTGAGCAGTGGACTCGTTTCAGAGCGAAGTGGTATTGCTCCATCACTATGACGCAGGCTCTCAGACACACCTCCTCACACATGAAGCACAGAGAGATCTTTTTGACCAAAACTGAAGTGGAAAATAAAGTATTCTATGAAAATCATCTTTATCTACAAAAAAGCCACCTTAAGGAGGACCAAATACAAGGAAATAAAAGGAAAGAAATTGAGTCACTTCGAGTAAGTGACTATTACCATACTTGTTGGGTTATTTAAATTAATTCCAACACAATCTAAATTCTAAAATCCTTAACTAAGCTCTTGATAGGTTTTTTATTTTCAATACCCACGCTGCTTTACTTGAGAGGCAACAAGTGTGTTCAAAGATGTGTTGATAAATAGACTTGTAATGTGGGACTGTTGCATTTTACAAAGTGGCCTGACCTTTTCATATAATTTTGCATGTGCAGTTACACATGACTTCATGTGCAGTTACACATGACTTCTAAGTTCTGTAGTGCTTCAACTTTGAATTTCTCATCAGGAAAACCTACAATGGATTGGAAACGGTTGTTGCACCAACAGACAACCAATTTAACTTCAAATAAAAACTGATTTTAATTTAACATTTTCACATGTACGATGGCAACTTTTAGTACCAAACGGATGCCAATGTATTTGTGCAATTTGGGCAGTGGTCTCTCTCTGATTGGGTTAGAAGAGTGGGCTTTTAAGTCATTTTTCGATAACATGGAACATAAAAATATCTGTTAGTTAGTTTAAGTGCTGTAAATGTGTGAGAATGCTTTTTTTGATTTAGGCTTTTTTTTTCTTCAAGCACATTAAGCCTGGTAATTGTCTCTTGTCTAAAAAAAAAATTTGATAAGAAGAATAAGTTGTGTAAAAATGACTCCACAGGGAAGTTGAATACAAAGCAGTACAACTCTGGAGAGTGAATATACTAAACAAGAGTTAAATCAAATGACACGATGTAAATAAAAATGTAGCTGCACTGTCCTCTTACCGTACCAGCCTATCAAATAACTTAATTGGCTTTATCACATTTAGTGTAATAGACTGCCTAAGTTATAGTTGGACACTCTTCCTGTATGGCAAGCTAACCATGCAAACTACATGTAAATGAGCTCTGTACCTTCAAGCCTCTGGATCTTCGCCTTGACTGAAATGACAGCCTCAAAGGGCAGCACACGTAGCTCAAAACAGGTCCCTGTCAGTGTCTCTATGAAGAGCTCCATAGTGTCATAGAACGGGAGCTTATATTGAAAGGCTCCAACACTGTCGTCGTTGAAAAAGGGGGGCTCCTTCCTGTCGGTCATGTTGGCAGCTCAGAGGAGAGACTTCGTGGGGAGATAGTTAAACTGGAGGGCCAGCCCACGATGAGGGAGAGAGGGACAGGCACTGCTCACTGGCTTCACGACCGTCGCACATTATGCAGGATCCACATAAGCTGTCAACAGACACACAATGTTTTAGAAGGTTTGATTAGCTTAAGACCCTGCAATCCAAAGTTAACGTGCTTCACTTTGGTCCATACTTTTTTGTGATTGTGATATTCGCTATGCACAACATTTTTATACGAGTAAGAAATCTTGGCATTCACAAAGTATACAATACCAGCCTTGATTAGGCAAGGGATTATTTGATACACATGCATGCACTAACCGAGCAACCATTCAATCACTCCCAGGTTTCTACTTGATTACTTTGAAATATCTTTATGGGTAAGAAACCCTCTATTTCGATGAGATATACACTTTATATTTAATTCCATTATGACAGTAGGATATCGGCACATGATAACAGAATTACATTGGAGTTGTACACCCCTTAACAGAAATGTGTAATGCCACAAACAGGACAAACAAAGTAACACACAGGTAAAACTGAGACCACCATGTAGTTTTTTTTTATTTTTTTTTAGCTTCAGACACAATTGTTTTGAAGTGCATGTATAAGTGACAGCAGACATGCACAAACCTTCATTAAACATTCAGAGCAGTACTCAAGTCCTTGGCCAAAACTCTGAAAGATCAGGTGTGCCACGTAAGCCTGTTGCTATTATGAGGTGTCCTATGCCTGACCACAGCCTTTGACTAAAAGCCTCTTATGTCACCTGACACACCGGCAATTTAATATTATATGGCAGACTGGCATAAATGTAAGATGCAAAATGGACAGTGTCTAGTGATTTTCTTTTTTTTTTTAGGGACAAGAATAGGTCAATCAAATTAAACAAGGTATAATTTACCAAAAAAAGAATTTAAAAAAAAGGTGTTTGTGTGACAATAAAACACTGTTCAATGTTTTAGAGTCTTAACCTTTTCTGTGTGTTAGTGTGAAAGACTTTTCAAGACTCTACAGCAGGGGTGGGCAACCGGCGACATGCGGCCCCCATCAACCCTCAACGTGGCCCTCAGGTCAATTTTGACATATCAATTAATTGGAAACATAAAGAAAAACATGACAAAATCTGCCATGAAATAGTGAAAACCAGAAATATGTCCATAATAGTATTTGCTCACTGGTATATGTTGAAATAAATTTGAGACATAAGCGACTGTAATCGTTTTTTGTATTCTACAAATTGGCCCCCTGGCAGTGAGAATTAAATGAATGTGGCCCCTTGCAGTGACCAAAGTTGCCCGTCCCTGCTCTACAGTTATGTGCTCAGATTTTGTGTGTTCTGGGTACATGCATACTCATGTTTTTGAGGTCATTTAAGTTCAACTTGCTGTTCTTAGGTCACAGAAATATGAGATGAACTAGGCTTGTATTTGATTTCTCAGAGTATATTCCACCCCCTTTTCACAAGATGCTGCTCAGGGCTTTCAAACAGACAGACAGGTTTCTTCTATTGTACCTGGCAGGTGATATAAAGTTACCTCTCATACCACTTGCTGGTTGATGTCTCTACAATGAGAGGCCTGAGATAAACCCATTTAAAGACCTCACAGGTGCCATAACCAACCATTGTCTGAAGAAAAACAGCTATATCGTCAAGTTAAGGTACAGACTAGCAATAGAAACTTTTAACCTATAAATATATGTATATATAAATATGGTTGGTCGCATCCATTCAGCAGAAGGATGTGTTAGTTCAGCATAAAGACACGAAGAGGCTAGGTTAACTAGCTGCCTGACAACAGTGATGAATGGAGATGCAAACGGGCTAATGTTAGCAAGGAAAGGTCACATAAGCGTAAAATAAACATCACAATTATGCCAAGGTAATTCAAAACATTAGATGACGTCAGTATATTACTGATAAAGATTACCTACCAGTACCTTCTGCAATAATACGGTCGTGAAGCTGATCTACCCAACGCTGCTAGCATTAGCTTCGGTTGCCATGTTAGCCTACAACTCAAACAATGACTTCCTTTTTCGGGTGAACGGCTAGCAGGCTGCTAGGCTACATTTAAAATGATTTTTTTTTTTTAGTCTGTTCCCGTCCTGCGTAGCCGACGAGTTTACCGTTAAGTTTAAATATAAGACGCATTTCATCACGTTAAATCCCTAAAAAAAACAAAAAACTAAACAAAACACACAAGACGGTCCATCGCAGACGGTGGCCGTGGTGCCCTTGTTTGCGACATCCTCGTACCTGTCAAACGACACTTTTGTGAATTCGTTTGACTGATGGACAATCGAACCAATCAGCGGTGAGGGAGAATTATGTGGGCGGGGCAACGGCGATCTCAAGAGTCTTCGGTAGACTTTCAAGGAGCTACTTTAATGTATGGAAGCCCATTTCCGCCAGTAAAAAAAATAAAAATAAAAAGAATAAAGTCTCATAATTTCATTATTTTGACTTTTTATCTCATTATGACTTTAAATCTCATAATTTCGACTTTATATCTCATAATTTTGACTTTATATCTCATAATTTTGACTTTTTATCTCATCATTTCAACTTTTTATCTCATCATTTCAACTTTTTATCTCATACTTTTGACTTTTTATCTCATTATTTCAACTTTATATCTCATAATTTTGACTTTTTATCTCATCATTTCAACTTTTTATCTCATACTTTTGACTTTTTATCTCATTATTTCAACTTTTTATCTCATAATTTTGACTTTATGTCTCATAATTTTGACTTTTTATCTCATAATTTCAACTTTTTCTCATTATTTTGACTTTTTATCTCATTATGACTTTATATCACATAGTTTTGACTTTTTTCATTATTTCAACTTTATATCTCATACTTTTGACTTTTTATCTCATCATTTCAACTTTATAGCTTATAATTTTGACTTATCTCATAATTATGACTTTATAGCTCATAATTTTGACTTTATATCTCATGACTTTTTATCTCATGACTTTATATCTCATAATTTCAGCTTTATCTCATAATTATGACTTTATAGCTCATATGTGTGTGTGTGTGTGTGTGTGTGTGTGTGTGTGTGTGTGTGTGTGTGTGTGTGTGTGTGTGTGTGTGTGTGCTATTTTAGCCTTTATTGGATAGTGCAGCTGAACAGAGACAGGGAATGTTTGGATAAGAGAGTGGGGGATGACATGCAACAAAGGGCAGAGGTCGGATTCATACCCACGATCGCTACTCTGAGGAATAAAGCCTCTGTACACGGGGCACGTGTCATAACCACAAGGCTATCCAGCACCCCAGATTATAGAATTTTTATCTGCAATTTTTGTTCAATAATTTATGAAAAGTTGAGCAGCTTCTATAACTGTTGAGTTTCATATCTTTGGATTGGAATTCCTGTTCAAATCACTGATCATTATTTTAGTCTTGACAGGAACAAAACATGAAAACAAGTGCATATGAAATAATGACACACATTTCAGATAGCATAAAATATGTTTCTTTTAGTTATTAAAAATGAATTTCCTTTATATCACAGCCAAAGTTAAGAAATTGATGAACTTTCTATTAATAAAAACATGGTCAAAATGCCTAAGACATTAAGTAAACACATTGATTTCTCATAACCATGATATGGCACAAACTCAAAGACATGGAATCTCAACATGGAAAAGCCAAACAATAAACATTTTCAAAATAAACAACAATTTACTGTTAATTTCTGCAGGCTTTGAGGCTAAGCATATGGTATGCTTATAAAGTGCTATCATGTATAATAAAGATTAACAGTACACATTAACTGTTACATAATATGATGTGATGCAGAGATGATTTTGGAAGTGTTGTTGGAAGATGACTGAAATTATTTTCATTTGAGACTTTATCTGGAAAAAAATATGCCACAGTATTTATATGAATTCATATGAATAAATACTCTATCAACAGTGTATATCCGATCTCCAATCGTTCAGCCATCCACATGACAAAAGATTTAATTCACAATTTTACAAATCTGGCTACTCAGACGCAATCAGTTCCCACCAAGAGCGTTTAGTGGATCATCGAAGATGTTGCTTGAATCAGCTGCTGCAATGCTCTCCTGAGACGGCGGCGTCTTCTTTGATTTGTTTGGAGCCTTTGTGACTGTTTTTACTGCGCTTGGTGAGAAGATGTCATCTTTAAAGAGGAGAAAGATGGACACAATATGTGACAAACACCTACATTAAAAGACTACAACTGCATGTGTTTTATTGTTGCTTACCCATGTCGTCATCAAATATCGACTTGGTCTCTCCCTTTGTCTTGGACTTCTGTTTTGGCTTTAACGAGTCCGTCAGGTCCGCAAAAATGTCAATGTTGTCGTCAAACAAGCTGGCATCAATGGTCTTCTCTTTGTGCTTCTTGTCAGCTTTAGGCACGATGGCTACTTCATCCTGAGGGAGAAAAAAAAATAACAATGAAGAAAACTTAAGGAACAGGAAACCTTAAATGTTCTTCCATCAATGTAGAATAAAAAGTACCTTGAAAATGTCCTGCTTCAAAAAAGTGCTGCTGTCGTTGATGTCTTTACTATTAGTGGAAGAGGGCGTGGAGCGGTTGCTCACTCCAAAGATGTCCTCATCGTCGTCTTCTTCCAAAAAGGACGAGGCCATTGCGGTCTTAGTCGTTGACTTTGGCTTAACCTTTTGGAAAAGGTCGTTGGTGCTGTCATCAAAAATGGACGGGAGTGTGCTTTTGTCCATGTCTTTCTTCAGTCCCACATCGCTACTGGCCAGAGGTGTCTTGGTAGTTTGTTTAGTGGAGGATGTGTTTGGGACCCCAAACAGACTGTCCGAGCCAAAAAGGTCATCCTCGTCGGATAAAGGCAGCACCTTGGTACTGTTGCCATCTTTACTAGAGTCTTTCTTTCCATCATTTGTGGATACTGGCAGTGTCAGTGCAAAAGGTCTTGGGGAGGTTTCAGGGAGAGAATGCTGGGAATTTGAGGAGGTGGGCAAAGCTGTAGGTGCAGCTGAGTTAGGTGGTGTGGGACTGGCATGTGTCTGACCTGCCTTGTCTGGTGAAGGTAAGACTAAACCAGACGGACTTGGGTTAGAGACAGAAATGTTTTGAGTCTGGGTCTGTTCTTCATATACCACAGATTTGTGGGCTTCTTGCTGCCTAGCTGCTCTGGACTGGGGTCTCCGCTGTGCAGGACCTTTGGCACGACTCTACAGGACAGATGATTTGAAATCACAATCAGGTAATCAATCAGAATGACTTTTTTGTGTAACACTGTTTAGTTGTTGAAACAAAACATGCTTTTCAAAGAAAAAAAAAGGTCCTAGGTGCAACCAAAGGGAAGGAAACAGGCTTCTACATTGTCTGATATTTTTGGAGTTTAATAAAAATGTCACTAAAAGACCTGAGAGTTCATGGGCTGAAGGCACATCTAATAATAAAATAGGACAAAGACTATTATAAACCATACAATCAAATTTAAATTGAGTCAAAGCAAACAACTTTCCAGAGCAGAGACTTGAGAATGAGTGTAATGTGTGTTGTATATCTGGTCGTAATCAACAACAGGTAGTTGTAGTTGAGCTTTATATATATATATATATATATATATATATATGTTTTTAGGGATATCATGGGAGAAATCAAAGCTATAGTTAAAGAAACATGCACTTCTAGACAACAGATATTACACTCAAGGACCCAAAACCTACCTTGTGTGCACTCTGCAGGGTTGTAGCCTGGACTGGGCAGTCAAAGCTCACTGCTACCTCACTGCTAGCCTTGGATACAGGAGTCGTGACAGGGCTGGGACTCAGGCTGGAGCTGGACACCCCAGAGGAAGAACTGGGGCCTATGCCAGGGAAGGCACTCCCTGGCAAAGTGGGGATTGCACCAGGCAGCAACGCAGCAGGGTTGATCATCAGATTGGCCTGAATAAAGGATCAGATACAATTGTTAAATAAGGGACACCAGGGATCCTGAGCACTGTCAAAGATTTTTAAACTGTAAAAATACAGCCTTTGTAAATTTGAAAGCCTCAGCACAGAAGATTTAAAGCCACTCTGTCTGAGAGTTGTTCCAAGCAGCAGATCATTCAGAGGGAAGTAAAGCCAGGACTGTTGACGGAAACGAGTCAAGAGCAAGCTGTAGTTACATCTTATGAAACTGAGAGATGAAGTGAGCAAGCTCTTCAGTATGGAGAAAATCAAAGAATGGAGAAAATCAAAGCAACAATGATAATCTTCATTTCAGTAGTCATGCGGCTGTATCAAAGCCAAGATTTCAGTGAGAAATATGACGAAGCCCAGAGAGAAGAAACTATTTAAGGGGAAACAAAGAAGTCCTTCCTTGGAAGGAATCAGAGTGAAAAATTAAGAATTCTAATTAAAATAAACAAAAATGATTACTTGAAGTTTCCCAATCCTTGATGAGGAATCTTTAGGTTTTACAACACTTGGTGCGGCTTTCTGTGTGGTCAGATTACAGCAGGTTCAGGAACTTCAAACAATGAAGCCATTTCTTTTGTTATAACAGAAACATTTTTTAACAGGCTTTCATGTATGTGGTTCATTTATCAATCACAAAAGAACCAACAACTACACTAATCTGACAACAGAATCACAAATAAACCTTAAATAGAAAACCATATGGCGACACATGTTGATTCATTTCTCCAAAAAAAGCAAAAACAAAAATTGGATGCAAGTACTGGAGCTACACCATGTGAACAATGAACTCACCTTAATCTCTGCTACAGATTCTTGACTTGCTAGTGGTACTTTGTCAGTAGGTTTACTCGGCTTCTCAGCTACTTTCTGAATAACAAAGAAAAAAGGAAAACAGAGGGATAAAAATTCTCCAACTGACCTGCATTTCTGGGCTGAGTTATGTGGGAATCCAGCTTAAGTCTTAATAACTACAAAAGTAATTAAACGTTTACTGGAGGGGGAGTTTTGGGCTTGATGGAGCCAAAGAGGTCTTCCTCATCTTCATCTGAAAACAGACTCTGGGCTGCTGGCTTCACTGAGCTGGGCTTGGAGCTCTAAAAAGTAAAACACAGTCATGTGTCCTTACTCTTGATTGGAACATGTATGCGTTTTAACACAGTGAGCAGCTGAGTGAATCAATCGACTAGCACAGAGAAAAGAAGCAGATGTTGGAGCTGATAAGATAAGTCTGATCAACTAACTGCAGCTTTTCCTGAGGTGGCAAAGAGGTCGACATCTGGGTCGTTGTCCTTCTGCTGCGTGTGACTGAACAGCAGCTCCTCATCCTGGAACACACCGGTGCTCTTAGTTTGTGGTCGCTCCTCTGTAGACTGGGAAGAAAAATATGCAACCAAATCAATTCATCTCACTATTCTGGAGGTTAATGGTAAATCATTCGCTGCTTTCACAGATGCATTCTGGTGGTGGGGGGTGGGGTTCTCAGGAGGCAAGACTTAACGTTGAAAAAAAAAGATTTTGCAGGAATCCCATACGGTGAATGCAGCGACAGAGCCAGACACTTTGCCTTTATATCAATGGTACGTGTAGTGGGAAACATTTACAGTATCAATGAACGAGTGGAAAAGAACTTGCAATACTTGCAAGCAGAAGAGTATGAAGCTGCTTCATTGCATGCGAGAAGATCACACTGGTCATACACTGACAGTGTGATATAACTGTCATGACCTCCGCCTGTTGGCTCGCTCACGATGAATTTGACTGAATATTACCTGCTGCGTTCACACATCTGCTCACTCAGATGTTTAGTAAAAGTCTGAGTGAAGCCGTTTGGTTCCCACATACAGCTAAACCTAAAAATGTCAGGATATTTTTTATAATTTCATGCATGTGTGAAAAAACTGCTATACAAACCTTTACTGCGTTTTTTGCTGTGGGTTTACTGGGCGTGAAAATCGAATCATTCCAATCTGAATCATCTACTTCCTCATCATCAAACAGACTGACGGTGTTACTTTTGACTTTTTCTTCTTTCTTCTCCTCCTTCTTTACACTCATTGGTGGGCTATCCTTAGTGAATAAGCCATCATCCTGGTCATTTTCATCCAACGGGCTCTTCGTCTGCGTGCTCCCAAAAATATCGATTCCACCAAAAAGACTGACTGCTCCCGCAGGTTTCTTTTTACTTTCGTTGCTGTGCGGCGAGGGCGACGATGACGGGATCAGCTCAGGGGTCTTTGCTGCCGGTTTCTCTTCCTCTGAAGGCTTGTCGGGCTTGTCGTCCGTTCTAGACACTGCAACCTCCTCTGATTTCTCCATCAAGGAGGACGACTGATCGGCCAAAGCAGGTGGCTGAAAGATACAGGCATTACGATAATTAAATCTAAGCCTGGGCACTTTTGCAAATTAAATGGTGTAAAACATTTACCAACCCAAATTTGATACGCTTCTATTCTCTGACAAACTTAGAGAGCACACTTCTGTTCTCATTTTTGTATTAACTTATAACTTATAACAGTTTCCAGACAATTCTCCGACTAGCTGAGGTTAAAAAAGAAACTCTTTCAAAGCCCACTGGAGGAAAACTTCAAAACAACATTGTTTTTCAAAATAATAAAACACCATTAATAAGTTAGCACACTCACTTTAGAGGCTGGGGCTGCACTGTTTGTGTTGACGGCAGGTTTGATGCCAAAAAGAGATCCTTTATCTTCATCGCCCTCATCTTCAAACAAGAGAGCAACTCTCTGAGGCTTCTTCTGACTGTTTGAGGAGCAGAAGAATAAGAGGATGGATCAGAATTCAGGGCAGCACAAAGTCAGGGGGGGGGGAAAGGGCCCCCTTTGCTGTGAAATTTGATGAAAGGTATTTTTCTTGTGTATTGAAAAAGTAAATACCTCGACTCTTTTGTTGGAGCGAACAGGTCATCATCATCGTCATCAAACAGGCTGCTTTTGTGAGACATTTTGGCACTAGGGAGGCTGGAGGGGGCACTGGCACTGGGCTTCATCCCTCCCGACTTGACCTCTGACTTCTCTGGGCTACTTTTGGAACTTAGCCATTGGTCCTGCCATTCAAACATTCAGCAACATTATCTATCATATTTTTCTTTTTTCTTAGAACTTTATATATAAAGTAAGCAGCAGTTCCTCCTTGCATACCTCATCATCACTGAAGAGGGAGCTGGATAAAGCCTTGTTGGGCTGCGGTGTGGAGGCTTTAGCTTGATTGGGTTTTGGTTTAGATTTAGCTGCAGATGCAAACAAATCCTGCAAGTGGAAGGACCAGATTATCACACTGTACTCACAGCACACCGGAACTCAGTTTTGCCAGTGTGGCAAATGTAAGTAAGTCAAATGATTTCACCTCTTCCTCCTCTTCGTCGAATAATGACAGAGGGGCTTTGCTGGTTTTGTTCTGGCTTGTAGGTTCAGGCATAGACTGGCTCTTAGTGATGGTTGGAAATCCCTATGGAAGAGAAATATATACGCAGTGTAATTAAAAAAATACTGACACTTTATTAATCACATTATTTTTTTGCAGTAAAGATTGAGAGCCCCACCAGTGTGTCTTCATCATCAGAGAAAAGGCCTCTAGTCTGAGGTTTCTGAGCAGGCTTGACAGCAGGCTTAACAGCATCTGGAGCCGCACCGTTCTGAAATGCACAACACCAAAATGGAAACTCAATATAAACAGGTTTATGAATTAGAACATCTTTCATAGAGTAGGGGGCTTAAGTTTGTTTTTTTAAAGAAAATACTGGCATAGAGTGAAGGGAATTGAACTGTGTCATCAGACGTAAAGGCCAGCAGTTCACTCAAAACTAAATTGAATTTGGCATTTTCCTTAACTGCACTCAAAGACGGCACTCTGAGCAAACATCAATATACTTTCAGCAGCTAGGTCTGGTCATTCAATGGCTCCCATGCCTGAAAATCATTTTTTTTTTCTCGAGTCATTGTAGGACCTCAAAAGAAAAAGTAGACTTGTATAACGCTGAAGAATAAAGACTGAAAACACAGTGTGGCCTGCAACTAGTTGATAGTGCAATACAAGGCAGTACCAAATCTTCAATCAATATAGCCTATACAGCCTGTGCACACTGGTTATTGAAGCTTAACAGACTCTTTTTTTGGTGGAAATACCTCCAATTTGGCTTGCGAAAACACACAAATGTGATTTTTATCTGGAGTATATTGTTAGACAACGCTCTATTCAGACCTCCTCAGATTTCTCAGATTCCTCGCTGGTTGACTGCTGGCGTTTTTTCAGGCCCTCTATGAGCAAATTTTTAGTTCCAGGACCGAACATGGAGATGGCCCCAGCTGGCAGCTACAGAAAGGACAACAAATAAAAGATAAATTCATCATTAACAACAATCACACTTTGTGGTCATATGCTAGAAACAAACTCTATTAACACGCGTGTTGAACTTCACCTTTTTCTCAGGATGTTTAATTGGCTCTTCCACTGCCTCCTTCTTGTTTTGAGCAGGAGCTGGCACACTGTTCTTCTCACTGAAAATATCCCCATCCTCATCGTCTTCATCGAAAAGGTCAATAGCTTTCTTGGGTTTTGGTTTCTCCTGTCCAGCTGAAAAAGAAGATGGAAATAATCAGCTCACAGGCCCACGAGGAACTTATAGTGTGGCAAAACTTAAGTGTGAATTCTCAGACACTTACCAGGGTCAGGTTTCTTCAAGCTTTTACCACTGAAGAAGTCATCATCCTCTTCCTCCTCATCATCAAACAGACCTCCACCTCCTCCCACAACACCAGCTGCTGTAGGAAGCTGTCTGGGTGCAGTTCCGTTTTCCTTGCTCTCCACTGAATCAGAGTTGTTTGCTGAACTGAACAGGCTGTTATCTGAAGAGAGAAAGTCATTTGGTTTAGTTCAGAATAGTGAATAAGACAAGCAAATGATATGAACTGTCATACGAGCAAATCCTACTACCTGGGAAAATTGAAACGGCACCAGCTGGAATCTTCTTTGCGGGTTTGTCAGATTCTTGGATGGAAAAGAACAGTTATGTGGCAATGTGCTTGTCAAGATCGTTTCTAAAACTTTGAAACCATCTTCATATAGATGAATTTCTGCATATTGAACCAGAAAGGCTGTCTTACCTGCCGCTTGGATTGTGGTTTTCACGCTTTCATTTTGAGCTTTCTTCTCTTCAGACACAGGAGGTTTTGGTGCATCAGAGAATAGATCACCCTGAACAACAGAACACAAAGATAAAGATAAAGATAAACTTTATTGATCCCCCGTGGGGGAAATTTGTGCACAGCACCAATTAAATAACTGCCCAAAATCTAATGTGGACTTGAACTCTTACATAAAACTTCCATTTATAGCCTGGTCTTTTATTTACATCAGTCTATAAAATGACCCTGCCTTTATTCGGAACAGGCGTCAATATGAAACAGGCCGTTAATCATTAAAAAAATTATTTGTGCACAGCAACGATGGGAAAAAACTTAATTACAAATCGTTAATTTGTTCTTGCTTTGTAAAACAGCCCATCTCTGCAAACCTGATGCCCTGGGGGGGGAGAGACCCCCTGTAAATACAATCACTAATGAGTGCTGTGTTGGTCCAGCATTCAACATAAGAATGTCTACAGCTGTTTATAGCATTATAAAAAGGCACTGAAATTGTACTATTAGTGTGCTGTACCTCGTCATCGTCGTCAAACAGACCCTTCCCTCCACTGAAGAGGCCGCTTTTCCCTCCAAATGGCGACAGGTCGTCTTCATCCATCTTTGGTGGCTTGAATATGTCATCACTGTCCTCTTCAGCTGTTTCGATGAATATAAACATAGTCAGGTCACAGACTTATGCAATGACTCAAGCAAAACGAAACTAAAACTGTTTGAATGTTTGGATTTGGTGATAGATGACGGCCCTACCCTGAGGCTTTACAGGCTTTGTTTCCTTTCTGCCTTTAGTCTTCTTCTTAGATGTTATTGCTTTCAAGAAACACAAAACCCATGAGCATGCACATGCAAACATGACACTCATTACATAAATAATATATGAAGTGTGATGGCAGAAAAGATGTGATGTGAATTCAAAAGTGAGATGATATGCTACTCATTGAGTTATCTGAATGTGACTTACATGCACGATCTCCTTCTGGTTTCTTAATTGGTTCGCCTTTGATTCGGGCGGCTAGCTCGTCAGCAAAAGACGATGGGCCTGTGTTCTGAACGTGACGGGAAAATAACATCACTGTGACGTAGCGACATACCTGAAGGATGTCATCTCTTAACTACTCGAGAAATGCTTTACCTTTGAGTCCTCGTCATCATCCCTATCTGATTCTCCAAATATGTCAGAATCCTCGTCGTCCTCGTCTTCATCATCATCATCATAACTCAACATGGATGGCTTCTAAGTGAGGCAAGTGTGGGTGGATATTAGAACATTATATAGCCGTGTGTTTTACATCCATTATGTGGTGGTGAGCGTGCAGCAAGCTTACCTTCTTGAAATTATTGTGATCCTCATCCTCCTCCTGAATAAAGTCATCATCTGATTGCTGTGAAATACATACATCAAAACAATAAGGTGTGTTTATGAGTCCTGGCAACATGCATATTTAAAAACCTTGAAAAACAGTGAACAGAAAGGAAAAAAGTTTCTTACAACGGCTTCTTTTCCTTCTTCACTCTCAATGACACTGTCTCTGTCACTGTCCACTGACATCTCTGAAAAGAAAATCATTCACATATGAAGAAAAAAGCTAACACTATAAAGTATCAGTGCCTGTAGAAGGCATCATGACCATCTTACCATCACTTGAGAGGTCACCAAGTCCTACATCCTCTTGTTCCATGAAGGCCTGGGAACCGATCAGATATGGAAGTGGCCTGTCTACATAAAGATCCTAAAGACAAAGGTGAAAGAAAATAAACAGTGTAGGCTAAAGTACAGTAATGCAAATCAGCATCATTAAATGCATCTTTAGAGTCACTGCAGTAATCCTAAATTAGTTTCAAGATAAAAGCCCACCTTTGGCTCCAGGATAGCCTCCACTCTGTCTGTGAGGTCCTCATCCTCTGAGTCAGAGTTTCCTGCTTTGATGTCCAGATGCTCAAAGGCTGACTCCAAGACGCTCAAACCGTAGTTCACAGCTTCCTGCATCTTAGGGATCAACTCTGCCTCTTTCTGCTCTCGAGTTTTCTCCTTCGGGAGAAATATAAAGGCCTTTTAAGAGACACTACAAGACTTGTGGATAAAGTATACAGGGCCATGATATAATAACCCTGAACAGCATTATACAGTTTTACATTGGCTGGTAAAAGTTCTCATCTATGCCAGCAAAGCTTAGAAGTTGGATGGATGAATTATTCATACCTGCTCAGGCTGCTTCTCAAAAGCTTCTGTCTTGGAAACAGCATCTTCCACCTCTTCATCATACACTCTCTGAAACAGAACACAAAGTCAGATGACCATTTTTTACCTACTTTTAACTACAACAAGCCGTGCAACAGTTTTGGTTCGATAACTAGACCAAAGTATACTAATTTGTCAGAGTTTACATATAACAAGCAGAAGAAAAAAAAACGTTCAAATATAAACATTACATTTTCTATAAACTGTGTATTGGAAAGCATGAGGAAGTCGTTAAAGACAGAGTGCAAGCAGCTGTCTGTGGCCTTGGTGTCACGGATCAGACTGTCCAACTGCTTTTCAATCTCATGAGTCTTTGAGAGCATTCTATGGGAGAAGTCTTGGAGGAAGAGGAAGAGCTGTAAAGAAAGAAAAACAAAACACAGCAACAACTGTTCAGTTAGTTACGTCCATACAGCGTAGCAGAACAAACTGCATTTCAACTGTGGTTACACTTAAATCAATAATCAGACTTCAAGAGAAAAGATAGTGACAATAATCAGATTTCTTTTTACAGAGCATGGGAAGAATTTTCTGGCTTACCCCAGAGTCGGATGCCAGGGACCAGTTGGCACTGCTCTGCCGCATCTCTTCAAGAGTCCACGGCCTCTCCCAAATTTGAGCATCTTTCTGCAAGTGTTTACTCCTGCTCGGGCCATTTGCTATTCCCTCCGGAAACTCGCTCATCTGCAATCAGATAATGAGTTGTTACTACTAACAATATCAACAATTCAAAAAAAAGCTTTAAAACAGATATCATTAACACATTATGAGGGGGAAATTCAAACTTGTTTTTCTTCTTTCACAACAATATCCAGTATATCTGTTTAATTTATATGTTGAAACTAGTCTCACTTGCTTCACATAACAGGAGAGAGTGTGTACATTTTAAAGCTTGGTGGATGAAATATTTTTAAGTAAATATATATTGGCATATTATACACGCTACACAGCTCCTGGTACAGGCGCTTGTGATATCACGCATCGATTATTGCAACTCTCTACTGGCAGGTCTTCCTACATGCACTATCAAACCTCTGCAAATGATACAAAATGCAGCAGCACAACTGATCTTCAACCTTCCTAAAAGAGCGCATGTCACTCTGCTGTTCATCTCCTTACACCGGCTCCCAGTTACTGCTCGCATCAAATTTAAAACTCTCCTGCTCGCTTACAAAACAGCGACAAAAACGGCTCCTCCTTACTTTAACTCTCTCATCCAGGTCTACACTCCCTCCCGCACACTACGCTCTGCCAATGAAAGGCGTCTGATCCAACCTTCACAACAGGGTCCTAAGACGCTGACTAGACTCTTCTTCTCCTCTGTCGCCCCCCGGTGGTGGAATGAACTTCCAAACTCCATTCGATCTGCAGAGTCCCTCTGCACCTTTAAGAAAAAGCTAAAGACCCAGCTCTTTCATGAATACCTACTAACTTAATGATGATGGTTTCGATATCATTGATGATGATGGTTGTGACGATGGTTTTTGTTTGATAACGACGACTTATAAGATGGTTTCTATACTGATTAGAGCTCTCAAGAACTGCCCTCAATGTTGTGCTTTGCCTCTGGTCACTTCCTGTCAGCACCTGTGTGTCCAATCAGACTCAAAGCTGATCGTTTGCTCTTACTGACATTGTTCCCTTTTTTTATAGATCCTTGCTTGTGTTGTACTTACTCTCTAATGTACGTCGCTTTGGATAAAAGCGTCTGCTGACTGAATTGTAGAATACTGGGCTGTGTTGTACACATTACCAAAGACTAAAAAAAACAAACAAAGTATAACTCCAAAATTGTCTAGAAATAAGTAAAGGAGTTGGTACAAAGACAATGAATCTCCAAAAGATATACATAGGAATTACTTGTAATGTATTCCACACTTTTGATTCCACAAAAAAAAAACTTGAAAAACTCTGTTGCAAAGAGTAAAACACTGCAACTGTTAAAAAAAAATAAACCTGGAAGCTTTCTCCTAAGCTTTGAGTCATGCTTTGACCCTGTATCTAGCTCGAACACAACTTGAACAATAGCTGTCGCAGAGTCTGTTACAGGACTTTGGCATTTCTCCACAGAATCAGGGCTCATGCCTCCCACTAACTAAACAATCGATGTGAAAGACTGCTTCCTGTTCAAAGGTTTAAATCTCTCTGTGGTTTTGTGATGTGTCAGTGAGCCAGATTCTGTGTCCTCAGAGCAAAAACTAACACATTATAATACAATACCAAGTGCTGATCCTCTGATTTGCTCCTAAAAGGGGGTCTGCGTGTGCATACTGACGTAGGACTCCGCTGAAGATAAATTCCAACACTTGTAACGATATCTTCTCAACTCATAAGTCAATAACACACTTACACCACAGCAAACGCGTTCGTCGCTAATAACGTTCCTAATTGCATAAGACAACTTGTTGCGGTCACACAAAAGTTGCCTAAATCCTATTTCGCCCTGCGAGTTTTCACATTCATGAGACTTCTGCAGGAGAAAGCGAAGGGACTGTTTGGCTAGCAGCTAACTAGCGTGCTCAGCTAGCCGACTCCAACATTAGCTCCCGCTGTTCCGACCAACACAGTTTGTGTTAAATACAAATTCAAGCGCTCTGAATACTCACCTTCTGTGTCCCTCTGGTTAATTGCTGTCCACGACGGTCAACGGTGGTCAGTACGGCGTTTAAAAAAAACAAGATCGATTATGCTAAATTTGGCCTTTTCCTCATTGGTCTTCTGACAGGTCAGCCATGTTCTGTCTGCAGACAGTCACCTGACTACCGTTGCCTAGCAACCGTGTGAAAGTGGGGTGGAGTGCAACGCGGAATATTTACAGTCTGTGAGCCGGACCAAATACACCGAAGCAAAGGTTATTTTTTACTCGGTATTTACATTAAGTGTCACACCTGAAAAAGTAAAGCATGGTTATAACTGTACAACGTATAAAGCATAGCAGTTAATGTGGCCATAAGAACAACATTTCGTTGGTTTATTGCTCAGATGGAGAGTATTAAAAAGTGGCAGTAAGTAAAATGAATATGTAACACTGTAACCCCCACGTTCTCCTCCCAAGACTGGCTGTGATTGGCTAGTTATGTGAAAACCAACCCTGATTGGTTGCTCTGATCCAGCCTGAATGTCTTAGTTAAATGCACTTTAAATTCAACTAATAATTCTTCCAAGGATAATCTAAGTTGTGGATGTTATAAATATTGCAAATAATGGTGTAAGCAGCATATATTTTGCCGACATGCTTCATAAATGCAATGCAAAACTTGAGGTTGACATGTAAACTGTTTATTTTCTCTATCTAGCAACAAACACAATACAAAAAAAAGTTTATTCTTCCTTAAAAAAAAACATCTTCCAAAAGAGAACACAAATTCAACACAACACACATTTGAAATGAAACACTTAATCGACAAAAAAGTAGACATTTGTATGGAAATTATTTACAAAGTAGAAGCAGAATTTAAAAATTGCATAACATTGTGGTTAGAAGTACCAAAGGCAGCTATTCTTCCTGACACAGCTTCATGTAAAAACAGAAAAACAAGTGCACCAGAGGAGAAGGTAAACATCATTTGGTTATATAGTGTATATACTTGGGCATATTTCCTCTCCAGGATTATATGCAGCGTATATACAGTTAAAAGTTCACTTATTGGTTAGGATAAAATAAAAATGAAGTAATTTTCGGGATGGACTACATTTTAACAAATAAACTTAGGTGGTAGAACACAACAATAAAACACATACAAACACAAGTTTAACAAATTGCACACTCCAGAAGTACATTAAATAGGACTTTTTTTTTTAAAGACAATGAATCAAGATTTTATTTCTTGAGCAGCACTAAGCAAAAAGAAGACGAGGCCTTGGCCATTTACAAATTTGGGGATCTCTTCCTAAATGTTTTTATTTCTTAATACACAATATTTGTGTTGACAATCAACGTCGGAGGTAATTGATTAGCTTACAGTGCAAATTGAGCTTAAACATTAAGGCAATAGCTAACAAAGCCCTGAGAACAAATACAAATCTCTATGACATTAAATCACCTGCCTCCGTCCGGTTATTCTGAGGACTCTCTTTTGTTTCAATGTCATTTCCAGCTTCAAACTCAGTACGCTGTTTGTTTTCGGCATCTTCATGTTCTTCCATTACTTCAGACTCTGTGTTTACATGAACCTCCATCTCCGACGTTTCCTTGTTATGCAAAAGACGCTCTGTGTCTCCCCCTGTCTTGTTTGGCTCATCGTCTCCCTTTTCCTTCTCATCTTCATCGGCCATTACCTCGACCTCGTTCTCTTCCCTGGTTTCCTTCTCTTCATCCTCCTCTCCTTCATCACTGCTGCTCACCTCCTGATCTTCTTGGGAGCTTGTCAAAATATCCACGGACGAAGGCTGCCAGAAATCATACAACTTACCCTGCAGGAGGAAAATACAGAAGTGAAAATCAAAGTTATAACATTTTTGACAAATGATTTTATGTTTTGGTGAAAAGAATAGTGCAAATATTATAATAGTGTATTGGTACTGTACATGTAGAGGCCTTGTCTTCTGAAGAAGTATCTGCCACTTGGTGTAGATCCTGGCCACCAGGTCCTTCACCTGGAGGGGGAGAAGGTAGATAAAACATAACCAACTGCCTCTAGTTTCCTACATTTTCTTCAGGGTAATCAAAAAACTGAGGTGTACAATTAAAAGCTTTTAGAATGTCAAACTGTAATATCTTAAATCTTAAAGATGTAGGAATGTTTTACACTACATCTTCATCAGAATACAAACGGATACACAGAAATCGCTGAACTTCTGTTTGAAATCACACTCACCTTGCTTCGGTACAGACATTTCTCGCTCTCTCTGATGTCACACTTCACATGCATTTCCAGCTCAGAGCACAGATTCAGCAGGTGCTCCTGGTTGCAAAGAAAGATTCAAGGTAACAATAACACACCTCTCCTCCTTAAAAGGATGAAACAATCTACAAACAATAAAACCAAAACAAGCTGACTAATCACTTTAGACCAGGCAAAAAAGGGAAAGAAATTCAGCCTTACCTTTTGATGAGCTGGGAAGATCTGAAAGTTGGAAACTTCGTTTGCCAAGGTCAGAAGGCTATAGCAGAGGTAGTATGACTGAAATATCCAATAAAAAAAACGAGAAACTTGTATCAGAATAACAAGAAAATCATGTGTCATCATCTCACAAAAACATGCTGTCCAATTAATACTGTTATGAAAAGGTTAAATTAATAACTCATAATAGGAAAGCAACACATGAAAACAAGCCAAAGTTTGCAGTTTTAGGCATCAAGCATGTATTCACCTGTTGGTCCAGGGTGGCCATGTCCTCCTTTTCCCTCTGACTCCTCTGCAGGTTTCGAAGCAGGGTCGAGGGCTGCATGCGGGGCAGGAAGCGCCTCAGTTCAGAGAGCTGGCACAGTGTGAGGAGAGGATTTAAGATTAGTGAGGCCATTTATAATAATAACATTTATTACCTACTATCTACTTTAGGTTACATACTGATTTTTACCTGAATCTCTTCCCCTGTAGGTGTGTAAGTACAATCTCCATCCAACAGTTTGGAGATCATTGACAGGCTCAGATGGCGACGCAGTTGCCTTTTGAAACAAATGTGAACTGTTTATAAAAATGATAGGAGTCAAGTAGAGGGAAGATCTGAGAGAGATAAAAAGGACTTACTTTCCACGAGTGTTGTCAGGAAGCATTCGAACAAGCAGGCACATGTTGTGGTGGTCATCCGTCAGATCAGTGAGAGCCAAACAGATTCTTGGCATCTAGAAACAGATCATAAATGATTCAATCCAGTTAAAAGGACAGAGTTCATACACAGTTCGGCCAATGCAGTTCCATTACTGTCATCTAATTTTCAGATTTCTGTGTATGGATGATCATGATGTTGTGATACACTTCTTCTGCATAAATAAATGATTCCAAGCAAATTGCTAATAGATCTGTCTTCCCAGTGGGCCACAGTATGTCGCATTTTAAGTCACTTTAGATAATACTTTACGATTTAACATGAAGGGTTTTCAGTATTTCCAGTACTTCGACACTGTTCAACACAATTCATTACAAAGTGTTTTAAACCACAATCTCAGGTATCTCAATTATTGAAAGAATCAAACTCTGACAAAGCTTTTTAAATACTTCCAATCTGCAGTCATATCTTTTGCCAAAAAGCAGCTGCAAGTAAAAGAGAGATCACCGTCGACCAAAACTTTGACAAGGTATGTGTGCAATTTAGACAGTGTGCAGGAGTTTGCCTGATTCTTTTGGTAATTAGCTGTGTCACCGTGCAACATGAACGTTCACACAGAATGCACTCCAACTGTTGTCACTGCCAAGCGTCTGTTTCACCCAGCTAGTTATGTCGGACTCCGAGGACAGACACTAGAACCTTTGTAAACGCCCATGAGTGAGTGATGAGTCATTAGACATTTGGAACTTTTTACATAGAGAAAATTGTTTTTTGATATAGAAATACTCAGATACAATTTATCACACGGATCCTGGATTACAACTTGGAAAATGTATTTTTCATTAATTGGGGATTTTAAAGAATGTAGCTTTAACTTTACAAACAAGGAATACCCAGTATATGGTGCCTAGGACTGTATTTTTGTTGCTGTGGTATCAAAACAGGTATCAATATTGTTTTTTTTTTTCCAGCATTGTTTAGAAGTTTAAAAATCTGGTATTGTGACAACCCTATTTGACATGTAACAGCATACA